>NC_041385.1:304126588-304163924 GCF_002162155.2 Triticum dicoccoides | reverse complement strand
CAGGTGCTTGTTGGGGCGACCATGGCCCCTCTTGGGAGGAGGAGAGGCTGGCCCTTCCTTGGGGGCTTTCCCCTTCTCGGCCGGTGAAAACCTCTTCTACGACGCCATGGGAGCAAGAGGGAGAGGGGAGAAGAAGGCGGGAGCTAGACGAAGGAAAGATGGATGGGGAGCTCTACCGCTCCCTCACATTTATAGCCAAAGGGAGGCCAACCGCCGGCCTCCATGACCTCGTGCCATCATGACCCTCTGCATGCAGCATTGACCAGTCAAGTCGAACAGTTGCCAAGGCAGTGTGGGGAAACGGAGTCTCCCACGTCCCATCAGACACCACGCGTCATCAAGGCCACAGGCTGTTAGGGCCCACGGCGCTCCGCACTTGAGCCCGAGGGCTATTGTAGGCATCCTGGAGTTGGGGGTATCCAATCCTGCCTACCTGTGGCCCACCACGTGGCTCCATCAATGGCATGGTATGGCCCTGCTTCATCACCAACACCACAAGACCCTCGCGAGCGGTCAGGCCTCGCAAGGCGGACGGCGCCAAGACCCCTGAAGGAAGTTGCCTCCTCGGGAGGGCTCCTGAGGGGCAGAGAGTTCTATGCAGCTACCTCATGAGGCTCAGTTGACGTGAGCCATGACGACCAAGGCCAGGCACGTGCAGAGCGCAGGTTTCCTCTTTGATGCATGGGAGGCAAGCCACAGGCGCGGAGTCCCAAGGAATCAGCCAAAGGTTTCCATTCCTACGCAACAATACCAAGACCGCCAGCGCGGCAGGACGGAGGTCATCACCAAGCCCACCTCAACATCACAACAAGAGACTTTTTGTAGGCGAATATTACTTTTGTCCGGATAGACAGTACTACTTGTCCCCCTTCAAATCCCGCTGTTGTGGAATCCCTTCCGCTCATATTTGGGAAGAGGACCAACGCCACTACATATAGGACTTAGCCACCACCATAGAGGGGGACCGAAATCAGAACAAGCAGAGCACCACACCAGCTCAAGAATAACTCGCCTCTTGAGGCTTGTTCATCCTTGTACTAGTTCATCCATAGCCCCTCGAGGCAATCCACCACACCACACTAGATTAGGGTACTACACAACAAGGGTGGCCCGAACCAGTATAAATCTCGGTGTCTATGTGTCTCTTTGAGCTCGACGCGCTATGCTAGGGAGGATGGTGAGTAGGCAGGCTCGGTAGGTTGACATCTCCACACGCACCCCAGAGTTCGACCTCTCAAGGGTTGCCGGATCCCTAAATCTGACAATGTTGTAAGAATTCTACAAATGAATGCAGACTATGAGAGCCAAGGGATTCTCCCACGGACAAGTACGTGTGACAGCATTAGATATGCGAGGGAAGGGGAAGAGGTCATATGCATTCTCAGAAGATTTTGAAGATAAATCAGTTTAGAAGACATTGACCTCATAGTGCGAAGACATTCACTTAATGAAGAAATAGGTTCCAGATTTATACAATCCAGAAATACGTACAAGTGAGGAATCTAACTAGTTTTGATGTATAAGTGAACATACTTTGCAATATATGAGATTTAGAAAGAGACAGATCCAGATTTGGAACTGTATAAACCACTTTTGGTTGAAGTGGATGGATTTGACAGATCGAAAAGACTGTAAAAAGTAAGTTTTAATTACCACATGTGAACTGCTAGATGATGTAGATGGGAGGCCAAGCAGTCCAATCTCCTACGCCCTAACTTGGCGGCGGAAGACACCTATGGAAGCGGCAGAGAGGAAGAAGACCGCGGTCGGTGTGAGGACGACATTGAAGAAGTGACACAGCTAAGTGCTTCGCCTCTGGCGTCGACGCGAGCTAGCGGAAGCGCTAGGGTTTGAGCGAGGTGGCGAGGTGGAAGAAAGAATTTTGACCACGAGGGATGTGTATTTATAAGAAGGAGGAGGGCTGCGCAAGGCAATTACGCAGGTGCTCCTGGTGGTTCACATCTGAGAAACACGTGGCGTGCATGCAACTTATCAACAGTCGATCTATGTTCCCACGCACGCCTGGATTGTCGGGTGGTCATTCCAGCTTCTCCGGTTTTCAGGCAAAGGATAGAATTTTAAAAGCAGTTTGTAAATGTGTGTCTCTGTATATTCTGCTGACAAGGATGTAGAGAAGATATTCGATAGGTGTCAACAGAATGCACATGACTTGGACAGAAAGAATTTGAGGAGTAGCACAGAAGGGATTAGGGTCCGATCACATTCACTTAGGTCAGAAAAAGAGCAACATGAAGACATAGCTATAAGTGAATTCTATAGAGGACAGAACACATATGCAGATATAATTATTACTGAAGAAAAATCAACATTGCGATGATATAGATCCAAGATAAACCAATGTTGAAGACAATCCAAATGCAAAGATAATGCAGTCATGACACCAAATGAAAATCTTCGAAAAGTTTTGGTGGTGGCGTTACCCACTACATAGGAATTATTAGACCGAGACACGGCGCACAATTATTGTGGCGCTCTAAAGTCAAATTCCACGTTAATGTATTCACACTCAGAGGGAAAATCTTCATTGATTGAAGAAATACGTTACTTCGTGTGTTACACATCTAAGTCATAAACATGCATAAGTGTTAGTATGTGTGTCCATTCACTGGACATTTGAGGATTCTAAGATAATTAGCTCACATCGCAGCTTGCAAAACCTCTTCTCATCCAAGGGCTTAGTGAAGATATCAGCCAGTTGCTCTTCATGTTGACGTGAATGATATCAATGTCTTCCTTGTTGACATGATCTCTGAGAAAGTGAGGATGAATCTCGATGTGCTTTGTCTTCGAGTGCTAAGCTGGATTCTTGGAAAGCTTGATGGTGCTCTCATTGTCGCAGAAGAGTGGCACATTCTTTGTGTTGATGCCATAGTCCTTGAGTATTTGCTTCATTCAGAGAAGCTGAGCACAGGATGATCAAGCAACAATGTATTTAGATTCAGCAGTGGAGAGTGATGCACTGTTCTGCTTCTTTGAACACCCACAGACAAGAGATCGTCCAAGAAAGTGACATGTTCCTAAAGTGGTCGTGTGATCAACCTTGTCACCAGTATAATCAGCACCACAATATCCAACCAGATCAAATGTTGAGCCCTTTGGATACCATAATCCCAGTGTTGGGGTGTGAGCCAAATATCTAAGTATTCGCTTCACCGCTAGGTGATGCGACTCCTTTGGTGCCGTTTGGAATCAGGCACACATGCAAACGCTAAGCATAGTATTAGACCTAGATGCACATAAATAGAGCAAAGAACCAATCATGGAACCGTATACCTTTTTATCGAACTCTTTACCATTGTCGTCAAGGCCGAGATGACTTTTGATTGGCATTGGCGTTATGTACCCTTTGCAGTATTGCATTCCAAACTTTTTCAGGCAATCTTTGAGGTATTTTTCTTGCGATATGAAGATGCCATTGCACTATTGACAGATTTGACGACCAAGGAAGAATTTCAGCTCCCCCATCATGGACATCTGATATTGCTCTTGCATCATGTATCCAAACTCGCCACTGTATCTCTTATTAGTGCATCCGAAGATAATGTCATCTACGTATATTTGACACACAAATAGTTCACCATCATATGTCCTCGTGAAGAGAGTGGGATCTAGTGAACCAGGTTTGAAGACTTTGCTCTTCAGGAATTCCTTCACTGTGTCATACCAAGTGCGAGGTGCTTGTTTGAGGCCATATAGTGCCTTGTTGAGCTTGTACACCATATCAGGATGCTTAGGATCTTCAAAACCAGATGGTTGAGTGACATACACTTCTTCCTCAATTTTTCCATTGAGAAAGGCACTCTTCACATCCATTTTGTACAGAAGAATGTTGTGATGGTTGGCATAAGCCATCAGTATGCAAATGGCTTCAAGCCGAGCCACAGGAGCAAAGGTTTCATCAAAGTCTACTCCTTCCACTTGTGTGTAGCCTTGAGCAACGAGGCGAGCTTTCTTTCTGACAACTTGTCCAAGTTCATCTTGCTTGTTGTGATAGATCCATTTCATGCCAATGACATTGTGCTTGCGAGGATCAGGATGTTTGACAAGCTCCCAGACATTATTCAGCTCAAACTATTGAAGCTCTTCTTGTATAGCTTGAATCCATTCAGGTTCCATGAAGGCTTCTTCGACTTTTTTGGGTTCAGATATAGAGACAAAAGCAAAGTGACCATGGAGGTTTGCTAGTTGTGTAGATCTTGATCGAGTGAGAGGGACAGGAGCGTTGATGCTATCAATGATCTTCTCAATCTGGACTTGATTTGCAACCCGAGGATGAGCAAGACGAAGATTTTGGTCTGACTGACTGTTGTCTTTGTCTTCAGCATTGGCTTCGGACTGAGCATTGTCTTTAGGTTGATTAGGTGCAGAAATGATAATCTCATCCTCCGCCTGTTCCTCTATGGGTATGGTTTCTCCAGTGCCCATTAACTTGATAGCTTCACCTAGTGTGGCTTCATCTAGCACATTTGGTAGGTGCTCTCTTTGCGAGCCATTAGTCTCATTGAACCGCGTATCCATAGTTTCAACCACTTTATAGTAAAAGAGGTCGAAGAATCTGTAGGTGTGCGAGTCTATCAGATATCGGGTTCCAACAAAACCCTTAAGGTTTCAACTCCAGAACCTCGTCGCGATTCTAAGCTAACACGATGAACAACACAAGGAACACGAGGTTTATACTGGTTCAGGCCACCGTTGTGGTGTAATGCCCTAATCTAGTGTGTGGTGTGGTGGATTGCCTCTGGGGCTGATGATGAACAGTAAAGAGTAAGAACAACCTCGTGAGGGGTGTTCTTGAGCTGGTGCGGTGTTCTACCAGGGAAGGATTCGATGTGTCTCTCGATGAGATCCAGCTGCCTTCTACTGTGGTGGCTATCTCTATTTATAGAGGCCCTGGTCCACTTCCCAAATATGGAGCGGGAAGGGAGCCAACAACAGCCATTGTGAAAGGAGAAAACTATTACAAGCTATCCTGACTAAAGGTGGTCTTCGACTGCCAAACGCACTGGCGATGATGTTGTCTTGGGCCTCGGTACTTCACGCATGCGCTTGCCCCCTTTCCACCAAAGAGGAAACGAGGACACTGCATAGGCTGGCGCCTGCCTGACGCCCGCCTGGTCTTGATCGTCATGGCTTGCATCATGAGCACCTTGCGAGGTACCCCTTGCCTTGATCTCTCCGCCTCCTCGCGAGCCTTCCTAGTGAGGCCGCCCCTGAGGAAGCCTTGCGTCGTCCGCCCTACGAGGCTTGGACCCTCACGAGGGTCTTGAACTTGGGTTGATGAAGACGGGTCGTACTGGGCCACTGCTGAGCCACGCCACAGGACGCAGGCAGGTAAGTCTGGGGACCCCCGTTCCCAAAACACCAACAGTAGCCCCCGTGCCGATGGTGCTTGTACTTGGCTTAGCAGTGAAGCCAAAGGGCAAGTGCGGAGTGCCGCGGGCCCCAACAGCCTGCGGCCTTGGTCGTCATGTGGCGGTTGATTGGACATGGGCGTCTCCACTTCCCCACGCTGCCTCGGCAACTGGCCAACTTGACGAGTCCCTGCTGCATGTTTAAAAAGAGTTATGATTACCTACAATCGTGGAGGCTGACGGTTGGCCTCCTCTGGACTATAAGTACGGAGGGGCGTGAGCCCTTGTTGCCCATCTCTTCTCGCACCGTATGCTTCCTCTTCCTTGCTCCCACTCCATTCACGACGCCAATGGCACCGATATGGCGGTTCTCAGCCGAAGAGAAGGGAAAGGCCCCCGGAGAGGGGCCTGACCCGCTCCCGCCGAAGAAACGGCCGGTCCCTGGCTGCCGCGACTAAGTTGCGAGGCCAGAGATGACGAGGCCTTGGTACGAGCGGCCGCCTCCTGGGTTTCCGCTACCACTGTACGCCCGGGCCGAGGGCCCTGAAGAAAGCGATGAGGAGTGACGCTATCCGCCTCGCAGGCCAGGTCGACGAGCCATGGCGGTGCGCGCCGTTGCTCCTGGACGCCACGCCACGGACTCCTCTCGCGAGCTTGTGCTCCACGCCGTGATGCCTCCGAGCACCTGGATCCGACTTCCTCCCTTCTTCGCCTTGAGATGCCGCCGAGGGGGCCTCTCGAGCTCTGGCTACAACACGCTGACTGCAGTACTCCGGCAACCGGAGCGGAGGTTGAAGTCGTTGCTCCGGGCAAGGTCTTCATGACCCGAGGCTGGGGCGAGATCGCCCGGGTCTGCCGAACAGGGGGTGCCCTCGTGATTCATTTCAAATACGACGGCGCCTCCTTGATGCTCTTCAAGGTCTTCGACATAGAAGGTCGCCGACTGGAGAGCTGCTCCAGAGGAGGCAGCCAGGACATCGACGTGGCAAGGGCAAGGCCTGCCACCCGCTTCCCCAACAGCTCCTCTGGCAACGGCGGTGATACTTGGGAGTCTAGCGACTCTCCCGAGCTCTTCACAACTCCGGAGATGAGCGATGATAGCTACGTTCCCCCAAGATCGCATCATGCTCGGAGCAAGGCATCCGCGTCAGACCGCCGGCGCAGCTGATCTGAATGGGGTTGGCGCCGGCCTCCCGTGGCCCACTATTGATGATGGCATCGGCCATGGAGGCGCGTGTAGTTAGGGCTCCTTAGGATTCACGTCTTTTATTCCCTGCGAGGAATTTAGAAAATACCATGTGGGGGCATGTAAAGGGTCCATGATGTCTTTTGTAGATATTATCCTTATTATGAGGCGATGAAAATGCTCGTCCTGTCTCATCTTGGTTCCCCCTTTCTAACCTCGCGACGACTTGGTGCTCTACACTGACAGGTCCCGGTCCCCAGGCAGGCTTCAGCCGTTGCTGGTATGCCAGGTTGCGATGCCGTGGACAAGGCCAGGAGGTGAGCGGCTCGAGGTCTAGTAAGAGCCCCTGAGGCGCAATGCTCAGGATGTCCGCTTTAGCGTACAAGCAGGCGTCAAGAGATGAGAAAGGAAGGCAGTGTCGTCATTACAGAGCCGCATCAAGTGGAGGTTTTGTGTCGCATCAATTAGCAATTCCAGGGGAGAGACTTATCTCAAAAGCGTGGAGTCATTCCTTCACGTAGCACCGAACTTGGACTTCAGCATTTGGGATGCAACTAGGTTAGGCCTTCACGAGTTTCCCCTCTCTTCCCTACGCTATCCATGGTGCTCTACGTCCTCGGGTCCCGGCCCTCGAGCGAGCTCAGCCGCCGCTGGTATGCCAGGTCGCGATGCCATGGACAAGGCCGAGGGTGAGGGCTGGAGAGCCAGTAAGAGCTCCTGAGTCACGATGCTTAGGCGCCCCCCTTTTAATGTGCAACCGGATCGCATGGGCAAGAGAGAGAGAGAGAGAGAGAGAGAGAGAGCAATGCCTCCTGTCTTAGGCCTCAGGAAGCTCATGTAAACCAACACGCGAAAGCACGGGTTGCCATTACGATTGCCAGCCGTCCATTGGTTGCTCCGAGCGAATGGTGAGGGCACCGAGGGCCTGGTGAGGTGAAGCTTGCGGGGCTGCCGCGGGCCAGAGCTTGACCACTCGGATTTGTCGACATTGTAGGGACGGACCCATGCACAAGCGTCGTGCCAGCATGGGCAGCTCCAAAGGTAGGTGTCAATCGAGCAGGCGATCATCACAGGCAGGTTAAGCATGAAAGGCAAATTAGCTTTGATAAATGCAGGAGAGATACAAGCCACTGGGTCAGGCCCGAGCGGCTTGGGGATGATGCATCCTGAGGGGCGCCCCTAGCAAGGTAAACTAAAGACTTAAGCAAAAGGGATACATGCCGCAGGGATAGACCCATGCGACCTGGGAATAATGCAGCCCTGAGGGCGATCCCAGCTGAAATGAACTCGAAATATGCCACCTCGTACCATTGTAGAGGGGGTGTTGAAGTAGCTGAAGGTGCACGATGAAGAGACCGACCCTCACGACCCACCGGAGCCCTAAGCCTTGGGAGGCTCTGGGGTCCAGGCGGTCCATCTCCATCTCTGCCAGGAACACGTGGTGCCTGGCCTCCTGAGATGCCAGGATGCTCTGCAGATGGCGCTAGTGAGTGGCAGCCGCCTTCAGCAGGCCGAAAGGCATGCGAACGTAGCTGTGCGGCGGACCCTTTTATTTTCTGCACATAAAACAACACCATGGAAATTCTGCTGAAAACAGCATCAGTCCGGGTTAGTTCCATTCAAATCATACAAGTTAGAGTACAAAATAAGGGCAAAAGTGTTTGGAAAAGTAGATACGACGGAGACGTATCAACCTGCACGTTGCGTGGGCGGCCGGAAGCAAACCTAGCCCCTTATACAAGAGCAGGCTTACGGTTCAATCCGGCGCGCGCCGCTCAATTGCTGAAGTCATGAAGGCTTCGGCTGATACCACGATGCCGAGCACCCATAACTGTTCCCGTGTAGTTGGTTAGTGCGTATTGGCTAGTGGCCAGACTCAGATCAAATACCAAGAAGTCGTTAAACAAGTTATTTTAAAGTAACCACGAACGTCGATCAAGGCCAGGCCCACCCCTCTCCTAGGTGGTCTCAACCTGCCATGTCGCTCTGCCACAAAGTAACCATCAGGGGGCAGTCAGGAACCCAGGCCCATCACTACCTGGATGGAACCACCTGCCCCTTCAACCCCCATCTCCGAATAGTAACATAAGTCTGTAAAAGTATATAGTATACGTACCCGTGATCACCTCCAGAAGTGATCATGGCCCAGTAGTATAGCATGGCAGACGGACAAGAATGTAGGCCCACAGATGGAATACTGGCATCCTATACTAAGCATGTCAGATTGCAGGTAAAGGTAACAACAGTAGTAGCAAGGACAGGCTATGCATCAGGATAGGATTAACGGAAAGCAGTAACATGCTACACTACTCTAATGCAAGTAGTAGAGAGAAGAATAGGCGTTATCTGGTGATCAAGGCGGGGGGGGGGCTTGCCTTGTTGCTCTAGCAAGAAGGAGGGGTCGTCAACTCCGTAGCCAAACTAGGCAGCAGCAGCGTCGGTCTCGTAGTCTATCAGAGAGAAGAGGGGGAAGAAACAGTAAATACAATGCAAACATAAGCATGACGATGCATGACATGACAATGAGCGGTCTTAGGTGTGCCCTAACGCGGTAGTAGGTGATACCGACGAAAGGGGGAAACATCCAGGAAAGTATCCCCGGTGTTTCGCATTTTTGGACAGACGAACCGAAGGTGAAATGGTGCAGGTTCACTATGCTAGGGACGTGTGGCAGATGAATGGGCTGCGTATCAGGATTCCTCTCATCGTTCTGAGCGATTTTCATATAGAAAACATTTTCATCCGATTACAGTTATTTTTCTATTAGTTTTCAAAGTTTTAAGGTTTTTTTGATTTATTATTAAATCGGAAAAGAACAACAAAACTGCATGTACCCAGTGGCTGTCTAGCCACAGAGGCTGACATGTCGGCCAGTTGACTGCTGAGTCAGCAATCAACGTTTGACTGGTTAGACTATGAACAGTGTCGCTGGCCCCACTTTGTAAGTGACTCGGTGTATATTTTAAACTAAAACCCCTTTTCTTAATTTAATCCTAATGGCCTTTGGCCCACTGTCATTGACTACTGGGAGGGTTAGCACTAAAAGGGGATTAGCCCCATAATCCACAAGGGGCCGGCCTCCAGTACAGAAGGCCAAGCGGCCTCACCAGGCACGCACGCTTGCGTGCGCACCGGCGCTCGGCGTGTGCGGCCAGGAGCAGCAGGCCGGGGCCTTGGGGAGGTGAGAAGGCGGGCGGAGGCGGGGCTCCCCCGGCGAGCGGCACATGGGGAAGCAACCGCGGCCGCGACAGTTTCAGCAGGCGTCGGAGGCAGGCAAAATGGGCAGCAACGGGCAAGAGCGGGGGCGGGCGTGGCCGGCCGGAGGAGGGGCGTCGACGAATAGGAAGCAGCGGGGTGACAGAGAGCATGCAAAACTAGGGCGCGAGCGGCCCGCGGCGAGTGCGCCGGTCGGTGGGGAGTGACGCCAGGCGGCGGGCTCGGTAACGGTGCTCCGGTGGCTAAATTGTGTGCAGTTTGTTGCGTTCGAAGGTTGAAGCTCGCACACATCCAACGGAGCATACGACGAAGGCGGACGTGATCTAAATCGACGACAGCAACCACTAGGGCGGCTGTCGGAGTTCGGGCAAGCTCGTGCGCGGTGCTACGGAGCACGACAAGAGGGACTGCAGGCTCAGGGGCTCCGCGGCGATGCGCTGAGTACGTCAGTGTGCTCAGAGGCGAGGCGTTGTAGTTGTGGTCACGGCTACGCCAAGCCCGGCGGCGAGGAGCTCTCGGTCATGATGGGACAGCGACGGGGTGATGAAAATGATCGGGTAAGAGAGGGGGTTGACGCGGAGCTCACCTAGGGAGCACAAGGAGGCTCGGCGAGTAGCTTTGGAGCAGCAGGGGGTAGCCGGATTTGGCGATGAACGTCGGTGACCGAAGGAAGTAGATGAAGTCGATCTCGGCGATGTCGTCCCCTCCAACTCGAACAGTGGTGCGTAGAGGACGTAGTCAAACACTGCGGAGATCCTGGACTTGTTGCAGCAACGAGGGGAGTCTGGTGGCCGGGGGATCGATGAGGTGGCGGCGACCAAGCGCTTGGACGATGAAGAAAAAAAAGAAAGGGGCGGGCGAGAGGAATGAATGGTTGGCCTAGGGTTTGTCTGATGCGTCGGGGAGGGATTTATACACCTTGGGTTGCCGGTGGATGATCGACACGGCGACAGACGAGGGCATGGCGGGCGTGGATGCACGCCACGCACGGGCACTGCCTCCTCTCTTTACAGAGGAGGAGGAAAAGGCCGTGGTGGGCTTGGTCCTGCACTGTAGCATCGGGCTACAAGTGCACAGTGTAGCTTTTTGTTCTTTTTAATTTCCTTTTCATTTATTTTCTTTGTTGTTTTATTTTATTTAAACTTTAATTTTGGTTTACTAAAATATGACTATAGCCCCTAAATAATGTTTCAGAACAATCCACTACTATAAAAAAAGTTTTACCCCGATATAAGATAGTTTAGTATTTTATAAAATACCATAGGCATTTAAATAGTTGTTTTGCCACTGTTTAAATCATTTTAGTGGAGTCAATCTTTTTACGGAAATGTGGTTGCTCCACCATTATGATCCATAATTTATTTGCCACATTCCGAACACTTTAGTTTTAAATATTTGAAAACTTTTATTGTCTGAGTTGACTTTGAATTTGAATTCGGAACGAGATTTGAATCATCGTGAAACTAACAACAGTAATCGTGGTGATGGGGCATCATTAGTAGATGGTTACTGTAGCTTAACTATCCGGGCATCACAATTCTCCTTCACTACGAGAAATCTCATCCCAAGATTTAAGAGATGGAGTAAGGGGGAAGTTTTGATTAAGAAATTTTAACGAGTCTTCTCGGTCTTTGGTTGCTCTTCTTGAAGAGGTCGATCCATTGCGTTGATTTCTTCATTTCTCTGCTTGAGGTTATCACGATGAAGCTGACATCCTTTCTTCGGGATCTCCATTGTACTTACGAATAGGTAAGGGGCAGCTTGGCAACGACAAAATGCTATCAGGGTTAGAATCTGAGGGTAACCCACAAATGAGCATATGAGTACCTCTCGTGTTGGAACTCAGGAAATACATCAAGAGAAATAAAGAAGACATGAAAATCTTCAAGCGGGTGGGTAAACGTTCGATGCCTGAAAAAGAGCACGAGAGGGGTTCAGAGCAACGAGAATAGGTATTGTGTCTGATACTTGAATCGATGATCTCGCGGAAGGTGGCTCGTGAATTACATATGAGGCCACGTGCGAGGAATAACCTTGAGAATAGGGGGGTGTACAAGAGAGTCAGATTTTGATCCTATGGAACTGTGGGTTATGGGCCCACCATGTGGGTTAAAAGTAGGAAGGCGGTGATGTCTTGCACGATCATGCAAGTAAAGCATGTCAGAGGATAGGCGGTCAGTTATGTCGACAGCAACATCGGTACCAAGGGCGTGGGACTATGAGAACCATTCTCCTGCTCATTGGAACGAGGTGGACCAATAGGCAAAGTTCTCGTCCATCGATGGTTACCGGAATGTCATCAACAATAGTAACAGGTTCTTGCTGACAGAATTGTACACCGAGGAGTTTACATAAGCAGGAGAATATTGTTGCTTAGATCATATAGATCACAAGAAAGGTTCAAGCAAACAATGGAAAGGAAAATATGATTATTAGATCAAGCAGAACAATGGAAAGGAAAATGCGTTTAAGAACATATTTCAAAGGTATATCCTTCCCAAGGACAAGAAAAGCATGATATCCATGACAAGATATATTATAGAAAACTCTTTGGGTAAGGGGAAAGAAATTTCATGACATTACCCATACAGCGGCGTTTGGATAATAGAACAGGAAACATTTAGCTTTGGGCTTCAAATGTTCTTGTTGAAAATCGGAGTACCATAAACATGCTTTGAGATAGAATTGACATGGTCAACAGGTAAAGATCACTCTTTGGAAACACAAAGGATCCATCAGGAATAACTTGTCGAATAAGTCTTACAATTTCCTCATGGAAGAATGGATAACCTTGCTGAAACAGAATATATAACAACGGGGCCTCGCGCCAGGTTTGCTAGGCACGACATCACCTTACCGGGTCACATAAAGACCAATGTGATAACTCTTGGAAATATGTTCCAACCATCATATCTGACCAAGATTCAGATCTGATTGGTGTAGGATAACTCAGATTCAGGATGCCTGATAAGAAAGGTGCAACACAAATTATCGAGATGACATTGTAAGTTCTCAGGAATCGAACTATGGAAGCGAGTTCTGAAATAAGAGTCCATCATCAAACTAAGGAGAGGACAAGAAGGTCACTGAGGGACTCAGCGACAACTCATCAAGATTTCCGACAAGATGGATTTCCACAATTATGTGAACAAGGAGATAACATTTGTCAGATCAAATGGTATAGTGATGTATACTCAAGGAAAACGTACAACCATTAACCATTGGTTGAAAAGGTGCACCCAAAATATGGGCCTAGGTAGCATGATCAATGCTTAGAATGGTGATTCCATAATAAATGGCCTAACAATGAAATGTCGACCATTAACTTCAAAGCAATAGGGTCACTAGAAGTTTTGAATTCGCACATCCAAGTTCAATTGTCGGTTTTTCGGTTGGAAACAACATGGGGACCAAGAAGGAATGGTGATGGTGAGAAGTATTACTTGTATCAAGAATTCTCAAGAGGTGGTAAAATTCCCACATCATTCTTGACATAAAAGGTGGTAACATTCCAAGGTAAAGAACAAATGTTGGATATCAAGGAACTCAAGGTATAACACAAAACACGAACAAGTTTATGTTGGATGGAAAGCAATAAAGTGGCCGATGATAACACAATTCATCGAGGGCAAGGGTGGTATTTCTCATCATGAATTCGATCGATATCCTCGAAGATCTCATAAGGTTGATGATGATCAAGACACATTTGTCAAGAGATTTCATGAAGATGTCATCATTCAGCAACGACATCAAGTCAAAGGAATGATTAAGCGAAGGGTTATTGGAACCATGGGTACGACACAAGCTTGGAATCCAGTTTGTGGTTCAAGGTGAAACGAGAAGACGAGGAAATCGACGTAAGCATAGCTTATTGTCGAAAGATGTGCTCCGATAATAAGGAACGGGTTGCACATTTAAATTTTAGCACGATAATGATATGGCCAATCAAGCTAGGAATGACTTGAAGGCTTGTTGAACTCATAAGCCATGAAAATTAATTAGAGTTATTGAACCGGAGTGCTGAATCGATTCACTCGGTGTTCTCATGTGACCATTAACTCATAACCTAAGGGGGCACTAGAATCGGCGATAATAATAGTTGATGAAGAACTCATAAGAAGTTATGTAGTCCCGTGATATTCTTGAGATAACTGAGGATATACTTGAAGGTAGAGCAGAATAGAGGTTGGATAGATGTATTGACCTGCAGAAGACAAGTACTTCAACTTGTCCGAGAAATGGGATCAAAGAAGAATAATATGGTCGGAACCATAGCTACAGGGGATCCAATTTAATGACACCGAAAGAATTACCCAAATGATTAAATATTTTGCAAGAAGCTTCCATGATAAGTTCCACATCGGCTCCATGGGCATGAACACAAGTTCAAGGTCGACTCCCACTTCTTCCATACATAACCTTCCATTCACTTCTCGCTTTTCGAAACTGACATTAATTGTTGAAAGTTTTACCTGGTGCAATACCAGATAAGTATGACCAGTGAAATCTTTCGAGTTCACATATATTAATGAAGGCCTAGGTTCAACCCATTAGGGCATCATAGAAATATATACCACAAACTTCAGGAGTAAATAACACAAGCTCGAAACTAGAGCATGGTTGACAAAGCAAAGGATACAATTTACTGATGGTATTATGTATCAGGCAAAGAACTTCTTGAGATTTTTGTATACAAAGGACATTGTCGGATGATAATTCATCAAAGGATCTGATGGTCCATAACATAGCTGATGTGTGCATCGGCACACAACCAGAGGAAGAAACAATTGCAAAGGCATTGGATTATAGAAGCAACCGACTAATTCAAACTTAAATGCAAATGAATTATGATTTTCAAATCAAATGATCAGAAGTGATGCTCTGATTAAGGATGGGTAAGTTGGATAGACTTAGGGGTACAATCGAGGGCAATGTGATTGGTCGAGATCCAGCTCATGTTTAAAATGACGTCTGAGCCAAAAGCATGAATTCTAGGTTCTAATTAAGGATAGCAACATTCTCAACATACTGAATCAAGGGACCCAAGATGATAAAGGAAAGGGACATCGATGAATATTGCTAGTCATTAGGAATTAACCATAATGCAGGCAGACAAGAATTTCAAGAGCCATAGGTTGCAGAGGATTCTCGAAAGATCGGATAGTATTTCAAAGTATTTTGTGAAACACATGAACAACTGGGGATGAGCGGATACTCGATAAGAGTGAGGAATTATACATAGGGGTAACCATGTGGCTAAGAACTGCAAGGCAGTATCTCAAATCATTCTCAGAACAATAGAGAGAATTTCGGGGTATCTTATAATAACAAGATCAACGGGAAATGATTGTATGAAGGACAAGTGTATGCAGTTATCCATAGGGGGTTTATCAATGGAAGGGAATTGCAAAAGCGATGGCGCAAAGTCTCGAGAGAACATCATAGAGTATCTTCGGAATCTTCTGGTGCAGCAGTCGATCACCTATGATAAGGGGCTCTCCGGGAGGAAGTAGTTACGAGAACCTAGAGTCGGAGTTAGTAAATTCATTTAAACCCGAATAGAAGAGAGATCAGGGTCCCAGAGTATACACGAGGAATAAAAGATCCTACTACCACCCAATGGCGACGTGGGCCCGTAAGCCGCACAACCATGTTAGTAAAAGTTTTGCAATGACTAGACTCGACTTCGGTGAAGGATTGTGGAAGGGGGATTCCTACAGGCAGTCGGCTCTGATACCAACTTGTGACACCCCCGATTCAATCATACACGAATCATGCACGCAAACGTGTACAATCAAGATCAGGGACTCACGGAAAGATATCACAACACAACTCTAAAACATAAATAAGTCATAAAAGCATCATAATACAAGCCAGGGGCCTCTAGGCCTCGAATACAAGTGCTCGATCATAGACGAGTCAATGGAAGCAACAATATCTGAGTACAGACATAAGTAAACAAGTTTCCATAAGATGGCTAGCAAAAACTGGGATACAGATCAAAAGAGGCGCAGGCCTCCTGCCTGGGATCCTCCAAAACTACTCCTGGTCGTCGACAGCGGCCTGCACGTAGTAGTAGGCACCTCCAGTGTAGTAGGAGTCATCATCGACGGTGGCATCTGGCTCCTGGGCTCCAGCATCTGGTTGCGACAACCAGGAAGAAAGGAAAGGGGGGAAAAGAGCGAGAAAAGCAACCGTGAGTACTCATCCAAAGTACTCGCATCCAAGGATCTACACTACTTATGCATGGGTATCCGTGTAAAGGGGCAATATCGGTGGACTGAACTGCATAATGCCAGAATAATCCTACTGGGCGATCCTCCCCTCGTCCCCTATGGGAAAGTGATCATCGGGTTGTCTCTGAAACTTGTCTGGGTGTGTTTTATTAAGTATCCGCTTCTAGTTGTCATAAGATCAAGGTACAACTCCGGGTCATCCTTTTACCGAGGGACACGGCTATTCGAATAGATAAACACGCTTGATCCCTTTTGCCCGGACACACTTTCCTGGGTCATGCCCGACCTTGGAAGATCAACACATTGCAGCCCCACCTAAGCACAACAGAGAGGTCAGAACGCCGGTCTAAATCCTATGCGTGCAGGGATCTAGGCCCATCGCCCATTGCACACCTGCATGTTGCATGGGCGGCCGGAAGCATACCTAGCCCCCTTAATACAAGAGCAGGCTTACGGTCCAATCCGGCGCGCGCCGCTCAGTCGCTAATGTCATGAAGGCTTCGGCTGATACCACGACGCCGAGTGCCCATAACTGTTCCCGCGTAGTTGGTTAGTGGGTGTAGGCTAGTGGCCAGACTCAGATCATATACCAAGAACTCGTTAAATGTGTTATTTTAAAGTAACTGCGAACGCTGATCAGGGCCAGGCCCACCTCTCTCCTAGGTGGTCTCAACCTGCCATGTCGCTGCACCACAAAGTAACCATCAGGGGGCTGTCGGGAACCCAGGCCCAACACTACCTGGATGGAACCACCTGCCCCTTCAGCCCCCATCTCCGAATAGTAACATAAGTATGTAAATGTATATAGTATACGTACCCGTGATCACCTCCCGAAGTGATCACGACCCAGTACTATAGCATGGCAGACGGACAAGAATGTAGGGCCACAGATGGAATACTAGCATCCTATACTAAGCATGTAGGATTGCAGGTAAAGGTAACAACAGTAGTAGCAAGGACAGGCTATGCATCAAGATAGGATTAACGGAAAGCAGTAACATGCTACACTAATCTAATGCAAGCGGTAGAGAGAAGAATAGGCGATATCTTGTGATCAAGGGGGGGGGGGCTTGCCTAGTTGCTCTGGCAAGAAGGAGGGGTAGTCAACTACGTAGTCGAACTGGGCAACAAACGCGTCGGTCTCGTATTCTACCGGAGAGGAGAGGGGGAAGAAACAATAAATACAATGCAAACATAAGCATGACGATGCATGACATGACAATGAGCGGTCGTAGGTGTGCCCTAACGCGGTAGTAGGTGATACGGCAAAAGGGGGAAACATCTGGGAAAGTATCCCCGGTGTTTCGTGTTTTTGGACAGACGAACCGGAGGTGAAATGTTGTAGGTTCACTATGCTAGGCACGTGTGGCGGATGAACGGGCTGTGTATCTGGATTCATCTCGTCGTTCTGAGCAACTTTCATATAGAAAACATTTTCATCCGAGTTACGGTTATTTTTCTATTAATTTTCAAAGTTTTAAGGATTTTCTAATTTATTATTAAATCGAAAAAGAACAGTAAAACTGCGTGTACCCAGTGGCTATCTAGCCACAGAGGCTGACATGTGGGCCTGGTGATTGCTGAGTCAGCAGTCAACGTTTGACTGGTCAGACTATGAATAGTGTCGCTGGCCCCACGTGTATGTGACTCGATGTATATTTTAAACTAAAACCCCCTTTCTTAATTTAATCCTAATGGCCTTGGGTCCACTGTCATTGACTACTGGGCGGGTTAGCACTAAAAGGGGATTAGCCCCTTAATCCACAAGGTGCCGGCCTCCATTACAGAAGGCCAAGCGGCCTCGCCAGGCACACACGCCTGCGTGCGCACCGGTGCTCGGCGGCTACGGCCAAGAGCAGCAGGTCGGGGCCTTGCAGACGCGTGAAGGTGGGCGGAGGCGGGGCTCCCGCGGCGAGCGGCGCGTGGGGAAGCACCGGCAGCCGTGGCGGTTTCAGCAGGCATCGGAGGCAGGCAAAATCGGCAGCAGCGGGCAAGAGCGAGGGCAGGCGCGACCGGGTGGAGGAGGGGCGCTGGCGAGCAGGAAGCAGTGGGGTGACAGGCGGCGGGCTCGGTAACGGCACTCCGGTGCTAAATTGTGTGCATTTTGTTGAGTTCGAAGGTTGAGTCGCGCACATCCAACAGAGCATACGACGAAGGCGGAGGCGATCTAAATCGATGGCAGCAACAACTGGGGCGGCTACCGAAGTTCGAGCAAGCTCATGCGTGGCGCTACGGAGCACGACAAGAGGGACTGCAGGCTCGGGGGCTCCGCAGCGATGCGCTGAGTACGTCAGTGTGCTCAGAGGCGAGCCGTTTTGGCTGTGGTCATGGCTACGCCAAGCCCGGCGGCGAGGAGCTCTCGGTCACGATGGGACAGCGATGGGGCAACGAAAATGAGCGGGGAAGAGAGGGGGTTGACGCGGTGCCCACCTAGGAAGCACAAGGAGGCTCGGAGAGTAGCTTAGGAGCAGCAGGAGTAGCCGACGACCGAAGTAAGTAGATGAAGTCAATCACGGCGATGTCTTGCCCTCCAGCTCGAATAGTGGTGCGTAGAGTACATAGTCGAACACTGCAGAGCTCCTGGACTTGTTGCAGCAACAAGGGGAGTCCGATGGCCGCGGGATCGTTGAGGTGGCGGCGACCACCCTCTCGGACGATGAAGAAAAAATAGGGGCGAGCGAGAGGAATGAATGGTTGGCCTAGGGTTTGTCCAATGCGTCGGGGAGGGCTTTATACACATCGGGTTGCCGGTGGATGATCGACACGGCAACAGATGAGGCCATGGCAGGCGTGGGTGCACGCCACGCACGGGCACCACCTCCTCTCTGTACAGAGGAGGAGCAAAAGGCCGTGGTGGGCTTGGGCCTGCACTATAGCATTGGGCTACAAGTGCAAAGTGTAGCTTTTCGTTCTTTTTAATTTCCTTTTCATTTATTTCCTTTGCTGTTTTATTTTGGTTACACTTTAATTTTAGTTCAGTAAAATATGTCTATAGCCCCTAAATAATGTTTCACAACAATCCACTACTATAAAAAAAGTTTTACCCCGATATAAAATAGTTTAGTATTTTATAAAATACCAAAGGCATTTAAATAGTTGTTTTGCTACTATTTAAATCATTTTAGTGCATTTAATCTTTTTACAAAATTGTGGTTCCTCCACCATTATGATCTATAATTTATTTTCTACATTCCAAACACTTTAGTTTTAAATATTTGAAACATTTATTGTCTGCCTTGACTTTGAATTTCAATTCGGAACGAGATTTGAATCATTGTGAAACTAGCAACAGTAATCATGGTGATGTGGCATCATTACTAGATGGTTACTGTAGCTTAACCATCCAGGCGTCACAATCCAACAGTCACTGTTGTGTGTTGACTAACTTGACAAAGCCTTGCATACGCGTCAAAAAAATTATGACAGCGTCATCGTCAACCTAGTAGGCCCAGAAGTCAGCCTTTAAATCTGTGGAAAACAGCAGATAACCCATTAGCCATTATTTTCAATAATTTACAACCCATTTGCTAATTCTTAAGGATATTTGAAGCCCATATTCTTTTTATTAGCATGAAAGACCATATATTCTGGGCACTGCTAGAAAATTCAACGAAATTTTGCATATTACGGTCGGGTCCAAACTTTTTTAATCACAAAATTTCAAGTCACGCTAAAAATAATTTTCAAAAAATTATATCAAAATAAAATTCAAAAAACAATTCTCCACAAAAAAAGAATGAAATTTAGAATCTGAACTAGCAAGATGCCCGTTCGTTGCACAGAACATGAAGATGCATTTGTATGATTAGTTTATGTTGTGGGAGAAAAGATGATATTTTCATGTAATTGCGAGTTGGCATTGGTTTTTATAAGAGTAGAGAGTAGAGAAATCCTGAAAATGATATTTTAATGCGATTGCCGGTTGGCTTTGGTTTAAAAATTTACAGCCCATTTCTTACAACTTATAGCGCATTTTCTGTGGAAGCCCATTTCTTACTACTTACATCCCTCCTCGTCTTGAAAGATTTGCAGCCCAGCAGGGCTGAGAAAACAAAGTAGGCCTCGGTTTTGGTATTCTCCAAAAAAAGAACTGGGCTAGCCATTTCCAGAAAGAAAAAATATTTCAACTGGGCTCGTCATGTGCTTAATAAAAGCGTAAGCGTGGGCTAGACGGGCCACAACCCCCGCACAGTGCGTAGTTGAGCTCCGTCTTTGAAACTAAAAAACAACTCGGCGAGCTGCTGGGTCCCTGGTGTTATCCGCTCGTTGTGTAATTTTCTCGTTTGTTGACTACATTGACAATGGCGTGGGACCTAGTTGTCAAACAATTAGGAGGGAGTATTTTTTTTGGCTTGTAATAACGAGGCACCTGCTTGCGAAATGCAATGACCCTGGTGGGTCCCTACTGTCAGCCTCTCCACGTACAGTCATCTCCTGATTCCTCTTGGTTGTAGACCATGTTGACAACGCCAGACGGCGGGGGGCACAACGAGCAAACCAAGGCGGAGAAGGACGGCGAGACCTCGGACGGGAACAAACAGCAGCCATGGAAGGTGTGGTAGTGTAGTGGCAGCTGGAGGGGAGTACGAGGGCAAAAACATGCAACTCAAGGATACAAATGGTACAAAAATCCCAAGGAATAATTGTTCATCAAATTTTTAGACAAACCCCAGATTGAACATGACAGTAACATCTAACCCAACCACTCTTTTTTGCAATCAAAAACAAATGGATCGGTCTGATCCATAAAATCAACATCCTATGCAAAAAAAATATATCAGGATGACTACAACTTGTTGTAAATAAAAGCCGAGCACATTTAGAAGCCCGTTTGTCCACCTGAAACTTCTTTTTTTCTGTTGAACATGTCCATCCGTGAGAAATATCTTATGTTAAAAATTAAGCCTGATGGACAATAGTAACCTCGCATTCAACAGGAAGAATGTGACAAAGCTTCTGTTTGCCGGGTTGGATGCATATCGTTCCATTGTTATTGTCCTCAAACGAATGTCATGAGAACTGAGAAAATCGTGGTGCTTATTATGCCACTGATTGGTTATATGTTTTGCTCCATGTGGTTCTGCCAAAGTAGACATGAAGATTGAAAACAGTTAAGGTCTGAAAAAAGAGTATGTCAAAAGAACGACAACTAAACAGTTAATTCTAGTACAATATATATGGGCTTTCAATGTGCATGAAATCATCACCTCTATATGTAAATTCTCCAGAGATCGAAAGCATCGCAGCAAGCCAATAATTATGTCCAGATCAAAACTAAACATTCTGATACATATGATCTTGACAGAATCCAGCAGCATTGATAGTCTATCAATGTACAAACTCTTCATTGAGCATATAACATAATATTAGTACCCAAAGTGTACTCCAAGATGATATAAAACTTATGCGCACAAATGAAAAATGCAGCTTATGATTACGAATGTGTAGATGATAATATACGGTACCTGAAAAAGTGAGGAGCCAAAGACGAATTCCTTGTGATCATTAAATGGGTCACGAATTACACCCAATGTCTCTAGTTTGGGTGCAGAGACGACAGCTATTTGTGAAGGTGTATAAAAATTCTCACGGAGCAACTTCGAAGTGATGGTGCATCTTCGATGAAGAGCTGTTGTCCTTCAAAACTAATTCCAATGCTTTTAAGGTGAGGCGACTTTATTTGGACAGAACTGATACGGATTTCTATTGCCAAAACAACCAGAAAGCGCTCTAGGGCAGGGCAACTGGAGTGGATGATGTTATGCAGTGAGGCTTCCGATAGATAAACCACCACAAGCGAAAGATTTTTTAACAGTGGGAGTCGAACCATTTGTACCTGATCGTCTGGTAGATGGCACCGGGCGAAGGTGGCAGTGTGGAGAGAGGAGGAAAACAATGAGATGGACAACGGTGGTGTGGGCACGAATTCTTGGTGCGTTCGTGGTATGAAACTTTTTTGGTAATGGTACAACTCAAACTGCTGGAGTTTTCCGAATACAGGGCATGTCAGCCAAGCATCCACCGTGCCGGGTATGGACAACAATGTGATAGCCTGGCTTATTAGGGATGGTAGAATACTCATATCAATAAGGAATTCCTTCCTTTCCGGAAGCCCATTTGGACAGAACTTCAAAGTTAAGCGTGCTCAGCTTGGAGTTATTTCAGGATGGGTGACCGACCGGGAAGTTGCTCCCGGGGTGTGCACGAGTGAGGACAAAGTTCGCAGAAAAGACTAGTATTGATATGTGGAGCCAGTCTAGATCCCACCTGGAGTAACGACCATCGACGAGTGTGTCCCGGGGCGTTACAAGTTGGTATCAGAGCCGACCCTCGCGGTTACACGAATGTTTGCGGACAGGTGCGCGGTCATGTTTGGTCATGACGTTTGTGACCCGTCGTGGCACACGGCATGGCACATGTGCCGGACTGGATGCACAGACGTATGTGCCTAGAGGGAATGTTCCTATGGCCCGACAAGGACATCGGTTCCTCTGAGTGGCGGTGTATGTGATAGCCTCGCTTATTAGGGATGGTAGACTACTCATATCAATAAGGAATTCCTTCTTTTCCGGAAGCCCATTCAGACAAAACTCCAAAGTTAAGCGTGCTAATCTTGGAATAATTTTAGGATGGGTGACCGACCGGGAAGCTGCTCCCGGGTGCGCACGAGTGAGGACAAAGTGTGCAAAAAAGACTACTATTGATCTGTGGGGCCAGTTTCGATCCTTCCAGGAGTAATGACCACCGGCGAGTGTGTCCGGGGCGTTACAAGCAGGTAGCATGTCAGGATGCAGAGGCATTGAATGGCTGGTGAGAAGAGACGATCGCTCTGAGGAGATCAAATTTAGGAAGGACAGATATCTGAAGACAGTCGAGATTGAGGTGCGCGGTGCGCCATAGAGGGCGCCACCGAGTTGAGAGGACTTGTATGCGGCATCAATCCTTGGTGGGGAGAAGCGAGATTGTCTCCTCAAGGATGACGTTCGGGAGATCGCTGATGCGGTCCACCGGAGATTCTACTGGTTCCTTAGATCCGGATGGGGGGGGAGGGCTTGCCGCGGGGCTCGCCACTTCTCCCTGCGTTGCCGGTGCGGGATCTGCAACCGGTGTCGCCGCTAGCGGGAGCCTCATCTTCTATGTGCTGGGGCCAGCCGGCTCAATTTTCCTTGTGGGCGTCGCGCCGAGCTCACGGGTTTGAGCAGAGTAGCCAGAGACGAGCCTAGTGGTAGTGCGAGTGGGGAAGAAGGAGGGCTGTGGATTTCTGTAGGAATGGAAGAACATGAGCACGCTCTTTCTGTACGAGTGAGGAAGAAGGTGAGCGGGTTTTTTTTGGACGAGTGAGAAAGATTGGGGAGCGAGGGGAATTGAGGGGAGACGGAAGTGGGAGGGCGAGTTGTTCGTGTTTATAAGGCCCGCTGCACTAACTACTCGCTTTTTCCCAAGAACCACTCACTTCTTTTGCGTTGCTACATTGGAGCTGGCACATGGACTTGGCTGACTGGCCATGCATGCAGGATGCATGTGCCCGCCGGCGACTGCATGTGCCTGGTTTGTTACTAGGCCTATTTAATAGGGTAGTTATGGAGTAAATTAAGGAGATTTATTTTCTCTGTGTGCATCCACCAAATTAGAGGATGCGGCACTGGATGTGGACACTCACATTAAGCTAAGCTTCAGAAGATATGGTATGCATATTAACATTCAGAAGAACAAAAGTTCCGCATATTTATAACCAATACAAAGCTGTGAGAAGATGTGGAAATAAATAAAATCGGTCGATGCTTCTCTGATAAAAGGGCCTCCCTGCGCACGCATTAATTTCCTGGGCATGCTTGTTTTTTCTCAATGTTGCGAGCACTTTGAGAATGTTGGCAACTCCATAGCTAACTAGTGGCCTCATCTTGCAATTGATGCTGACACATTTGCAGTAAACACATGAGGCAATACAGATGACTCAACATGAGTCCATATTGTGCAGTTCCCCTGAAATCATCTTCATTGTCATGCATCTGAAAAGATAGGAAAACAGTAGCTATACTTAAACGGTGTTGCAAAATAGTAGCACATATCAATAGCTCGGCATGAAAAAACACGATCATCTGGACGAAGTTGATACTGACCTGCTTGGGGAAGATTATATATAATTTCGTAAGTCCTTGGTTGATTTCCACCTTCTGCTGCACTGCTTGTTTGCTCCTCCACACATGACATGATCGTTCCGCACTGCATTCAGCAAGTCAACGTACGAATAAGCTAATTTCTTCTTGCGGTGGTCATTGTACCTAGTTACGAATGTAGGAATACCTGGAGCACCATGAGGTTAGCTGACAACAGGTAGATGCAGCCATATAAATTTTGTGCGGTGCTACCAAAATTGAGGTTTGTATCCCTTCCCGTTATGAGAATTCTTCTTGAAGTTGGTAGAATGTGACGGCTTGTTCTTTGCATCAAACTTGACTTTCCCATGAGATTCGTTCTTGCTGTTTTGGGGCTGCTTGGGCTGGAAGTTCTTCTCGTGTACCATGTGGGCACTAGAAGCTCCCTCAGCGACCCGAGCTCGTGTGTCTTTTGCTCTCTCCTTCTCCTCAAAATCAAGAGTGCTAATGAGATCGAAAATAGAAAACTCATATCTCTTATTTTTCAGAGAAGTAGCAAAATCGTTCCACGAAGGTGGAAGCTTGGCAATGATGGTCCCAGCAACAAATTTGTCCAGCAACACAGACTTAAAGTAGTCAAGTTCCTTAGAGAGTGACTATATCTCATGAGTCTACTGAACAACAGAGTGCTCATCAGTCATCTTGTAGTCACATAATTGCTCCATGACGTACAACTCGTTGCTAGCGCCCGAGGGCCCAAACGTGGCCTCGAGCGCAACCAACATGTCCTTGCCGCTGTCAAATGACATATATGAATCCATAATGGAATCGTCAAGAACACTCAGCAGGGCGGCTTTGAAGAGGGTATCCATGTTCTCAAAAGCTTCCTGCTGTGTAGGATTAAGATCGCCCTCAGGCTTACCCTTTGTGGTGTCATTGCAATACATGATCTGAAACCAATATACTACTCTTGTGCTCCACCTTTTATATTGAACCCCCTTAAAAGTAGGCGGCTTCAAAAGCGCAGCAAAACCACTCGGAGTAAATTGCCTAAAATCAGGTTTTTGGATTGGATTGTTGAATATATGAGCAATTTACTATGAGATTTAATCTGAATCAGCAGTAAATAGATCATGACGACAATTGCAAACATCAAAGTAATGATGCGGACTAAACCAGTAGGACAGAATCACATACTGTACAGCGGGAGCAGAACCGCTGTGGTTGATGTTGTCACTCATGTCGTTGATGAAGAGGTTATAGAGGTCGGGGAAGAAGGCTATCGTTGAGGAAGTCGTCGCTGGCAGCAGTCACAGGAGTGTGCTCCCGAAAAACCTGATCGCCCCTCTCCCGTACGGGATCACGAAAGGCGGGGTTCAGAGGACTGCTGTCCCTTCTCACGGTGCACGCTGGAAGGAGGGCTGGAGGAGAATTGTGTGGCGGCGCTAAGATCTGGAATGGTGCAGAACCATACGATACAGCAGCGGCTAGGGTAGAGCATGTCAGGTCGGTCGTGCGAGTAAGACCAAAGTATAATAGTAGGCCTTTGGCCCCCAAACCCCACGTCCAAGTCAATAATAGCCTCACCAAGGTTTGTCTAAAAAAAACGGAGTAATTAGGGCATCCGTTAGTCCCTTTAGTATATCATTAATAATAGCCCCACCTTTTGTCTCACAAAGTATGTTGGGGCTCCTGCTACTCCCTCCGTCCAGGTGCATAGGGAATCTAAGAAGAGGCACTGTGATTTAGGAGCGTGGAGATTGTGTGAGGTGAAAATTAAATGATCTATTTTATGGGCAGCTAGTGCGCCATTCAAACATGGCATCCAACCAACTTGCTTGTTAATAGGTGGATTGCATGCAAACATAATTAGTGCTCTTTGCATGCACGGGAAGATGGATAGGCTATTTGCATGCACTGGACGTGCAGATTCATGTCCTATCTAGGATTGGTCACGTAATTAATAATTTGAATTATCTAAGATGCCCTATGCACCTAGACGGAGCGAGTACAACCCGCTACAAGTTTACAAGCCGCTTCTCTTTTCTCTCCCTCAACTAAGCACAAATACTATATTTCAATCCTTATAGCCTGCTTATGTCATCTAATTGTAGTATTTGCTCTAAAGTTACTCTGAACTGTGTGCCCTCATTCGGCGTGCCACTTCAATGGCGGAAGTAGTGAGAGGTCGCGTCGCCCTGACTTGCCATCAATGTTAAGCGGCAGGCTCAGCTGGCGCCGGGCAGGAAGCACGCGCGGGAGTGGGGAGGGGTTTTTGTTGGTCCAAGAAGGTGAGAAGACAACTTAGGATAGGTCCATACAGGGAAATATCATGTGCTCCCATACTCTGCATACTAGTAAGGTACACGTGCATTGCACACATGAGATTTTGGTGGTTTGTGCATTATGCTTCTACATGTGGAGTCTTCTAGATTCTACATGTGGCAAAATCTGGTGGAATGTAGATCATATCCAACGACCAGTAGTGCTCGGATTTGCCATCTTTGTACCGTCGGATTGGCTTCATCCAAGGAACAACTTTCAAAGTTATTCACACACTATATCTATAAATAAATATAAATATAAATAAATACTCCTATATAGTGTGCCTGACATAGGCGGTTAGACAGAGGACTGCGTGGCAATACATAGGCGGTAGATAGGGCAATCTGACGACCCGGGATGCACGGATTCGCGGTGGGGGGCACATGCATGTGCCTGACTGCCACGCTGACAGAGTGTCAATTCAAGTTCTTCCAGTGACAAGTGCTATCTAGAAACCTCTGCTAGGCTTCCGCGAGGAAGTGCTCTCTACAGTAGTATTGCATGCAAGTACTACTTGGAGAGAGGACAAAACGCATACTGCAGTGCACCTTTGCTAAGAGAGAAATGTTGTACAGTACTATGATAGGAGGGACTGAAGGCATTTTCATTTAGTATACAATCCGATGGTTAATATTTATTAGATTCATTTTTCAAGTGAAGTCCACATGCATACAATGATTGGCCCGGTTACCAGATTTGGAACAAAAGAATATTAAAAGCTTAGTGGGTCTTTTAACCAGTAAAAAAACACTAAATAGCTCTTCTTTTTTGCTTAGTAAAAAAACTAAATAGTTGTTATTTTCTCTTATAAATGTGTTTACAAATATGACACATGTTTCCCCTTTGTTTCCACCAATATTTTGTGCATAGACTTTTGATCAACGTATATGGATTTTACTAGAAAAATGAAGCTAATAAATTAAAAAAATTCATTATATACTATTCCCTTCTTCCCATAATGTAAGACATTTTTTGGCACTAGCGCAGTGCCAAAAAACGTCTTACATTATTGGATGGAGGGAGTACTAATTAAAATTTTACTTTATTGCTTCCAATATACAACATTTTTTTGAACAGGT
Organism: Triticum dicoccoides; assembly: GCF_002162155.2. Taxonomy (NCBI): domain Eukaryota; kingdom Viridiplantae; phylum Streptophyta; class Magnoliopsida; order Poales; family Poaceae; genus Triticum; species Triticum dicoccoides. The sequence goes on along the minus strand of NC_041385.1, from coordinate 304,136,414 downwards.
ATACAACATTTCGCAATAATGATAAATCCACACGTGTGTGGCACGTGCCATGTACTAGTTGGGGTATAGATGACACTAGTCTATGTTACTACTCCATCCATTACGGTTTATAGAGATGTTTAGAGTAGTACTTAGCACCCCCTTGACCATGGACCTTGACGGTGCACGTCACCTTGTGTCTCATAATTTTCCTCGTCATCATCTCAGTCCTTGAAGATCTCACCCACATCATCATTAGGCATAAGCCCGCCTTGATAAACAACGTGTGCAGAAGGAGTAGAGGCGACTGGAGACGCAACACGTCATTGGGACTCCCTACATGCTCGTGTACGTGCAGCGTGCGTGTTTTTCCATCGGTGCTAGCTCTAAGGCCAAGGCTGCTGTTGTCTTCATCTCCGACTAGTCGTTGAGCAATGACGACAAAGAGGTGCTGCAAGAGATGCGTAGGCGCCGTTGTGTGGGAGCTTCGCCGTAGCACGACGAACTGGACGTCGCCGCAGATGGCACATGCCTCCATGCAGCCGAGTGTGTGCCCATGCATGTGTTATTCACATGCATTCTGCGGCCGAGTGTGTGTGTGTGCATGTGTTGTGTACGTGCGTTGTATGATCCATGCTCTGCGCGTAGGTGCATGAGTTGGACCGGATGGAGTTAGTGCGTTGGCGTGTGTACATGCATGGCTGCATGCATCCAGTACATGCATGGCTTTTTGCATGGTTATCAATATAAACTATAAAACATCTTCAACTTAGCATTCTGATGTATTTTTTCTAGTGGTTAGCGAAGAGTTCATGTTCTTTTATTTGTTTATAGGTGGGCAGGCGGCAAAAAATAGGGGAAAACGTGCAAGGTTCCTTGCAGACTCTCCACCACGAGGTTCCTTACTCCTTCTCGGTCATTGGGAATCTATGTTCTTCAACTCTTTTCTTTTACGTGAGCTTTGTTCATCCTTTTCCCAACACGCGAGACATCTAGCATCAAGGTGCACGTGTCATGCAAGAAAATGGAGATAATCAGATAAGCAATGCGTAAGTGAGTCGTGCACTTCGATGGCACCTATTACGCAATTGTTTTTCTCTTCGATGGCACGTGCATGGTGCCCGTGCTCAACGACGGAGCATGGGATGGTAGCCATGACATGATCAGCCCTTTTTTGGAGATAGTATGTACTAAATAACTTTGATGTGCCGTCAACTCGCACAACGATGAGAAGCTTGATTATGCCTTCTCCCTTGCCAACGCGTGCGTGGTGGCTCGCAGCACGAGGAGAAACTTTTGCTTACAAGTGATGGATGTGCAACAGTTTATTTGGTGTCAGATTGCCAGAAGTACTACTGTAGAACCATCGACTTCCGGAAGAGGTGAAGAGCCAAGTGCAAGGTCACCTACTAACCTTAGGCTAGGCGTAGTGGGAGCTAGACGTGAATGTTGCTAGAGTGAATGCTAGTTATGGCCCATGACACCCCAATATATCGAGCCTATATCGAGGTGCTGGTCATGTAGAACAAATTTCCTGGAGTCCGTGCTCAGCCCTCCTCTATCTCTCTTCTCAGCCAGCCAGCGGACGCGCATAGCCATCGCCTGTTTTCTCATATGCGCTCTCACATGTCAGTGATTACGCAAGAGGACCCACTGAACCTACACATCTTTCACCTCGACGTGCTAGTGATGAAAAACAAATCCAATAAAGATCTTTGGTGGTCACTTTTGGAGTTACTCAGAGTAGTAAGATTCTATTTACAGTTTAACCCATGATGCACATCACGTGGCTTCAACTACTACTCTATTTTCATGCATGACACGACCTGGATACTGGATGTCCCACGTGTTGGCAAAAGGAGGAAGAACCCGACCAAATCTTCGGCTGTGCTCTCGGATTAGAGTAGTTGTGCTAACTTAAAAAAATTATTGTGTAGAATGGATGCAAGTTTTGGTATTGGGAAGAAGAGTACATCGATATATTGATAGAGCGCAATTTAGTAGATGTTCTAGAACTTTTAGCTAGCATAGAGGCTAGAGATGAGACTAGTGCACTTGTTGATAGAATAGAGGCTAGAAATGAGACTAAGATGCGAGGAATCAAAGTATACTTCTTTATACTCGAAGAAGAAAGAAGCACGCAAGATCGAGGCTCCGCAGATCAACAATGAATGCATCGAGCAGGCACTAATCCAACTTACAGGAGCAGTTATGGAAGTTGGATATCTTCTAAAAATGTATTCTTGTGGTTCTTGTTTTCTTTGGTCTTGCTTTTCTAGTCAAAATTATCGTTGGAGTTCATGCAAAACGGAGGTCCATTTGGGGTCGTCTGTTGGAGGTGGCCTTACAAGTGGGACTGCAGTTGAGGAAACCAACTATTCACAAACCCCCACCTCAGCCGCCACGCGATGGCTAAGTTAGAGAAACGACAAGGTTGAAGAGATTGCTCTAGCACAGACTCCAAGAACTATGGTGTCAGATGGAAGTCGTGCTGGTGGCGTGTGCTGTACTCCTGGATGTGAATGCTTGTTCTGGCCCATGCCACCCTACTACTCCTACTAATTATATAGGAGTACTATCAAGGATTCGACGTGCTAGTTACATACATCGAACACATTAACATATGGATACAGTAAAAACACCCGCACGATGAGCGAAGCATGTGAAGCTAGTACAAATATTGTACTACTATTGTTGATTGGCCTCATCCGATAACTTGTTGCAATGCACGTACATTTATGTATTCGGAAAATATTTTTTTGCCTCGTCGCACCACTCACTCAGAGAAGCGACTCGAAAGCCATTCATAAATTTAGTAAGTTTATCACAGCATATCATTTTATTACATACAACAGGTCATCAACCCACAATGACAACGAGGATACATTATAAACACTAAAGTTTTCATCACACAACAAATAATGAACTTCAACTCAACCAATCCCCGGCGTTGGAAACGCTTGCTTTGAACCACAAGTGATTCTCTGGGACGGGCCATCTATTGTCAATCTCTAGACCAACACAGTACTAATCATCTAGGCTGAAGCGGCCTACTATATCAGTACCAGGGTAGGGAAACACCGAAATGTCCGAGGTATAGATACAGTTGCTTCTCATAAATGGTCCTAGTAACATTGTGTCCACAGCAGTTGGATCGCCTTTCACCATCATCGGATTGTTTTGTTCAAGGAAGAGTGAGTTTTCTCCAAGACTATCAATACTGTACCAGGGAGAAGGTGTATGCGCTATCACAGTATTATCCATCCCGAATACCACGCAACAAGTGTTGGAATAGATCCGGAGAGTGCGACCATGGGAGACAACACGTGCTCCGTCAGTAGTAACAAACTCAGTGCGCTGTATACAAACAAGAAGAGGTGATCCATCGGAATTAGTTTCCAGGCGCCACTAAGTATATAAGTTCTTCTCGTCCTCATGCTTGTGATCATCACTATCGTCATATCCCCATTGGTTATAAATTTTTTCAAGTATAGGTCGTGGAATGTTCACAGGACCTTGGAAACACAAGAAGAAGGTTAATTAGTAAAGGGAAACTTGCTAACCGGCATGCATGTGGATGAAACAATTATAATTACGGTGGAAGACAAACGTACCGAAACTACGGGGATCCCATGCAAAAATAGTGCCATGAGTGGTGGAAGCAAACACGGGACCTTCGTATTGAATTGCATCACAGTACACATCCGTGTATAGAAACCGATTTTTGGGCAATATCCATCGAGTCGAACCACGAACGATGGCAACAAGCTTCTCGAAGATAGCAACAACTTCATAGTTCTTGTAATTACAAGAGCGGTTGGGAACTCGACAAATTGCTATCTCTCGTAGAAGAAAGTCACCATGATCGTATTTGAACGTGCATAGAATACCGGTGTGCTCAATCTTTGGGCAGTCTACTGAAATTTTTGGAAGTGCAACCCGGTGATGAGTGTACACATTCACAAGTTCCCACTCGAAGTTGTACCCAATATAAACAACCCACTCTCCATTTGCGCTTGCCCAAGCCTTGCCCTCAAGCGATGGCATCTTAACATCATACATATCATTATAAAGCGGCGTCAACTTGCACAAGGCGAGGCCACCGTCGTTCCCACGCCAATCATCAGGGTCACGACGAAGAAGGTAGGGGAGATCAAAACGCTCCTGGACCCTTGGGTTCCTTGTAATGATGTTATTAGTTGAGTCGAGAATGATCTTGAACGAACCTGCCATGCTAGCCGAGGTGGTGACGTCGCACCGATCAGTGAGTTCCTCCACCACGTCATCTTTGAAATCGGGGCAAGAATAACGGGGTCTTTTCTGGCCTGTTACCTCCATGGAGAACATGATCGAACAATGGCAGAAGGAAGGGTGAAGGCAAATGGAGGTGGGAGGAAGAGCGTGCGACAGCAGTTCCAAATCGAGACGGAAAGGCGAAGAGTCAGTGGACGGTTGCCAGTTTGCCACGATGCACGAAGAGGCGCCCCGGCCTACACGTCCATTCGGAAATATTAGTAGAAAAGGACTCGCCATTGTCTCACTGACATGTTGGAACGGGACCACATGTCAATGAAACATGGTGTGTAATTTCTCGTGCAAAATGCGATCTGGCCGCGTTGGCCCGAGGTGCCTCCTTAGTTATCGACCTTTATTTTTTAACATACAATCTGCATGGATAGCTCCTGTGGTCATCACACGTGAGTGGATATATAGGTGGGCTAGGTGGGCAGGCGGTTGAGCAGGCGGCAAGAATCTGAGTGCTAACAGAGTTGATGCAATGCTTGGTTTTGGTTGGATTTTCCAACTATGACAATTGGATAGAGTGAATCAATGGCTTACGTTCAAAGTTATTCTCATACTATAGAATTTTTTATTCAGTTGATGTGCTGCTACCGTCCAATATTTGCGTGTGGTTGTTTCTAGAGTAAAAAAGGAGGTACTAGTACTTATTGTGGGAAAGGTGAAGTGATGGTTGATTCGCCCGAGAAACTTATTATTGTGGGAATATGGGAGTACCAGCGGACTCAAGGAACAGAGAAATGATGGTTGCTTCATCCGAGAAACTTACTGTGGGGAAGGTAGGGCTCTGTGATTTTACACCTCACTAGTCATTACTACTGCGGCGCAATGACCGGGGTGAATCTTTCCCTGCAGTTGTGTTATGCACTCAATATTGCTGCATGGCAGGTGGAGCCGGATGAAGGATGTCCAACATGTCGGCGAAACAAAGTTGAATTGTTTCTGGCATTGCTATCAATCATTCAAGATTTGTTTATATGTATGCATAATTTTAATGAAATTGTACTGTGATGCTACGAAGGTTTCAACTTTGGTTCCCGCAGGAAAAAAAGTTTTCAACTAAGGATTCATGTGTCTTGCCTCAAGATTATCTCGCTACAAAATTCCATCAAATACAAATGAAACTACCATGGCTACCACGCGTAATGCATTTCAATGGTTCACAGATCAGCGCCAATATTCACATCACAACTGAATACAAAGTTGCGAGAAGGTGTACAAATAAAGATAAATATATAATTGATTGATGTTGTTCGTAGGCATGGCTCCATTTCCTTGGCACAATGTTCATTGCTTGGCAGCTAGTTTCACACAACTCTGTAGCCAAAAAAAGAGGTGTATGGAGGACACCACAATCCGATCATTTCGTGCAACTCCATTAAAATCGAGCGGACCATCCCTATTTGCAAATATATCCAGTCAGTGTGATTACAATAATAGTGGAACTAGATGATGAAACATAACACACACAAATAGAAGCCGATCAGCTCTATGATCTCTCTTTAGGGATAACTTCTTGTTGGAGAAGATTAGGCACTGAGTTGGACGAGGAGGATAGCAAAACCAATCTCCCTTTCTACATTCCCACAGAAATGTAAAAACATTGCCCGTGTGACATTTTGGCGAAACTGCACAAAACACTCTTAAGAAAAAAAGTGATTTGTGCAGTTCACCAAAAGGTCGCAATAGCAACGAGGTGAAAATGGATAGCCCTCTTTGCAAAAGGAGGTAGAAAGGAAACAGTTACTGGCCAATAACACGAGTTGAACACACATACGCAGACAAAAAGGAAGCATATTCCATGTAATAAGGGAAAGATAGCACATGGTGGTTTATCAAAAATGGTTTGAGGACGAGATTGCAAGATGGAAAGTACGCCGGTCGAGATACGATTTAAGGAAACAACTAAAGAAGATCCACATGCAGCAACGTGGGAAGATGGGCAGTGGAGCAAGGCCGGAGGAAGCTATACTTGAGGGTCGTCGAGATGTTACTAAGAGGGCGCCGGCGGCCGGGATATGCCCTACCACGCCGGAGCTTAGTCAGAGAGAACGGCGGGTACCGCAGATCGGGACGTGTTGCCTCAACACCGTCGAACGAAGAGACGATGCACATCCTCCCTTTCCACCAGCGGACGGGATGCGGCCCGATCACTGACCAACACTGAGAGAGAGGCCACTACCGGCTTGTGTGAGATGGTGTGACGAGAGACAAACCCATTTTTCCATTTTCCCCACGGTAATCGTTTTATATTCTGTACGTGCCATTGAGGAATGTATAACTTTATTTAATACTAACGCGTGAAGTCGAACTTTGTTTTGTCTAGGCATGGTACACGACCCTACTTGGAGTAAACAACCGCTACACGCGTCAAATTATCATGTGGGCTGCCTTTTCGAACAGAAACGAACTCCACCGTGTACCCGCATGGGTGTGGCCAGGAACGAGACATGAGTACGTGCGTCTTGTGTGCACCTCTTCTTTAGGTGCAGGTACGTACATGGGTGGGTGTGAGAGAGATGGTTTGGGCGAAACAGAGGAAATGTGTTGATGATATCTCACACAGAAAAACATAACACATGCAATGTGTGTGAAATGGAGTCATGGACGTGAGATATCGGTTGAATTGAAATCAGGGATGATGTGTGTGGTTGCGCGATTGATAAAGAGTGCCATTGAATTTGTGTTTGCCCACGTCAAGGATACAGGGCGGCTGGCCTACTCGAATTTGAGACGGCAGAGGTGCAGTTTTTCTCCATGCCATGAATACCTACCTACAACGTTCGACTATTGGTGTGTGTGTGGGGGGGGGAGGGGGCAGAGACTGATCGACTAGTATATGTGTGGGGAAGGAGAGATACCTAGCTATGTACTGAGGGACATCGATGGATATGTGTAGCAGAGGAATAAGGTTGGGAGAAAGACAAAGGTAGAGCATCGGAGGGTTGGTGGTGGAGTGGCGTCTCATAAATGGTGGTAGAGGCCTACTAGACAAACGGAGGGTACAAGTACAATATCAATAAGAGAGGGAGGGGGATGTCTGTCTACCTATGCATGTGCGTGTGAGAGATGGGTCGGGAGGTATGCATGGGTGATGAGGGGAGACGATATGGTTGTGGTAAGCATATGTAACTACATAGGAAGATCAACCATCATGTGTCCGAGAAAGGGAGATACATAACTAGTGAGGTAAGTGTATTGGTGCTTGGGGAAAATGAATTATAGTCGACCTGGCTATATGTAGGGAGATCAGTACGTATACACGCCTGCATGTGTTAGAAGCAAATAAGGTCCGAAGAGATAGATAGGGGGAGAGGGGTGCGGCTAGGAGGTGGTGTGAGATGCCTACCATGTCGAGGGGAAAGGAGTGTGCGAGTATGAGATCAATGAAAAGAGGGGCGGGAGTGTGCACCTGCGTGGAACCGTATTGGACATAGGGGGCATGGACGGTGAGAAGAGAAGAGGGGAAGTATATATGTGTTTGTGGTAGGCACACTTGGCAAGAGAGGTATAGCGACCAGTGTCTGCCGGAAAGAAGGAGTCGGGGTCCTACACACACCGCGGGTGGACGACCTAAAGAGGAATAATGAACATGCACGATGGAGGGGACGCTAACGGTGGGTGAGAGGGGGGCGGGCGTGTGCATGCACGATAGAAAGTTAGCGCTACCTAGTTACAAATAGAAGAGGATCGTGAAAGTGTAAAAGACGAACAAAGATCATAATTCATTATAAAAAATGGATACGGATACTTGAAGAAGATATCATAATGTAGAACATTGATTATAATTTGGGCTAATGTGTGGCTTTTGCAGCTCAGGTCTAAATACTTTTCACAATGTAGGGGGAGGGGCACTATACTTTGTGTGATAAACACAGTGTACGTATGGAACATGGTTTAGATTATGAATATATAGTTAGTACACCAAATGTACTATTATTTGGAATCAACATCAAGTGTATTCAAAAAATAGAATTCGAGTTCATGTAGTACACATAGTTCATATCTATCTCTATAGTAATCATGTGGTGTCTTATTAAGGTAATACACGAATGGTGGTTGAAGTTGGCAACAATCATGATTGTAGATTCTTATTGAAATAGAGTAACGAATTCAAATTCAGTTCGAATTGCAGCGGTAGTATAGACATTAGGAATGCACTAAAATGTTGGTATGAGTAGGTTACATGCATTATACAGCAAGAAAAAAAAATTAATTGGACATAACATGGATTCATACTCCCTCCTTCCATCTATATAGGGAGTAATGAGTTTTTAAGACCGCCTTTGACTATTGACAAGACTAATAGTAGATGACATGCGCATTGTGAAAATTATATCATTGAAAGATCCTTTCATAGACGAATTTAATGATGTGCTTTCTGTAAGTTGCATGTCATATATTATTGCTCTAATATTTGGTCAAAGTTAGCATCGAAAAACACATTAGGCCCTATATAGATGGAAGGAGGGAGTAGCTTTGAATAGAATTTTCTATATTATAACGGGGCAAGACTCTCTCTTTGTGCGAATTGATTTGGTACGTACAAGTACAATATTACTACACGTTAGGCTTGTCCCTAAAATTCAACCTGCGCCTTGTTATATCCCAAAAATTAAGATATCGTGCTCACAAAACTGGCGCCTTCACAACCCGTGCCTTGCTATCCCGAAATTACAACGCACGCGAAAACTCCCTCCAGCTGCCAAATCTCGACACGCGAGATCCCCCTTCTAACCCTGAGCCGAAATGCCAATAGTTCAAATCGATAGGGGGTACTTTTGTAACACACCCTGCATTTTGGACAAGCGCGCCCCTAAGTCATGGTTCACCCCCTCCCATCGCCCCCTTTTCGCCATTCGAAATCCCAGGCCGCCATAGCCTCTCTGCTCCATCTGCAGAACCCCACCCTCCTCCTTCCACCACCTCACCGCTGCCCAGCCAGAGCCTCTTCCCCGACGAGGTCGTCCACCGCAATAGCTCGACATCCCTCGTTAACCTCCCCGGATGAGGATCCGTCGTCCATCTCGTCATCTCGTCGGTTCAGCCGCCCCGTCCTCCACCTCCAAGGATCTTCTTCGACGATTTCCTCGTCTATCGCGGCTGCTCCATCCCCATAATGCCGCCTTAACCTGCTCCACCGGAACCGCAGCATCCTCACCGACTCCTCGGACGACGCCGAGGCCAACTGGGCGCGACCAAAGAGGTTGTACACTCATCGCATCGTACCTTCTCGTTAACTCGGCCTCCAGGCACTAACGGTGCTCCATCCCGCACCCCCATGGAGCGGCTACCTTGAAGCCTGCACCGCGGGCGACATCTCCATGGCGGCTTTCCCCCCAGTGCGTGGTCCCTTCGGCGGCAGCGTCCATACCAGCTGGATCTGCTGCTGCTGCTCCGGCTCTCGCTCACTTGCTCGCGCTGCTCCTGCTGCTCGTGCTCTCACTCGCTGGCTCGTGCTGCTGCTGCTGCTCTCCCCCTCGCTCGTGCTGCGGCTCTGCTCCGATTTAGCTACACTTTAGTCGACCGAATCGACTTTTTGGTTAGT
>NC_041385.1:304036375-304126061 GCF_002162155.2 Triticum dicoccoides | reverse complement strand
CTGGCAGGGGCGACGGCGGGCCGGCGGTGGGAGTTGTTTCGGGGCGGCGAGGCGGCGCTGGGGCCAGCGGTTCGGCCGGTGGTGGCTGGCGGCTCAGGGGGGGTGCAGGTTGAAGATGAATTGCATGCCCTCCCTAAACTACATGTCAAGTGTCTCCTGCTACCATTGTGTTTAGTTTCGACAGTAACATTCATATTCCATAGTAAATTTCAGTTTTGACAGTTAAGTTCAGAGTCAACAATTTTTACCTCATCTGTTGTAGTCAGGTGGTTTTTGGTGATGTAAATTTTACATATATTTGACATCATCTATTGGAGATGCTATTAGAATCCCACTTGAGATTGACGATGTGTGTCTTGTGCTACTTCAGCCTTGATGTCTTACGGCTCACCGGAGCTGCTCCAACGACAAAACGATCCATCACAACAGAGCAGTGCCCTGGACGCCATCGACAGATTCGTCAGATCTTCCTCCACACCTCCGACAGCCACCTCTGCCTTAACTGCTTAAGCGACCAACCTAAAGATGCTGAGGTCGACACGGCTACGGCAAAGAACTTGTTCACTTGTTGGATCACTTATTACTATACATTCATGTCGATCCATTAGGACTATTTTGGTTCAACGGAAAAACATAGCAATAGGGAATTTTTCCAGTGGCACTCTACTATTCAATTATTCATGCATTTTGTTGAAAGGAATGAAGCAAAACATCCACCTGGACCTACTTTTCAATATCCTATGCATGAAAACAAGACCAAGTGCATTAGTGGAAGAATAACATTCTAACTGTACATGCTTTCATATGGTTTCACTTTATTTTGGCCATGTTTCTTTGCATTCTCTGCTCTTCCATTCCTGTAAACCAAACACCCAAGTTGACAGAAATCCTGTGTTTACAAATGCTCTGTTTCCCATGTGCATTCCTATCCTATTCCGGTCTTTTCCCTATCCCTGCGTTTTTAGAATCAAGCAAGCCAAATGAGCCCTTACAGAATTACTTCAGTTACAGGTAGGTGTCGATGGGAAATTTGTGTGGTTTGTCTTGCTCCTGCTGCGACGTCATCCACCTCACCTGAGCTGCTCCATCGACAGAAGGATCCACCAAACCAAACATCACGACTCCTTACCGTCTTTCGCCTCCTCAGATCTCCTTCCCTGCCTCCAGCACCCACCGCAACGACATCACCATCATCGACTCATCATATGAACCTCAGGAGTACACGGGTCCACAAGAGAGGTCGCACTCTTTTGTTTCTTCTTATGTTATGCATTGCTTAAAATTACCTTCTACTTTATCGACCTGTTCACCTCTTGGACTCGAAGTCAGGTCCAATTTTTCAAACTTGAGTTCTAAATTAGTTGTGGGGCAAATATCGAGGCAGCAATGAATCATATGTCTGTCTAATATCTGGATCACCTAGGGTATGCCTATGTTGTTCATCTTGGGTGGTAAAGAAATAGTAAAGCAATCATCATCTGCCTTTTTATTAAATGAAAGCAATCATCAGCCTGCTATCATTATTTTTGGATCCATCCACTGGTTGTTACCATCACTCTAAATTTCTACATGCTCTCCTTACATAATCTCACCATATTTTTTTCATATGCATGTCAGATATTGTACACAGTCATGCTGAACATGTAGAGAAAAAGAGAAGAGTTTTGCGCGGCAATACAATGTCATGCAAATATCGCTCGATGGTGGGTTAAATGGCAAACCCTCCCCACCCCTATCCAGATTGTAATTCAGAGGAAGATATCTGTTCTGAGGCAGATCCAGACGCCACTGACCACTCTATTTACCCCCCAAGGTGTTTGCTCTACCATGGCATGATGATGTTAGTCATATCATGCATATGTTGCCTTGCAGTGCCTACTTTTGACATCATATATGTCATCTGCTTAGTTTAGACATGTTTTGTAATGCCACTTGTTTAGTTTTTATATCATATATGGGAATTATGCAGTCTCATGTCTTTTAGCCACCCATAATATATGTGAAATGTGCAATGCCATCCTGTTTAACCAGGCATCATATATTTGAATGATATCTTTCCCATCCTTTTCTTCATTACATTTCCATTTTTCGACAATGTCCGTACATTGAACTACTCTTCCTGTGAATCACCCATTTGGGTGGGAGATGGAAACATCCGGTGTGAAAACATGGCCTTCAGAGCAGACAGTGCTAACTGTCGAAGCAGATCTCTTGTTGGGTCCCGATAGCTCCTCAGAGATGGATTTAGAGATAGATGACCAGTCCTATTCCCCCACCGAGGTGTATGCTCTAACTTGGCATGGTTATACTGCTCATATCATGCATATGGTGTCTTGCATTGCATAGTTTAGGCATCATATACAAAATATTCAACACCATGTTATTAGTTCAGACATCATATCGAATGCCCTCTGTTTAGCATATAAATCACATATGTGAATTAAATGATGCGATCCTGAATACTTACATAACATGTAGGTGAATTATGTCATGTGATCCTGCTCAGTTATTCATCATATCTTTGAATTATGTTATGCTATGCTATCCAGTTTAGATAGACATCATATATGTGAAATTATGTCATGCTATCTGTTTTAGTTAAACAATATACATGTCCACTATTTCATGCCCTCTTTTTTCCACACTATCTATTGCATCTGTCTCTCATACAATGTCTGTACATTCAACTATGTTTCCTGTTTATCAGCCATTTGAATTGGAGCGGGTGATGCCTGTATCTAGCGGACTAAAAACACGGTCTTCAAAAAAAACAGTGCTACCTCTTGGTGGAGATAGCACCCCGGTTGTATATGCATAAGAACCAGTCGTACCACACATAACCCAAACTCTCACAGATTGTACCCTACTGCGATGGACAGAGAACCAGCTTCACCCAATCTAACCCCAACCCCGGCAGATAGTAACCCATTTCCTGTTGACACAACACCATCTCCAACATAGAGCTCCCAAACAAGAGCAATTATTAAGGCAGCTCCAGTGCCCAAAGGGCCAGTACTACCACGGCGAACCCCAACTCCACCAGTTAGTACGCCCATTCCTGTGGAGGAAGCACAACCAGCTAGTCGTAGTTTAGCATCTACCGCATTTGATGTTGTTAAATCATATGTGCATATCTTCCCATCTTGGAAATATTATACTGGAGGTGAAGGAAAATTCCAGTTGCAGGTGCTTCTCCAGGAGTTATGTGTAAGTAATGTTATTCATGGCAATTACTTTTCTTTGTCCCATACATCCTACCTCCATGATGGTTATAATACAACAATTTTTCCCATTTTACTCTATAGAGAAGGACCGATTTGGAAACTCAGGATGAGGTAACCTATGCTAATACCTTTGCTATCTTCAAGAATGCTTGGTGGTAGTATCAGAATTACCTGAAGAAAACATACTTCACCGGCAAAGAAACTCATCAAATTCCCTTACGTTGTCCTGAGACACATTTACTGGACGATGACTGGGAACGCCTTGTTCTGTACTGGTCCCGAACCAAGAATGTGGTGAGGTCTATGAGCTCATTTTCTATTTTTAAGTACTATATTCTTGTGTCTTACTATACTTGTTCATGCAGAACAAGTGCCTAATCCTGAAGAACAACTGTTCTAATTTATGATTCCATTGCTATCATAGTTCAAAAAAGTGCTAGGCGTTAATTGTGCATTTTGCCACCGCCTTGCACTTTACTGACCAAAGCGCATGCTTATGCGCAGTTATGCACAAATTAAGCGTAGTTATGCGCAATGCGTTTTGCCAATGCCTAGAGCCTAGGCGCGCTTTAGCGCTCACTTAGGAGCGCCTTTTTTAACTATGATTGCTATCGTGCATACTGCTTTGCTCTTGTATCATTGTATTTACTCATACAAACTTATTTTAAATTGAAGGATCCAATCAAAACTCCAATGGCACAACAGGTATGTTCACACATGTTTCTTTAACAGGTTTGCTCTTATCAATAGCTCTATTGATTTCAATTTCAACTGTGTATACAATTGACTTCTCATATCATGCACATTACTGGCATCACAACACAGCCAATAGCGTTGTTGTACATGTAGACCCGTGGTACCCATCTGAAATCTTGTTGTGCCGTGTAGTTTCCCACGCTTTGTATTCTTTCACTGCTGCTTTGTATTGAACTGATATGATTTGAACCGTGTCTCTATTTTGATTTGGAAAGACAATGCAGTGACCATAGGACATAGATATATGTTTGTTTGATGATTTTATTATGTACTAGTACTTGGCAATAGAAGACTTGGTAGTTCAATCCTGTCCACCTTACTAATGAACTGGTTCACCGAAATGAGTTTTGTATACTAGTACATGCTAAACCTGTTATGTGTCTGCTTGTTTCTTTAGAATGCTGACAGAATATTGGGGAAGAGTGCCTTATTAAGCAATTGTAAAGGAAGTAATGCAGATAAGGTTCATGATAGTGACACATCCTTGTTGGTCTCCAACAAAGCTGATAAAACAGCTAAGGAAGACTATCTTGGAGACAGTGAGACATCCCCAAAGTCCTGTCTTGGTTTAGTGTTCGAGTTCCTGGCCACTACCGCTTGCACAAGCTATTCAAACTCACTGTCTGAATCAGTTCGGTTTCTTGAGTCTCAACTACAATTTGAAAGACATCGATCAGCTGTGCTACAACAAGAAGCAGAAGGACTGCAGAAGTCCCTGGAGCATCCAGATGCATACTTTCTGGTGCAACAGCAAGTGTTGGAGGATTTTAGCGCCGAACAGGACAGAGCTAATAAGCTTGCTAAGCTTATTGCCAGCATGGTAGATACCCAGGATAATGTTTCTTGAGCTCTTCTGAAGTTGTTTCAGTTATGCTCTTGTTTTGCTATCGTGTTTATTTGCACTGGTGGCCAATTTTGATGGCCAGTGTATGTAATATGCTGCTTTGTTCCCTATATTTGCACAAGTGGCGAACTTTGATGCCCAGTGGATGTAATATGTGTAATAGCGGTAATACACTAGCGTTAATTGCTTGCTTATTTATTTCCTTATTGTCTTGTTTAGTTGTTTGCTTGTAGTCACTGCAGTTCTTTTTCTGTGTTTTTCTAGTGGCCACAATAGCCTATTTTTGGTAACTAGGCCAAAATAATCATGGAAACACACGGACTGTTGTAACCATGGGCCTCCTGCGGGCCGTATGATCCATGGGACTTCTATGGGCCGTAGGATCCATTGGCCTTCTATATGGGCCGTAGGATCCATGGGCCTTCTACGGCCCGCAGGATCCATGGGCCATCTACGGGTCGTACGATCCATGGGCCTTCTACCGGCAGTAGGATCCATGGGCCTTATACGGGCCGTAGGATCCATGGGCCTTCTATGGGACGTATCATCATTTTGCCAATCATGGGCCGTACTATTCGTGGACCATAATGAGTCGTTAATAGACCATATTTGATAACTCTATGTAAACAGCCCAACGTGTTTTTTGACATGAAAACGGCCCAACGTATTAACGGTCCGACTGTACCGACGGGCTGAATTTGGCCCACAAGCAGAAAATGACAGTAACGGGACGTAAGTAACTGAATGCTGGAAATGAGCCCAAGAATAAATGGGCCCTGAGAAGGCCGAAAGATAACCTGGACTGGAAACGGCCCAATAGAATAATGGGCCGTTAATGGGTATAAAGTGATAGACTGTTCATTACGGGCCAGTTTCACCATAGGCCGTTAGTGGGCCAAGAGTTTCAAAGGGCCTCATATAGGCCAAAAGAAGTCATGGGCCATACATGGGCCGGAAGTTAAAACAGGCTGGAATCATATTGGATGGCCCAGATGACGCTACTGGGCCTAATTCGGAGGGGTCCTAACGGGCCCTGGGTTAGCGAGCTGTAAATGGGCTCTATGCAAACAGGCCGTTAACAGGCTTTCTGTGGGCCGGCCCGCCACCTTTTGACCAAGTCAAATGGGCCGACCTTTTCACAGGAATGGGCCTTTGTTGGGTCGTGCCACGTGTCGACATATCATAGGCGCGTTGTGTCCAATGAGTGGATGATATCTGTCCCAATGGTGAGCCGACACGTGTTTCCTCCATCCAATGATGATTTTACACGTGGAAAATCCCCATTCATCGGGGCTGTTAACGGGTTATCGGATCCAAAACCGGATCCGATAGCTGAACGGCGTTCCGTTACAGTGGATGCCATGTGTCGGTCACCCTTGATGAAAGCACTTCTGTGACGCACAATTTATCGTCATGGAAGTGGACACTTCCGTGATGATAATTTTGGTAATGTCATGGAACACTTCTTTGACAACACAGGTATGAGTATCTTGATTCTATCATAAAATCGTCATGGATGTACATGCATGACAGAAAACGCGACCTACTGTGATAAACATGTATCATCACGGAAGTGTATTTTTTTTGTAGTGACCAGACCCGCGTACTGCCGTACGAGGTGGCGGTGCGCGTGCACTAGGACCTGTTTCCACCCCCTCGACGACCTCCGGTGGCCACGGCAGGATGCCATGCATTCACCCCAGAGCTATGCAACATCGTCTGGCCAAGGAAGTTCAAGCCTGACCTGCCTCCGAGCTACGACGTAACCGCCGACCCCGCCGAGTTCCTGCAGCTCTACGAGCTAAGCATTGAGGTGGCCAGTGGCAACGAGAAGATCATGGCAAACTGGTTCCTGATGGCCCTCAAGGATGGCGTGCGTTCTTGGCTCCTGAACCTACCCGAGGGGTCGGTTTATGGGAGGAGATGCGCGGCCGCTTCATCGCCAACTTCCAGGGAACTCGTGACCATCCGGCGGTCGCGGGAGACCTGCGTCGCATCAAGCAGCAACCTGGAGAGACCCTACAAAAGTATATCCAGTGCTTCAACAACCTTTGCCTCAAGATTCCCAAGGTGTCGGGCGAGGCCACCATTTTGTCATTCACTGAAGGCATCCGTGATGTCAAGATGAAGGAGGAGCTCGCTATCCATGAGGATCTCTGCACAGCTCTGGAAATGTTCAACATGCCGAACAAGTGCGCGTGGGATGAGGAAGGGCGCCTCTCCCTCCTCGAGCTCCCCGATGCTGATCCAGAAGACAAGAAGGCCAAGGACAAGGACGTGAAGTGTAATGGGCCGTAGTGCTTGCGGCCGAACCAGAAAAGAAGCGCGGCTGCGACCACCCCGAGTCATCCAAGAGCAACCGGCCATTCTGTCTTCCACAATGCTCACATCCACAACACCAACGACTGTTAGGAGCTCAGGGCCCTCCCCGACGGACGCCTCTGTCGACACCCCGAGCACAACGATCGAGGCTACAGTCGTGGAGGCGGCCGAGGTGGAGGACGCTGGGACGGATGCGACCACCATCAGGAGTGGCGTCACCAGCCTCGGGAGGACCACTGGCAGGGCCAACCTCGTGAGGGCGCTTGGAGGGAGCAGCCTCGTGAGGACGCCCTCAGAGCAACACAGCTCTGCCTCCACCAACAAGAAGGAATGAAGATCACAACCAGGACGAGGGGGCTGGGGGCTTCTAGGATCCCCGAGCCATCGCCTACATATTGGGCGGCTCACAGGCCCCGAATTCCCACCGAGTCTTCAAGCAGTTCACCTGCGTGGTGAATGCAGCGCTCCCCAAGCCGGAAGCAACTTGCCCTGTCAGGTGGTCCAAGTGCGCCATCACCTTCAGCTCCTCAGACCAGCTCAAGTGCGCGGCCACTGCTGGCGCGCTCCCTATGCTCTGCTCGCCCATCATCAGTAACGTGGTTATCACCAAGACTCTCATCGATCGTGGAGCAGGGCTCAATGTTCTGTCTGTTCAGACGTTCAACAGGCTCCAAGTGCCATACTACCAGATTCACCCAACCAAAACATTTTTAGGAGTATCGATGGTTCTACACACCTGATAGGGCAGGTCCTCCTCCCTGTCACCTTCGGCGAGCGCAAAATTATCGCACCGAGATCCTCGATTTCGATGTCGCCGACATCCGCCTGCCCTACAACACCATCCTAGGGTATCCAGCACTTGCCAAGTTCATGGCAGCTACGCACCGTGGCTACAACGTCCTCAAAATGCCAGGAAGTGGCAGTGTCATCATGGTCGCGTGCCAAGAGAAGGATGAGGTGTGCTCCCTCGAGCGCGCTTTCCCGGCTGCAGCGGTTGAGAACCCTGAAGACGA
Organism: Triticum dicoccoides; assembly: GCF_002162155.2. Lineage (NCBI taxonomy): Eukaryota > Viridiplantae > Streptophyta > Magnoliopsida > Poales > Poaceae > Triticum > Triticum dicoccoides. The sequence continues at coordinate 304,117,902 of NC_041385.1, read as the reverse complement.
GGGCGGCGCTTCATGATAGCATGCAAAGTTACATGAATTTCGGACGACTTTTGGATTTACTAGAATTACAAAAGCAAGTACGTCGATGTTTGCCGGAGAGCCACGGTGCCGTGGTGTTTGAAATTCATCCCCATTTCTTGCATGGGACATATGCATAAACCCATGGACACATATATGATTTTACAACCCATGTTGGTGCACCGGAGCATGTGCATGTAGTATAATTTTGAATTGTGCACCTGAAATGGCTAGAAACCAAACTTAATGAATAAAATGTCCAAACGAACCCTGAATATTTCCAATTCTTTTACGACACACATATAGTTGCATTTTCACTGTAGATAAAAGGTCTAGCAATTCAAAAACCATCCATTGCCGCTGTGACTCCATTATGTAATTCAAATCAAGAAGAAAAATCAAGTAGATCCCACACAGTTTATTATAACAAACCGTGTGAGATACAACACAAAATATCTTGGAGCACCGGCAGAGTATAGTACGCATACGCCTTACGCGAGAAGGTGCGACGGCTACAGTCCACAGCCCATTCTAAATAAGGGATGATGTCCGATGACACTTTGTGCGTCAGTTTTTTCGTGGAAGCGATTCCAAAATTTCGGCTTCCGCGGAAATATCTACCTCCCCACCCCTCCCCCTTACCAAAAGCCACATTTCCCCTATTTGCGCCTTCCTTGCCAAGTTGAAACCTTCACTCCTTGCTTGCAGCGTCGCCTCCTCACTGGCGACCCTCCTTCACGCTGCTCGGCCTCGCCTATCCAGGCAGGTAATCCACACCCGACCACCATCCTCCTCCTCCTTCCACATACCACATGCCCCGACCGCTGGCGCGAGTAGGACACCTTCCACCCAAATCACCGACCCCTCCACCAAATAAGTGCCGCCCTAAGCCATGGTGCATGTAGTATAGCCTGGATCTCATGGAGCATTTCGCGGCGGATAACCAAATCGTGGCCGCTCGTGCGGATGAGGTCGCGATGGCTACCATTCGTGCCGACCCCCAAATCTTGGAGGAGCACCTCGCCGTCGAGGCCACCATTGACGCCTCACGCGTCGATGCTGCTGCGTGTTTGGCTATTTTAAACGACAGTTCGTGGCATTTTCTCGAGGCCACCATCAGTGCCTTCGACGAAGACTATGAGTTGTTTTCTCAGTGTGCACATGCTTACCTCTTCTCAAGAGCTAGCAGGTTGGTGCCCAGAGCGGCTCAGGCAACTCACCACTACGACGAGGGCACCCATGATGCGGAGGCGTCGCCCTCTTCCATGTCCAAGGAGCCAATCGTCGTCGATATCTCCGACAATGAGTAGCTTGTCTTATTAGCTCACTATAAGGACCCATGTTCAGTTTGCTAGCTACAGCCTTTCCTTAATAAATTCTAGTGAATTGTGCTACCTACTTTTACCATGCAATCTTCTGCTTTAGTGTATACATTCTATATGTCGTGCAATGTGGTGTTCAGTTAACTGTTTAGTTCAATTCTGCAAATGTGATGTGCAATTATTTAGGGTGCAATTTTCCAAGTTGTCAAGCATGCTTGGTTTAGTGAAATGTCTGATCTTCTATTAGGAGTATGTTATATTGTGCAATGTGGTGCTTAGTTAACATTTGGTTCATTTGTTGTGGTGTTTAGTTAACTATTTGGTTCAATTCTGCAATGCCAAGTTCAATTGTTGTGTGTGCATTCTGTTATTGTATACCATGTGAGAAATAAATCTTATTCGACTGTACTAAATACATGAGAAACAAATACAATTGCTATATTTCCAAGTTGTTAAGCATGCTAGGTTTGGTTAACTCTCTGATATTCTATTAGGAGTATGTTATATTCTATAATGTGATGCTCAGTTAACGTTTGGTTCATTTATTGTGGTGTTTAGTAACTGCTTGGTTCAATTCTGCAATTGGTGTGGCTGCATTCTGTTATTGTATACCATGTGAGCAATAAATCGAATTTGGCTGCACTTAATACATGAGAAACATATACAAGTGCTATATTTCCTAGTTCTTAATGATGCTTGGTTTCGATAAATGGGTTTTCCATGTGGCTTGAATTAATCTGATGAATCTGCAATGTGCTTATTTTTCATCAACATATTTTCTATACCACTATATAGTATGCCAATAGCTTCAAATATTAGTTGTTGGATATGCCCATCCAACAGTCAAGAGATGGCAAATCCGAGCATTAACATACATTGGATATAGTTTTTAACTCATAGGATACTGCCACGTAGCCTTCTAATTGAAAACACAACTCTACCATCTCATGTGTTCTAGAAGTATCTATCCACATGCTTATCGGATACTCTAACAAAAAGAGGCTAGAACAATCTGGATTCTAGAGAGGTAAGAACCAAGTTGGATCTTGTCTAGTATGATTCTAGAAAATGAAATACATATTAAAATATTTTTTCCATGCCTTTTATATATATTTAAATGACGTGCAAAGCACACACAATTTATTAGTACTGATAGCATGCGAACCCTTACTTAACTTGATGACTAACTACCTTAAATGTGCTGTAGTGAAACAATGGGAAGCACTCGGGTTTACAAGATGTTACTAACTATTATACCTTGCATTTTTTATTCCTTTCCCCATTTCCAATATAGAGAAGATATTTACGCAGATCCTTGTTTTCAGGCATTTCCAAAGCAGTTCACTGATGATTACCTCTCAAACCACCTCAATGGTCACGAGGCGAGGAAAGTTTTCATACAACACCCACGGTTCAGTATTGAAGTGTTCCTGAAGAGGACGAAGGATAGACGGTCAATCATCCACAGGCACTGGTCTAAAGTTGCAAAGACCTTCAATATGAATGAAGGCTCAATATTCGCCTTCAGCATCAGCAGTTTTCCAGATGAGATGCATCTTTCTATGTACCGTCTATGAAGCTAATTTTGAAAGGTTCAAGACGTTGAATGTGAAACATGGTGCCGGTACAGTTGTGTAATGGGGTAGCTGAGTGCTGAAGCTATATCATGTTGTACTGAGATGTATTTCAATTATGAAATCCTGCTTCCTTAATATAGAAATGAAATATAGTATGTGCTTTATATGAATGTAAATTAGATTAATAAATGGATTATTAATAATAGGGAAATTAGCCTGCTAATTGGGTTTTCCTATTGCAAATGGTTATTGAGAAAACACCGTGGGCGATGACCTTAGGCAATGCACACAGTTTCTAGGAATAAAACGTGTTGGCTCAATGAACAATCACACATGAGATTCTCTTGAAAACTGTTTGTGTTACGCCACCTTGCGCAAATGTTTTCCTTGGAGTGACTGTGTGGGATGTATATACGAACCAAAACGTTTAGCAAGGACTGACTGTGTGGGATGTACTTACGACCAGAACCAATTTCGCATGTATAATATTCTTTTTTTAGCACTACTATACACATAACTGTATTTGGTCACTCGCCGGTCGCACACGACCTCATTTTGCCGAGCGTGTGTGCCAGGAGGACATATCCCCGACAGTTTCCGGGTTGTGTGGGAAGGACCCCCGTATCGAAGTCACTCACCAGATGACAGTTCCGAACACCATCGCGAAAAGTGGTTAAAAACCGTTTGTATAGCACCTCGTTGTACCAGTGAAACATAGTCTTTTTAGTCTGATAGTTCAACTCCCCTCCAAATGTCACAGGCAACATGATACTTCCCTTACGATGACTCCTGCCAGGATTAATTCCTTGAAATGTGCCGGTGACCTTTAACTCCTCTTCTCCTACCTGAAGTTTGCTGATAACCTTTGGGGAAATCAGATTCAACCTGGCCCGGCCGTACACCAACATCTTAGTGACCTTGAGGATGCGAATTGTCCAAGAGACCAACAATGGCAAACACCCTACCGCAGTGGTACGGTCAAGATGATCTTCTTCGTCAAAGATGATGGGCGTGCATGTTCTGTTGAGTGTTTTCCGGGCATCTAGCACTGGTTCCACGACATTGACCTCACGTGCCCACTGTTTGTGTTGGAGGTGAGAGGTGTGTAGGGATGCACCCCCGTCAATGCACAAGGCATCAGTGGCCTTCTGAAAATCTTGCTCACTAGTTTCCAATTCATCCCCTCCATCACCCTCATCATCACGGGCTTCCTTCTCTCGATCTCTGACGGGTTTTCCTTTGTTCTAGAGGGTTTGCCGGGGCGATTTACTTCACCACCTCGACCCTTACCGCCAGCGAGATTCTGACCCTTTTCCTTTTCACGCTTCTCATACTCTGCTCTTTGCCTCTTGAAGAGCTACTCAACCTAATAACACTCTTGAAGGTCGTGGCCCTTGGTCCAATGAATCTTGCAATACAGCCCATCTCCTTTCCTAACCTTCTCGACGGCTGTAGCTTCCTTGCCGGGGGCTTCGGCCATAGCCATCTTGCCGGCACTAGGTGTACCCGATCCTTCAACAGTCATCACTGCCTTATCCTTGTGCCTCTTATTGCGCTTCTTGCTCTTCTTCTGATTGGTGGATTCATCATCGTCCTCTGAATCAACATTGATGTAGTCCTCCTCCCCGGGTAACTTCCTTCCCTCCTCCCTTAGAGCACACTTATCCACCAAGGTGTAAAGCTCCTTCACAGTCTTGGGCAATCGTACATTCATCTTGGAACGAATCCTGCGGTTGTGCACAATGGACTGGAAGGCGGCTAGCACATCTGCCGGATGGATGTTCGGGATGTTCGTGTGGACTCTGCTGAATCTCCGCAAATACTTCGCGAGAGTTTCTCCTTCTTTCTGTTGAAGAAACTGCAAATTCCTGGGCCGACCTGGTTCTTGATGGCCGCCAGTGAAGGCGCCAATGAACGCATGGCACAGGTCAACTCATGACAAAATGGAGTTCTCCGGCAGGTGCATCAGCCAGGACCTCACATTGGACTTGAGAGCCAAAGGGAAGTAGTTGGCGAACACGTTCTCATATCTTCCCCCGGGAGCTTGAAAAACGATGGCGTAGATGCTCAGAAACTCTGCCAGGTTTAGCCTCCCATCATACTTCTCAGGTATCTCTGGCTTGAACGTGCGGACGGACGGCCAATGGACTTGCCACAGCTCACGAGTAAAGGCAGGGCACCCAACCTCGAAAGGTAGGCACCCGCCAATATTGAGCGCAGGTTCATAGATGTTAGGACCATCGCACCCATTGGTCGAGCGGTGGTCGTCGCGGCGTCGCTCAATGACAACGTGCGTGTCTCCCCTCCACCTATCCTCCGGGGCTCGCCGCCGCTCTGGACATGCTCGGGGGTCAGATGAGGCCATCAGATGTCGTTAGGTTCTTGATTCTGTTGCGCTCGCGCTGGCTGCTGCGGTGGGGACTATATTGTGGGGGTGGCCCCTTCTGTATGACCAGCAGCACAAGCCGTCGTCTTTGCTTGGGGAGTCCATGGTGGGCCAGCTCGCTACGAGCCCCCAGCCTCGGTGAAACCAAGCAGACTCTGGATGGTGGCATGCCACTCATCCATCTGCTCGGCCACTAGCGGGAACCATAATAGCAGTTGAGCGCACGCCATGGCCTCCCTAGCCATACTCGGCATGGGTGATGACGACGCAGATCGTACCGTCGCTCGGCTCCTGACGGTGCCTGTAGCGACAGCACCATGTCCCTGATGTTGCGGGCCGGCCACCTGGATGGCTTGGTGGAGTGGCGAAGGTGCTCGAGTGCGAGCGGCTCCGTCGGTCGTAGAGACTTGGTCGACTCGCCCAAGTGGAGGCGCACGCGCTGCTGTCGCTCCCGTGACGGGGCCGGCCGGAGGGCAGCGATTTGCCCCGGACCGAGCGCCACAATTGCGGTTGTATCACGCCCAATATGCAACCCTATCCTCAAGGACCTTGAAGTTCCCACCAAGGATAGAAGCGCATATTGAAGATGCTTTGCAAGGTGGATATCATTACATCCTATCATTACATAATAGATGGGGATACATTGAAAACGAAAAACAATGCACATGAATACAACAACATCATAGATAAGAGCAACATCCGACTACGGATGAAACACAAACAGAAACTCAAACAACATCCACCCTGCTAGCCCAGGTTGCCGACCAGGAACCTATCCCCTAATCGAAGAAGAAGCAGAAGAAAACTCCAAAAATAGCAAATGTCGCTCTCAGATCATCGCATTACCTGTACCTTCAACATTTATTGTAGTAATCTGTGAGCCACGAGGACTCAGCAATCCAATTACCATGGGTATCAAGACTAGCAAAGCTTAATGGGTATGGAAAGGATAAGTGGTCAGGTTGCAGCAAGCGACTAAGCATTGTATGGTGGCTGACTTACGAGTACAAGAATAAGATGAGAAACTACGCAAACGGTCACAAACTAGTAATGATCAAGAAGTGATTCTTAACTACTTACGTTCAAACATAACCCCACCGTGTTACCTTCCCGAACTTGCTCGAAAAGAGACAGTCACGGTTACACAAGCGGTTGGTGTATTTTATTTCGGATATGGTGTTAAGTTCTCTACAACCGGATATTAAAAACTCCCATTGCAACATAACCGCGGGCACAGCTTTCAAAATATTAAATCCTACAGGGGTGTCCCAACTTAGCCCACGACAAGCTCGTGATCTGCGGAGACAATCCTCCATCGCGGGATAACCCTGTCAAACTCGGGATCCTGGTGCACAAGAGATTTCGACAATGGTAAAACAAAACCAGCAAGACGTATCTCGTCTCAGACCATGATCAGATTGTCCATACTTCTGGTAGTCCAAATCCAGAGTTTCCCCTGGCCGTCACCGGCGGTTGACCGGTTTGAACCAACGCCCATGAGGAGCACTGGCCCAGGTTGTTAATTAAGAGTCCTTGGGTGCTAGTCGGTCCCTATGCAACTTTTAGTTGTTATTAGGTAAATGGTAAAACCAACGTTGGGCCTTGCTCGAAGAGTTTTATTCAAAGCGAACTGTCAATGGGGGCCCATAAACCCCGACCGTGTTAGGAACGCATAATCAAGGAACATAACATTGGTATGACAGAAACTAGGGCAGCAATTGTGGAACAAAACACCAGGCAAAAGGCCGAGCCTTCCACCGTTTACCAAGTATATATGTGCATTAATTAAATAAGAGATACTGTGATATCCCATGATATCCATGATATCCATGTCCCAACATGGAACAACCTGCAACTAGCAACGCTATAAGAGGGGCTGAGCAAAGCGGTAACGTAGCCACACAACTGTTTGCTAGGATGGTGGAAAAGGTTAGGGGCTAACATGGAAATTTGGGAGGCTTGATAAACAAGTGGTAGGTAGTGCGACATAGTGATAGCATCGAGACACCTAGCATAGCAAAGATAGTAGTGAGATCCAAGGTGAGGGTCATCTTGCCTGAGATCCTACTAGGAAGAATACCGAATCCATGAAGAAGATGGACCAACGTAGTTGAACGAATCCTCACAATCGCAATGATACCAGGAACTATCGAGAAGAAGCACAACAGGAAAGAAGCAAACAACATGTTAAACCAACAAGCATAATCATGGCATGATGCACAACCAAGTATGATGCATGTCCATTTTAATAAAGCATGGCATGGCAAAGTGCAACAAAAAATACTAAAAATTAAGTGGTGTTCAATATGCAATGGGTTGCATATTCACGAAATGCCCACCTTCGAATTATTTAGTTCACTCTCATTTATGTACTCGACAATATTAAATGTTGTTAAACATGGCAAGAGGTGAAGCATTTGTAAACTAACTATTTAGGCAAGTTTAATTGAGGCCTAAAATAACAAACAACAATTCTGAAAAATCCCCATGTGCATGTTTGGATTTGGTACTGTTCTGACTAAGACAACATTTTAATGTTGTTAAACAGGGAAATAGGGTGCACCATGTTAATCCATGCATTTTTCTACCTTATTTACATAAAACTTTATTTAATTCGGAGCTATGGTACTGGCTCATCTTCGGGCCCGTCAGCGCGGTAGCATCGGATATGGATTCCCCACAACATGTATCATCCAACTGCACCTGCACCAAGACAGTCTTATGCCGCACCGCATCTGCTTCCACCCCCGTAGAGGCAGCCTCTTCGAGCTATACCACCTCGAGCACCTGCTCCCAATCGCAATGATGGTCTATGCTTCAAGTGTGGCCTTCCAGGTCACCGCTCCAGGAACTGTCGTCGGAATCAGAATCAGCTGGCTCTACCTTCTAATGCTCGTGGTAACAATCAACCCCCTAACAACAATGCCCGACCTTATGGTCGTGGGCAGGCTAACAACATTGATCAGAATGAAGCTCAAGACTAGCCTGCTACTGTGATGTGCAATCTTCTAGTTAATTTAGTACCAACATCTATTTTGTTTGACTCAGGAGCATATCATTCTTTCATATCAGAAGATTTTTCATTCAGGCATGGAATTAAATATGAAGAGATGCACATTACATTAATGGTAAACACACCCGTGGTCCAATGTCGAACCACCATGGTTAGCCACAACGTCGTCATTGAGATTGAAGGATTAGAGTTCCATGCCTCTCCCATTATTCTGAAGTCTTCCAATATTGACCTCATTATAGGAATGGATTGGTTGAAAGCACATACGGCTTCTATCATTTGCGCCACTAAAACCGTCCACCTTCTGCACCCTTCAGATGAGATAGTAAGCAACAATGCTTGTCGGGTTCAAAATGCTGAAGCATGACTTTATGTCTTGAATGTGTTGGACGCCGCACCTCTTGAGGGAATTGAAAAGATTCTAGTCGTTCATGACTTCCAAGACGTCTTTCTAGAAGAACTTCCAAGAATAGCCCCTACTCGTGCTGTCGAGTTTGTCATCGACTTGAAACCAGGCACCGTTCCTATCGCCAAACGACCCTACAAGATTCCGCCTCATGAGCTCCTTGAACTAAAGGAGGAAATCAACAAATCTCTTCGAAAGGGTTTCATTCGTCCAAGTTCCTGAGCTTGGGGAGCACCTTCTCTCTTTCTGAAAAAGAAGGATGAATGAATCATTTGGTCCAAGACTACAGTCCTATCAACCAAGCTACAATTTAGAACAAATATCCGCTTCCTCGGATCAATGGTCTGTATGATCAACTGGCTGGTTCATCGATATTCTCTAAACTCAACTCTAGGTTGGGTTACCACCAGATGCGTGTTCGTGAAGAGGATATTCCAAAGACCGCATTCGTCACTCGTTATGGTTCTTACGAGTACACCGTCATGTCTTTTGGCTTGACCAATGCTCCAGCCACATCCTCCCGTCAGATGAACTACATATTCATAGATTACCTCCACAAGTTCATCGTAGTCTATCTGGATGATATCCTGGTATATTCAAAGAACAAAGAAGAACATGTTGAACATCTTCGACTTGTTCTAGAGAAGCTTCAAGAGCATCAACTTTATGCCAAGTATTCCAAGTGCGAATTCTGGTTACCCGAAGTCACCTACCTTGGGCATGTCATCTCCAAGGATGGTATTGCCATCAACCCAGAGCGAGTTCAGGCTAATCTTGACTAGACCCCTCCGAAGACTGTCAAGCAAGTCAGAAGCTTTCTCGGACTAGCCAAATATCGTCGCCGCTTTGTCGAGAACTTCTTGAAGATTGCCAAGCCATTTACCAATCTGGTTCACAAGGGCGTTAAGTTTGATTGGACTGAAAAGTGTCAGGAAAGCTTCCAGGCACTCAAGGACAAGCTGACGTCTGCCCTAGTGCTTGCTCCCCCTGATTCTCGCAAGGACTTTGTCATCTATTGCGATGCTTCACGACAAGGATTAGGCTGTGTCCTAATGCAAGAGTGCAGAGTGATTGCTTTTGCCTCCCGTCAAGTGCGTCCTCACGAAGAGAACTACCCAGTTCACGACCTCGAGCTTGCTGCGGTTATCTTTGCACTAAAGCAATGGCCAAAGTACATTATCGGTACATTGTGAGATCTTCACTGATCATCAGAGTCTGAAGTACATGTTTACTCAGCCAGATCCGAACCTTCGTTAACAGCGATGGATGGAAGCTATTGCTGACTACAACTGTGGTATATCTTACACACCTGGCTAGGATAATGTAGTGGCCGATGCCCTGAGTCGTAAGTCTTATTGCAATATTCACATGGTTCATGAAGCTCGACCCCGCCTATATGAAGAACTTTGCAAGCTGAACCTTCAACTAGTTCCACAGGGTTCTCTGAATAACCTTGTCTTGGAGCCAACTCTTCTGAAAGCAATTAAGTCCGCTCAAGCCAAAGATGCTCATGTTGATGTGATGAAAAAGGATCTTGCCTTAGAAAAATCCAGAGATTTCTCGCTTGCTAAAGATGGGACCTTATACTTTAGGGATCACATTATAGTGCCCCAGTTCAAGCTTATGACAGAGAAGGTGATGAAAGAAGCGCATGACACCCCTCTCTCTATTCATCCGGGAAGTAATAAGATGTATCTAGACATCCGTTAGAAGTACTGGTGGTCTAAGATGAAGCAAGACATTTCTAATGTGATGTTTGTTGTCATGTCAAAGCAGAACATCAGAAACCGGCTGGACTTCTACAACCGCTTCCGATTCCTGAATGGAAGTGGGATAAGATTCAGATGGACTTCGTCACTAGCCTTCCCAAGTCTCAAAAAGGAAAAGATGCTATCTTTGTTGTCATCGATCAATTCTCGAAGGTTGCTCACTTTTTGCCAGTCAAGGAGACAATCACTGCTAGTCAATTAGCAAACTTGTATATCTCCATAATTGTGTCACTCCATGGCATTGCGAAGGAGATCAGTTAAGACGTGGTAGTATATTCACTTCAAAGTTTTGGGATAGTTTCCAAGAGGCAATGGGAACTCATATTACCTGGAGCACTGCTTATCATCGCCAATCCCAAGGCCAAGTCGAGCGAGTCAATCAAATTCTTGAAGACATGCTTTAGGCTTGTGTTATTTCTTTCGGCAAGAAGTGGGAAGAATATCTCCCTTATGCGGAGTTCTCTTATAACAACAGTTATGAAGCCAGCATGAAAATGGCACCCTTTGAAGTGCTTTATGGACGGAAGTGCCGAACCCCACTAAATTGGTCAGAAACTGGGGAACGGATTCTCATTGGTCCAGACATTATTCAAAAAGATGAAGAGCAGGTTCACATTGTCCGGGATAATCTCAAGGCGGCCCAGTCCCGCCAGAAGAGCAACTATGACCGGAAACATTGGGGTTCAACTTATCAACCTAGTGAACAAGCTTATCTGCGTGTCACTCCTTTGAGAGGTACTCATGGGTTCGGAGTCAAGGGCAAGCTAGCTCCTCGCTACATTGGTCCCTTCCGTATTCTCGCCCGTCGAGGACTGGTGGCTTATCAATTGGAGTTGCCACCTTAGTTCTCTCACGTCCATGACGTCTTCCACGTGTCACAACTTTGTCGTTGCTTCAAGGATCAGGAAAGTGAAGTGGATCCCGAATTGATTGAAGTTCAAGATGATCTCACATACAAAGAGCATCATATGCGCATTCTTGAAGAAGCTAAACGTCGAAACCGCCAGAAGGTTACCAGGTTCCTCAAGGTGCAATGGTCGAATCATACTAAAGATGAAGCCACTTGGGAATGCCAAGATAACCTCCGGGCTGAATACCTCGACCTGTTCCCTGCTACCTCTTAATTCTCGGGACGAGAATTTCTTTTAGTGGAGGAGAGTTGTAACACCCCGGTGTAATGATGCTACAGTAATCCCTGAGATCAAGCTAATAATTTTGCTATAACCGTGCTTAGTCACTTTAATCAATATTCCATTTCAAATTCTAGTTGAATTCCATTTCAAGTTCTGATTGAAATTCAAAATTGCTCAAACATGAAAAATAATATGTTCATCATGTGCCAAATAATCCACAAGTAATATTGGTGGTGAACCAACATTTTTTTTCAAAGTGTTTAAGTGGCCTAAACTACTTATAACAGTGACCTATGAAATAATTTAAATGCCTTATTAAATTATAAAATTTGCAAACTACTTTTAAGGTCTCACAACCTTTTTGTGGCAGTGCATAATAATTCTTTGAAATTATCTTGGCCAGTGACATAATTTTGCAAAGTCATTAGTGGCTAAAAGCAAATGCAAAAGCTGCTAAAAAAGAAAAGCAAAGAAAAGGAGAAAAGGAAAAGCAGAGGGGAGAGAAAGCCACTACCCCACTTGGGCATCGGCCCACCCACGCCAGCTGGCCCAGCTAGGCCGACCCACACCCCCTCCCCAGTCGCTCTCCCCTCTTTCCTGTTCCCTCGATGCGTGCTTCTATAGCGGCTCGTCGCCGCCCGACTACCTCGCCGGCAACGCCGCGGGTGGATAAGAGCCCTCCCTCATGCTCCTCGGTCCTCCCCCACCTACCTCCACCCACTCCCCTCGTCCACTCCGCCTCTCCCACTCCCCTACAGATCCACCTCGGCCGCGCCTCATCGAGCGCTGCCGTCGCCATGGCTGCGCCAGAACCGCGGCCACCGGCCACCCCGCGCGTCGCCAGCGCATCCACGAGACGCATCGGCGACCTCTACCTCGACTACGCCTCGCCATCGAGCTCGAGGAGCATCACAGGCCAATGATCGAGCCACCCCCTTCCACCTCGGTCGCCGGCGATCTTCCTCCTCTCCGGCGCATGCTTCTGCCCCTAAGCTGTCAAGGCCTTTCCATAGCCGCGAGATGAGCCACCAACTTCCTTGTCCCTCTCTCCATCTGCCCTTACGCGTTCGCTAGCCATCTCTCCCACCGTGGCCGAACGCGACGCCGTGCGAGCTCGTCGTCGGCGTCCTTCCGGTAACCTTTTGGTCATGGGGTCGCGCCCGTTAGACTCGCTGCTCCGTGCAGATCCTCCCCATCCTTTCCTTTTGCTCCGTAGCGCACCGTAGAATCTTTTCCGCCGTCGACCGTAGCCGCTCCGCCTCAAACCTCATCGCCAGCGATATTTCCGGCCAGGTACGGCGATGCCACCACTACTACTCGAGGCATGGTCGAGTGACCGTTCGAACGCACCCACGCACGCCCGAAACTGAGCCCTGTAGCGCGATTCCGGCAAACTCCGGCGAGGCGCCGCCGTTATTTTGGTCATCGGAGTCACTCCGGTGCCGGACGCCGACGTGGCTGGCCTGGGGCCACCCCAGAGCCAATGCCAGTGGGCCCCGTGGGTCCCAGTTGACTGGGTTGACCTAGTCAACTGCTGACCAGGCAGCCCTGTGCCACTGATGTGCGGGCCCCATCGCTTAATTAGTAAAATTAATTCATTTCCTAAATAAACTTAATTAGTTAACCTAATTACCAATTGACACGTGGGGCTCAGTAGCTGTTTAACCTCATATTAGTTTAATATAAACTCTGTTAATTATCAGAGACTGACAGGTGGGACCCACTGGTCAGTTTGACCTGGTCACCCATCCTATTCACTGCTGACGTCACAGTGATGGCATGCTGACGTAGGTTTTCTTTTCCAATAATTTATTTAATTCCAGAAAATGTTTAAACCTTTAGAAATTCATAGTAATTAAATTGTAACTCCGATGAAAATGTTTTCTACATGAAAGTTGATCAGAAAAACGAGACGAATCCGAATATGCCCTCCTAATACTTGTCACATGCCTCTAAATACCTGAACATGGAACCTTCCCCTCCAATCCAGAATACCAAGATCGAGCTAAACATCGGGAAAATACCCCAGATATTTTCCCACATCGTGTGTGACGTGTAGCAGTGCTTTAGGTCACTTCTAACATCGCGTATTGCCATGTTAGGCCTTGTGATGCCTTGTTTGCTCTGTATTTACTGTTCCTTCCTCCTCTTCTCTCCGGTAGACCCCGAGACTGATGCTGCCCCTGTGATCGACTACATCGACGACGACCCTTCTTCCCTTTTAGCGGAGCTTCCAGGAAAGCCCCCCCTTTGATCATACCGATATAGCCCATTCCATTCTCTCATGCTTCCATTAGATTTTGCTACTATTATTGTTTGCTCCCATTCTGATGCATAGCCTGCTTTTGTAACCTGCTTATTGTTACCTTACCTTCTTATCCTAAGATGCTTAGTATAGGTTGGTTAGTGATCTGTCAGTGACCCCCACCTTGTCCTTGTTGCCCATGCTTCATCATTGAAGACCCGATCAACAGGATAAAAGACCAGGCCCCGGCACCGCACATCACTTTCCCCTTGGTTGCTCCACACTAATGGGTTACTATCGAGTGCCGAGGTGAGACCTCTATAGCACTTCTGATGTTAACCCTGTATTGTAGCTATTGGGTCATGGTCATTGAGGGTGATTTCCTCTTTAACCACTTCTGATACGACTCTGTCTTGCAACACCTCAAGTGTGAACCTCGAGGATGGTCCCTCTTATGTTCACCTTGATGATTACATCGACTGGAGTTCACCGGGGGTGATTCCTTGGGTTTCCCCCTTGATGTTTAGACATGCAGTTACTATGATTACTATGACTTTACACTGAACCATGTTACTAAAGACAGGTCGACCCTGAGGGGTACCCGCTTGAGCATAATTGCGAGTGATGTGGAGTCGGGTTGACCTGGAAGGTGCCCGCGAGATAATTACGAGGCGTGGACGGGCATTCTTATCCCTTCACACAAGTCCTCGAGACGGGGTAACGGGGTCACCTCTTTCGTGAGTCTCTGCGTGTTACCGCGCGTTCCTAATCCACTAAAATTTGGATATTTGATCCGAGGGGCCTCTGGCTTGATAGCACTAACCATCACGTGGGAATTGTATGGCGTTCTGCGTCGTATACTTCAGCCGATGCTTAATAGAAGTTAGCGACTGAGCGGCGGACGACAAGTTGGAATGCATAAGCACCTGCCTTTTTGAAGGGGGTAGCTAGGTCTGCTCACCGGCCGCCCTCGCAACGTGCAGGAGTTCCCAGGGAGATGGCCCATGACCCCTGGGGGCATAGGTTTAGTCTGGCGTGCTGACCTCTCTATTAAGCCTAGGTCGGGTTATGGCGTATTGTTTGGCCGAGGCCGGGCATGACCCAGGAAAGTGTGTCCGACTGGAGTTAATCGAGCGTGGTGGGTAAGTTGGTGCACCCCTGCAGGGAAGAAAACATCTATCGATAGCCTGTCCTACGATAACGGACACTTGGAGTTGTATCCCGATCGATACAACTAGAACTGGATACTTGTCATGAGAATTGGATTGTGATGAGAAATGGATAGTATGGCTCTGGGATTGCTTTCTCGCAGGGAGTCGAGAAAGGATCTCTAGCCGAGGTTGATAACACTAAAACTACTTTACTTTATGCTACTCTACTCCCTCCTGTTTGCTGCAAGATGGTGGTTTCCAGAAGATGCTAGTCTTCGATAGGACTAAGCCTTCTCTCTATTCTGGCATTTCTGCAGCCCAGTCCACATATATAGCCTTCCTTTATAATGTTGCATATGTAGTGCGAGTACTTTGGATGAGTACTCACGGTTGCTTTGCTCCCCCTTTTCCCCCTTCTTTTTCTTTCCGGTTGATGCAACCAAATGTTGGAGCCCAGGAGCAAGATGCCACCGTCAGTGCCTACTACTACATGGAGACCACTGACGACTAGGAGTAGTTAGGAGGCTCCCAGGCAGGAGGCCTTGGCTTTTCGATCGTAGATGCTTTTGTGCTGGCCTTCTTAAGGCAAACTGGTCTAACTTATGTCTGTACTCAAATATTGTTGTTTCCGCTGACTCTTGTGTATTCGAGCCTATGTATTCGAGCCCTTGAGGCCCCTGGCTTGTAATATAAAGCTTGTATTTTTTTTATTTGTGTCTAGAGTTGTGTTGTTGTATCTTCCCGTGAGTCCCTGATCTTGATCGTACACATTTGCGTGTATGATTAGTGTACGATTGAATCGGGGGCGTCACAGATGAAGATCTCGAAAGCAAGACAACAAGACCAATTGGAGCATAAATCAACAACTTCAAGAAGACAGTTGGATCATGAAATTTGTGATAACTAGTGTCCCCTTTGTCTTCTTACCTCACGTCTTGAATCTCGGGACGAGATTCTTGTTTAGTGGGGGTGAGTTGTCACATCCCTAGTTCTGATAATGCCAAGTGCTAGCATCTGGTGTTGAATCATGTTTAAGTTCAATGAATTTGAACTGAGGGAATTTTCCAAGCCTCAAAAATTTTAAGTAAAGGGCAAAACCTCTGAAAATGCATTCAATGTTTCCAAATGGCCTTAAATAATGTTGGTTAAATTTTGGCAGAGGTTTTGCGCCCAACCAAAATTTATGAACATTTTAAGGAATTATTTCGGTCATTTGAATTTAAATCATATTGTACTTGAGTTGGGGTTATAATTTCTATAAATCAAATTATATCTCCAATAATTCTAAAAATATTTTGTGGGTCCTTGGAATAATCCATTTAGCTCCCACAATAAGTTTTCAGGAGCATTAATATTGGCTTGGTTTGAAAGCCAAGTTCAAAACAAATTTGAAATAATAGAAAAACAAAAACAAAAGAGAAAGGAGAGCGAGGAAGGAAACTCACCTGGCGTAGCCCACCTAGCGGCCCAGCCCACTGGCTCAGCCCACCTCCTCCCCCTCGTCGTCTACCTCTGCCTACTGGCAGAGGCGTGTCTCCTGCGCGCGCATCGAACGCTACCTCTTGCTTCCACCTCATGCTTCCTCCCCGTCCCGACCGCCCCACGGAGATGGCCATGACCCCCTGCACCTCTCCCCTCTCTCCCTGGATCTCTTCCCCCTCCCCTGGCTCTCCCCCTCGCTGTTCCCCACCCACCGAACGCGCCTGCCGCCGCCTACTAGCACCACCGCGGCCATCACCTCTCCCTCGTTGCCTTGAGCATCCCAGAAGCTCCACCTCGTCCCCTTACTCCTCTCCGCCGAGCCACACGACCGGAAGGACCCCTAAAGTGCAACCACGATGCCTTCTTCCTCCTTGGTCGCCGGAGATCACGCCCGCCGGCCCGACGACCCCAGGACTTCCCCAAGCTCACTGTGACCCTCTTCCGACTCGCTGTGAGCTCCGCCACCTTTCCCCCTCCTCCCCGCGCTCTAACTTGTGCTCTAGCCACCTCCCCGCGAACACCCGGCGCCGTCGTCTGCCATGGCCGGCGAGCTTCGTGCTTCCGAGCTCCTCCGCGTGGGCCAGTTGCTCCAATCTGCTTCTGCTACCCTGTAGGTGCTTCCTAGCCACTCAGTTCGCTCGCCCGAGCAGCGTAGCCCCGCGCCTGCACAAGACCGAGCTCCGGCCAACGCAAAACTCGTCGTCGATGCCTCTGACGGCCACCCAGCTCCAGCCGCCACCACCACTGGTTGCACCCCTCCGCCAGCTCCCCGTAGATGCTCCCCGTGCGCCAAAACATACCGTGTAGTGAAACCCCGACGCCCTCCGCCACGGATTTGGTCGCCGGCGTTCACACGTCGGTGATGATGACATGGCACCGTCATTAGAACTTAATCGCGTTTAGTTTAATCACACCAGCCACAGACATGAGGGCCCCACCAGCAAAATATCTTCGGGTTATTTTCTTAATTAGATTTAGGTAAAACTAGTGGGCCCACACGTCAGCTTTGACCATGATGACGTGGCCGTTGACTGGGCCCACCTGCCAGCGACCTAAACCAGCCCTTAGTCACTGACCAGTGGGACCCGCTGGTCAGGTTTGACCCGGGGCAGCCGTGTTGACCTGCTGATGCAAGCATGACGCAGTAAGTCGTTTTCTGGAATAAACTTAATTTAGGAAATTCCAGAAAATGCCCAAAACTTCTAAAATTCATAGAAACTTATCTGTAACTCCAAAAAAGATGAATTATATATGAAAAATGATCAGAAAAGTCCAAACAATATGTTTATGGCATTATCATGCATGTTTGAAAAACTTAAAGCTGTTGTATACAACAATTTGAATTAATGGCATTCGAAATGTCTTATATGGAGTTTGAATTTGAATCTTAGATTCAAACCAACTCCATTTAACTTGCTGCTAGTTGCATTAGCTCAAACCATAGCATATTTCCATGTCATGATCATGCATAATATTGTGCATTGCATTGATTGTGTTCTTCCTTGTTCGACGGTGTTTGTTCCCTCTCGATCATTGTTGAGGAAATCGTTAACTGGTAGCTGCTCGGTTGGCTGACGAGTAGGGGATTAATAGGCTAATCTGCAAGTTAATCGGCCATTTAATCAATTACACGGGTGATTAATCAGTTAATCGGCTACTCGGTGACCCTACGAGTAGGGATTAATCGGCAAGTTAACTGGTTAATCAGATGAATTCTTGAACAGGGCTCTCGATAGACGTGGTTTTGACAATGTGATCAATGACACCGATGATGAACTATACTATCTTCAGAAGTTCCAGGCAAGCAAACCCCCCTTGTTCATTCTGATACAATCCCACTCTCTCGCTCCTGCTATCTTTTACTGCATTAGGACAACAATGACTCATGTGTTATTTGCAGCGGTAGTTGAACCTATTTTCCTCTGCATGACCTGTCATTGCCATAGTAAATAGATTAAACCCACTAGCATGAGTAGGAGTTGTTTGAGCCCTGATGTGCCTACTTATTCATGCTTGTTTGTCATGCCTGCTGCTTAGAATTGATTCAGGTCGGGGTCATCGGGGATGAATTGGAATGGTGTTGAACATGTCCAACTGTGTGTGAGCTAAGTGTGTGAACACAATTTGGTAAAGGTAGCGGTGAGAGGCCATGTAGGAGTACATGGTGGGTTGTCTCATTGAAGCCGTCCTCAGGAACTGAGTTCTGTGTTTGTGATCCATGAACAGTTACTACCAGTCATTGGGATCCTTAATTGACCCTCTCGGCTTCTTAATCACCCTCGTCCTCTGTCCAGGAGTTGCAAGTAGTTTCTGATGTTTGTAGTATGCTGGAGGCCGTGCGCAGCGCTAATCCGAGGGGTGGGCTGTGATGCGGTAGGCACGTGGTCAGGCATGCGGGGGGGGGGCCGTTTTGTGTCGTGGAACCCTGTACACATCGTTCGGGGCCGTATGTCGAAACCTCGGCCGGATTCCCTGCGAATGGAACCTGAATAAGTGATAAACCTGGACTAGAGACTTGAGTGTTTAGGTAGGCCGTGGCCGAAACCCTCGCCAGGTTTCTGCTTAAAGGTTGCCGAGATACATGACGTGTACATATCGATAAGTGGCGAGAGCGTGTGTGAAGAAGTACACCCCTGCAGGGTTAACATCATCTATTCGAATAGCCGCGTCCGCGGTAAAGGACCTCTAGGTTGCCTATGCAGTTCATAGACAAGTTGAAGTGGATACTCTAAAATACGCAACATAAGCGTGAGTGCTGTGGATGGCGTTCTCGTAGGGAGACGGGAGCGGATCCATAGTGGTGTATTGATGTGGTGAATATGTGGACTCGTGTGCGCCACCTCAAAAGAGTTATTTGCAGTCGTAGAATAGGATATTCACGGAGTCAAAGATGGCTTGCTGCAGTTAAACACCACCATCCTTTTATTGATAATGATGCATAAGTAGATAGTTCTGATGTAAGTCTTGTTGGGTACATTTGTACTCACGTTTTCTATTTTATGTTTTTGCAGAGAGACTTCCGTCTCACTAGTAGTTCCGCATGGACTTCGACATTTAGCTTGTTTACCTCAGACGATCTTGCGCCCTCGGCAGGATCTGGCAGATAGTTAAGCTTCTCTGCCTTTTTCATTTGTAGATGTCTGTACTCAGACATGTTAAGCTTCTTCATGTGCTTTGACTTGTATGCTCTGAATGTTGGGTCATGAGACCCATGTTTGTAATATCTCGCTCCTCGGAGCCTATTGAATAAATACTTTGAGTCGTAGAGTGATGTTGTGATGCCATGTTGTACTGCACATATCGAGCATACTATGTGTATGATTTGAAATTCTTGGTATGCGTGGGATCTTACTATCTAGTTGTTTATCCTTGGTAGCCTCTCCTACAGGGAAATGTCTCCAAGTGCTTCCACTGAGCCCTGGTAGCTTGCTACTGCTCCGGAATACTTAGGTTGGCCGGCATGTGTCCTTCTTTGTTCCTGTATCTGTCCCTTTGGGGAAATGTCACGCGGTGTCTACCGGAGTCCTGCTAGCCCACTACAGCCCGGATTCTTCGGAGTCCTGTTAGCCTAGCTGCTACTGCCCGGATTCACTCGCTGGTGACCGACACGTTCGTTGCTGGGTCATGTATGCCTATCCCTGTAAGGTAGTGCCACTTTGGGTTTACGACTAGACATGTCAGCCCAGGTTCTTTGCCATATGGATGCTAGCGACACTATCATATACATGAGCCAAAAGGTGCAAACAATCCCGGGCATGGTAAGGCGACACCCGTGGGAATACCGTCCCATGGGAATACCGTGTGTGAGGCCGCATAGTGATATGAGGTGTTACAGGCTAGATCGGTGTGGCATAGGATCGGGGTCCTGACAACTGAGGAAGCTAGTTTACTTGGGCCAGCTATGGAAGGTTGAGCCGTCAGATCCATGGGTCACGGCAATGCTCGCCAGCGACGGAAGCGAGCAAAACAGAGGGGATTCAAGCTACTAGACAGGAGCGGCCTTGCGGAAAACTGTGAATGTAGCATCTATAGGATGCGCACATGCTAACGCTCGAGCAAGACCTCGTGCTCCTCTCGGGTGCAGCATGGCATGGTGACGCAGCGGCGGCAAAAGCTTGGCAAGTGTCGTGGAATTAACACGTCAGATGTCCTTGGTGTGAGGACTTAGTCGCGAGGCCAAGGCATCTACGTGGTAGCTTGAGAGGGGTTGAGCGGAATCGAGAGACACAACACAAGACAGGGGTTTAGACAGCTTCGGGCCCCGAGAAACATTATCCGGTAAAAACCCTACATGCTGTTTGAGGCTAGATCTCATTATCATCACGAGGGAGTCGCCGTAAACCGGCTCTCCTCTAGTTTTGTCTAGCCCTAGAGATTGTTCTTGCTTGTCCCTCTTTGGGGTGCCCTGCCCCTCCTTATATATGTTGAAGGGGCGGGTTACATGTGGAGTCCAACTTGGACTTTAACTTAAACTATTTTGACTTCCTTTCCTGGGCTTCTCAACGTCTGCCGGTTTAACATTGTCTGCCGGTTTAACAACACCTGCCAGTTTAACATTGTGTGCCGGTTTAACATTGTCTGTCGGTTTAACAACACCTGCCGGTGCTACCATCTGTCTTAACTCTGCCGGTTTAACACTTGCCGGTTTACCGTCTGTCTTAGCCATCTGTCTTAACTGTCTGCCGGTTTACCATCCACCGGTTTACCAAGTCCCGGTCGGTTTACGACTCCGGCCGGGCCATACCGCGGGGTATATCCCTGACATTAGCCCCCAGTTTAATTTGGATTTATCCATGTTAAACTGATCC
This sequence comes from Triticum dicoccoides, assembly GCF_002162155.2. NCBI lineage: Eukaryota > Viridiplantae > Streptophyta > Magnoliopsida > Poales > Poaceae > Triticum > Triticum dicoccoides. The sequence continues at coordinate 304,096,592 of NC_041385.1, read as the reverse complement.
TGATCATCCTTAAGTCCTTATCACTTCCTTGTTCTAGAAAATCCGGTTAAAGAGACCAACTTCATAATCAATTTGCTGATATTGGTTTCTCATAGAAAATATATTGTGAAGAATAACTCCATTGATTCAGCTCTCAATGCTTAAAAATAATTTTGGTCCTTGAAATACTCATCGTATCTTCAGCCGGTTTAAGAATGTAAAACTTGGCCGGTTTACAAATATTGATGGCACCAGATCATAACTGTTTGTTGACATCAACTTTGAAAATATACCTCTTATATGCCTATCACTTGTAGCCCCCAAGTCTTAAGAAGGTAGCATAGCAACAGCTTAAGACTTGCTTCAATATAAATATCACAATCTTGAAGACATCCAGCTTATTCATCTCAATCACTAGTCAGAACTGAGTATTCCACATATGTAGCCCCCAAGTGCCGGGTCATTTATGCAATAATGAGCAGGGACATTGTAAATATAATCATGTAGATTTGAGCAATGATGTGTAGCCCCCAAGGGCCGGCGCAGTAAGATAATATTTAGCTGGGACTTGGGTATATACTTCAATGAAAATAACATCATATGATGTAACCCCCATCATGGGGCTTGAATTCACGTCCACAAGGTTAAGAGCCTTGTGCTTTACCAACCGAGCAGTGGACCCTTCAATATAATGAATAAAAAGCTTTGTACCTTGAATTTGTTTGACACGAGTAATTGGTAGCCCCCAAGGGCCGGCTCATTATAATGTGATGAGTTGGATCTTCAATAAGATGAACAAAGAATGACTTTGCATTAGCCCCGAAGTGTCATGGTGCATGCTTGCAGCGACATGAGACTTGAATATTTGATGTAATCTCAACTTAAATAATGTAGCCCCCAAGTGCCGGGTTGTAAGCCTACAGCAACTCGGGACTATTCCTTCAATTGTAGATTAAAAATCATATCCATTGATAATATGATAGCCATTTCGCTAAAGTGACTTTGAAAACCTTAATCATAATACTGGGTATTGATAACCATAATAGAAATCCAGCCATGTTGGCTATTTGAATAATATAGCCAATGATTTATAAGCGTATAATTCCAATGGCACAATCCAAATATATGCTGGCAACTTATAGTCCAAAGCTAGGCCAGGTTAATAAACACCGGATTATATGCACTGAAACTTGTAGTTGAAAGTCGAGCTGGGTTTAAAGAACACCGGACTAATTTGATGACTGATAGTCATGCCAGGTCGAGAGACGCTGGTTCAACATAAAATTTATCAAAAGAAAAAAAAATCTTGACAAAGGCAAATAAAACCATGTAGTCGAGGCTTTTTGAGGGCTGCCAGGCCCAAATTCGAGGCTTTTCATGGGCTGCCAGGCCACTGAGTTGAACCATTTAACAAAGCCTTTTAAGATGGACCTCCAACTACCCAATCATCGTTTTAACTTTGACAAGTGCAGGGTCTCAATGAGAGTAACTATCAAACATTCGGAGGGTCGTGCCAGGATGACCTGGATAGGAGTGTCTTACTTGATGAAGGCAGGTTAACCCGGGGTTTTAGGTAAATGTACCAGGCTTCCAAACTGTGGGTCGATACCCAGCTACAAGGGTCCATTCAAACTTCTTGGTATTGGACCAAGGAGCCCCCAAGTAACATGATGAGCTATGCTCATTAGGTGCCTATGTTTGAGTTGTGCATAGCATCTAAACTCTCTTTGGCCCTTTGGGTGTGAAGCTCCCAAGCTTTGCTGTGGCATGATAGCCGGATTACCAAGTAACCAGAGCTGTGCTTTCATGACAATATTGGCTTGATAGCCGGAAGATGAGCCCACCTATGTTTGAACAGGAAGCCCCCAAGTGATCATATGAAGATGAGCCCATAAGGCAGGATACCCATGTTTGAACCGCGCGTCAGGGCAGCAGGTCCTCTTTGGCAACCTTTAACTTTTTGCAAGAGATAAATTCTTCTTGAACCGGTATTTTGAACCGGCTATCGAGAGCTTCAAAGCTTTGTGGGAGATAACTTTCCCTTAAGCCGGAACTTTTCTGACGGCCTGATATATCATGCCAGGGGTTTATCCACCGTGGAGTTGATGATCACCATGGTGAAAATAGAAATTAATCATGGGCGAGCCAGCTACGGGAGCAGACAGATGAACCAGCCATGATGTTGTAACCCAGCATGGTCAGACAAAGCAATTGCAGGCGCGGCAAGCCGTGCCAACGGTGAGTCAATCATGGGCATTGTCCCGGCGAGTTGATGTGTGCTCCACCCATAATTTAAGTGGGATATACAGAAGCCTAGCAGCGGAAAATCACACTTTCCAGGATGCTATGAGCTATTAAATCTGCATACAGAAATAGTACAAGTCACAGCAAAAAAATGTCAGGACCCCGACTCAATGCCACATCGATCTAGCATGTAACACCTCATATCACTTTGCGGCCTCACGCACGGTATTCCCACGGGTGTCGCCTTACCTTTGCCCGGGACCGTTTGCGCCTTTTGGCACACGTATATGACAGTGTCGCTAGCATCCATGTGATAAGGAGCCCGGGCTGACATGGCTAGTCGTAAACCCAAAGCGGCACAGACTTACAGGGACAGGCATCCATGACCCAGCACCGAACGTGTCGGTCATCAGCGAGTGAATCCAGGCTGTAGCACTGGGCTAGCAGGACTCCGGTGAACCGGGCTGTAGCGGGCTAATAGGACTCCGGTATTCACCGCGTGACATTTCCCCGAAGGGACAGACACAGGAACGAAGAAGGACACATGCCGGCCAGCCTAAGTGTTCCGGAGCAGTAGCAAGCTACCATGGCTCGGTGGAAACACTAGGAGACATTTCCCCGTAAGAGAGGCTACTAAAGATAAACAACTAGATGGTCAGATCCCACACATACCAAGCATTTCAATAACATACACACAATATGCTCGATATGTGCAAATACAACATGGCATCACAACATGACTCTACGACTCAAGTAATTTATTCATTAGGCTCCGAGGAGCGAGATATTACAAACAGGGGTCTCATGACCCAACACTCAGAGCATACAAGTCAAAGCACAAGCGGAAGCTATCATGTCTGGGTACAGACATCTATAAATGAAAAAGGCTGAGAAGCCTGACTATCTATCAGATCTTGCCGAGGGCACAAGATCGTAGCTGAGGTATCAAGCTAAACGTCGAAGTCCAAGCGGAACTACTAGTGAGACTGAAGTCTCTCTGCAAAAACATAAAATAGGCAAACGTGAGTACAAATGTACCCAACAAGACTTACATCAGATCTATCTACACATGCATCATTATCAACAAAGGGATGGTGGGGTTTAACTGCAGCAAGCCAGCTTTGACTCGGTGGCTAACCTGAACTACGACTGCGAGTAACTCTTTTGAGGTGGCGCACACGAGTCCACATATTCACCATATCAATACACCACTATGGACCCGCTCCCGTCTCCCTACGAGAACGCCATCCATAGCACTCACGCTTATCTTGCGTATTTTAGAGTATCCACTTTCACTTGTCTATGAACTGATATAAGCAACCCAGAAGTCCTTTTCCGCGGACACGGCTATTCGAATAGTTGATGTTAACCCTGCAGGGGTGTACTTCTTCACACACGCTCTCACCACTTACCGCCGTTTACACGACATGTACTCGGCAACCTTCAAGCGGAAGCCCAACGTGGGTGTCGGCCACGGCCTACCTAAACACTCAAGTCTCTAGTCCAGGTTTATCGCCTATTCGGGTTCCATCCATGAGGAGATCCGGCCGGAGTTTCGCTCACAGCCCCAAACGATGTGAACAGGGTTCCCGAGACACCAAACGGGCGCCCGGTACACCGTGCCACGTGCCTACCGCATCACAGCCCACCCCTACGGTCAGCGCTGCGCATGGCCTCCAGCATACTACAAACACCAGAAACTACTTGCAACTCCTGGACAGAGAACAAGGGTGATCAAGAAGCCGAGAGGGTCCATTGGTTTCGGGCCCAATGCGTGGTAGTAGCTGAATCATGGATCACAAACACAGAACTCAGTTCCTGAGGACGGCTGCAATGAGACAACCCACCATGTACTCCTACATGGCCTCTCACTGCTACCTTTACCAAATCGTGTTCACACACTTAGCTCACACACAGTAGGACATGTTCACACACCTCTGATTCATCCCGGATGAATCAGACCCGACTCGACTCTAAGCAGTAGCAGGCATGACAAACAAGCATGAATGAGTAGGCACAACAGGGCTCAGACAACTCCTACTCATGCTAGTGGGTTTCATCTATTTACTGTGGAATGATAGGTCATGCAAAGGATAAAGGGGGTCAGCTACCGCAGCAAGTAACAGATGAATCGGTGTTGTCCTAATGCAGTAAAAGAGAGCAGGAGCGAGAGAGTAGGATTGTATCGGGATGAACAAGGGGGTTTTGCTTGCCTGGCACTTCTGAAGATAACATTGAGTCTTCATCAGTGTCAACGATCACATCATCGGTATCATGTCTATCGAGAGGGGACAAATACCGGCAACACAGAAAGGAACACAATCAATGCAATGCACAATATGATGCATGATCATGACATGGCAAAATGAATGTGTTTTGAGCTAATGCAACTAGCAATAGATTAAATGAAGTTGGTTTGAATACAAGATTCAAATTTAAACTCCATATGTGATTATTCAAATGCCATTTAATTGATTTGTGCTAAACAGCACCTATAAGTTGTTCTAACATGCATGAAAATGGTACAGATGGATTCCTTGAATTTTTCTGATAATTTTTCATATATAAATTATTTAATTTGGAGTTACGGTTAATTTTCTATGATTTTTAGAAGTTTTGGTTATTATCTGAAATTTATAAATCATTTTTGATTTATTTTAATTCCAGAAACAAATACTGCGTCAGCATGACGTATTAGTGACGTCAGCAGGTCAACGTGGCTGGTCCAGGTCAAACCTGGCCAGTGGGTCCCATCCGTCAGTGACTAACCTAACTAATCTAATTTAATTAGTGGCCTGGGGCCCATTGTCAGTGTCTATTAAACTAACTAATATTTAGTTAACACTAATCCTAGCCTAATTAGCCGGGCGGGCCCGCAGGTCAGTGAGAGAGAGGGGGGGGTCAAACCGGGCAGTGGGGTCAACCCACGCCGGTCATCGGGTCAGCGGTCGCCGGCGTTTAGCCGCCGGCGAGTCCAGATGCGGCGGAGGGCTCGGAAACGAGCCACATGGCATCGTTTCGGCCGTGGTTTGTTGCATTCGAACGCGCGCAGTGGCGCGCATCTAGTGGTGGCGGTGACAGGTGCTGGGGTGGCCGGAAAAGTGGTCGGCGACGAGGTTTGGCGGCGGCAGCAGCTCGGGCAATCCTGGGGTGGCGCTATAGAGCACTAGAGGAGAGACCGAAGGGCGCTGCGGGCTCCTGGGAGGGCGGCGAACATGGTGACGCGCTCAGGCGCACGCTGGGATGGCCCTGGCCACGGCAACGACATGGCACGGCGGCGGCAAGCTCGGCCGTGGTCGGAAGATGGAGCTAGGGGACGGGAACAGAGGGGGCGAGCAAAGAGGAGGTAGCAGGAGCTCACAGGGAGACCGATGAGGTGGTCAGCGAGCTCGGGGGCGTCTTCGGTGCTGCGAATCGAACGGCGGCGATCGCCGGCCGTGGCGATGAAGATGGCGGTGATGGCGTGGCTTCAGGGCACCCGGCGTCGCGTGCGTCGTGGTAGAGCTTCCCGGATCCAAGGCAGAGCTCGTGGCCTAACTGGCTGGGCGTGGGGATGCTGGTGGCTCCGGTGGTACTCGTCGGCGGTCTTGGTGCATCCGGGGATGAGCGAGGGAGAGAGACAGAAGAGGGAGAAGGGATGCAGCGAGTGAGGGAAAGGAGAGAGGGGACACGGGGCGTCGTCGTGGCGCGAATTAGGACGAAGGGCGGCCTCCAGCGCGAAGCAGGAGGTGGCCGGGGCTCTCGGGCGCGCGCCACGCCTCGCCTCTGCCTATTGGCAGAGGAAGACGACGAGCGGCGAGGTAGATGGGCTGGGCTGGGCCGCGGGAGAAGCTGGGCCGGCTGGTGGGCTGCACGGGTGAGGCCAGGTAGGCTTTACTCTTTTTATTTTTTTTTCTCTCTGTTTTGTTTTAACTCTGTTTTCTATTTTGCAGGTTTGTTTTGAATTTGGTTTTGAAACCAATTCAATTTATTTTGCTTCTGACAATATTTTTAGGAGCTAAAAGAATTAAAACAATGCTCCACAAAAATATTTCAGAATTATTGGACCTATATTTATTTAACAGTAGATATAAGTCCAATTCAAATGGCTATGATTTAAATTCAAAGTCCCAAAAATAAATCCTTAAAAATGTTCAATATTTTGGTTGGGACCAGAACCCTTACCAAAAATTATCAAACATTTAAGAAGAGCCTTTTGGAGCAATGAATAAGATTTCTAGGGTTTTTGCCCCTCTTTTATTTAGGGTTTTGAGGCTTCCAATATTCCTCAATTCAAGTTTCAAAAATATAGACATGATGCACACATGAAGCTAACCTAGAGCAATGCCTGAAGCTAGGGATGTGACAACTCACCCCCACTAAACAAGAATCTCGTCTCGAGATTCAAGCGTAGGGTAGGATGAAGGGGAAACGCAAACTAGTACAATCTTCACGATCCAGGGTGCACTTCAGTTGAACGTTGATTCATTCACCATCATTGTCTTGATGTCTTGTTCTGAGAAATCCTGCCAACATGACATGGAGGGAAGAAGGAGACTCTAGAAGGGTCGATCTTCTTGAAGATCGAACAACTCACGGAATGAGACATAGGAACATCTCTCGAGCTGAGAGGCGAAGCACACATCCATAGGAATGGAGTGAAGCAGATGACGAAGGTTCACTAGGTAGACCACAATTCCACACCTAAGAGGGTGGTGAACGGTTGTCAACGTAGCGAGGAGTTGAGTTGACATGACACCATAACGATGCACCTTAGGGAAGGTGACTCATAGAAATATCCCCTTAAGTGGCGAAAGAATTACTTTTGATTCAGAGATCATTGAAAACCTTTATACCAGCCTAAGGCAATTCTCAAGCGATCGTTTGGAGGGGGTCGGTAGAATGGCATACTCGGACTTGGATGATGTGGATTACCTTGTTGAAGACAACGTAATGGATGAATTTTGCTTATCACCGGAAATGGAAGAGACCCATGGTAGAATGGCACATTGGCGGTGCAAGCTGGGAACAAAATGCAAATGCTGGGAATGATTCTGGTAACTGGGGAAGAACCCAACAATAGAGAGTGAATTCACTGTTGGAGTGGTTATAGCATAACCGAGGAAATCTGGGGCAATCCCAGCTAGTGCCGATGATAACACGTAACACTTGTGCGTGCTCTCAAGAACTTGAGCATTTCCAATTTCATCAAGGTTTTACCAACATCCGTGTCAAGGGTCCGGCAACACAACTTGCTACCATGATGAATGATGATGGAGGATGCAGATGCAAAGGAAGATAACACCTTCTCAGATTTCACCTTAGCGAAGCCAAGGAACAAAATCTGGATGATCGACCGAGAGACATTTAGCACTCCGCTTCTAATGTTCTCCTTGATGTGCTAGTGTAACCCATTCATAGAAACGGTCTGGTATCTAGAACATCAAGTAAAGGTCGGACTTCGGAACACAGAAATCCATAGGGGCAACTAGGGAGTAATCCTACGAAATCCCTATGGGGAGGTGGCCAACTTCCTCAAACAAGATACTATAATAATAGGTCTACCGGATGGGTGTGTTGGCCACGACATCCACCTTGACGGTTATTGAGAGACCAATATTATAATTCTTGGGAAATGTTCCAACCATCATATCTGCCTGAGATTCAGATCTGGTTGGTGTCAGGATATTCCAGACTCATCGAGTCTAGGAAGAAAACGGAAGTTTGCAACACAAATCGACGAGATGACGTTGCGAGATTCTCGGGGAATGAACTACGATAGCAAGCTCCAAAACATGAGCTGGTTCTGCTACGAACATGTGAACACGTTGTCCCAGACAAGCATGCCCTCATGGTAGTCTTATAATAAAACACTACCGAGTTCAGGAGGGGGAACCATCAACGAGGGTATCGAAGTTCTTTCATAAGTCCGGATTAGCTCTTATGAAGGAACTCCTTCTCCTTGAACAAATCAATCAGTGGCTTGGTGTGCTAGGGATACATATAGATTGAAGGTTGCAAGTCTTCAAACCACAGCATTCTTCGCACGTGTGCATGACTGATTTGGAATGATTCCAAAGAAAGCAACATTGACTTTCTCGAATCCACGACGGCAACTTGCATCAGATGCACATAAATTAAAGGAAGTCACTACCTTCATCCAAACATATGCTTCATGAGCTAGCATGAACAAATGCTTTCAAAAATTTCCAACACTAGCTTAATGCTCAACAAAATCATGGAGGAGATAAGGATGTTGTCAATGGGCTCAACAACAATTCATCCGGGTTTCCTTTTGAAAGGAATTCCATAGTTAAGTGAACAGGTGATGGCATTGGTCAGGCCAAAGATGTAATGGTGTATGCTCGAGGGATCAACCACGAATAAGACAACATTACGAGCATCGTTGGTACTGATTTGATTTGACGATAGCCCACACTCAAATCAAAGGATTGATAAGACAATAGGTCCAGCAACTGATCACAAGGACCAATCGATGAAGATATCATCTTTCTTCAACACACACTACACAAGAATATCCCTTTGGAACGAACTAAGTCAGACAAGCTTTTATCTTCCAACTCTCCAAGTTGTTGTCTAGCTTAACCAACTAGCTCAGGGATATCTAACACCGATTCTTGGAGAGAAGGTGGTTCACAAGAAACCAACTTGATCACGAACTCAACATAGCGGTCAGGTGACAACCCGGTAACACCTCCAAGAAGATATTTGGAAAGTCACGAACCACCGGTATGTTACTAAGCTCGAGAACAATCTTGCTTTTGAGGGCAAGACGATATGATCAAATGAGTGAGGACTTGACAAGATCCTAACTCATCAATCGAAGGGTGCACCGAAATAAGGACTAGGTAGCACGATCAGTCTTAGAAGGATGATTCGAAAACCATCATACTAAGAATGAAATTATTATCCTTTAACTACCAAGCAACAGAGTTGCTAGCAGTATTGATTTCACACATCACAATTCATTTGTCGGTATTCCGGTTGCATCAACATGAGGGCCGAGGAATGAACAGTGATGGCAAGAAGTGTCACTGTACCAAGAGTTCATGGGATGGTGTGCAATTCCTATAACAATCTCGATATAAAATATGTAATACTCCAAGGTAGAGCAGAACCAAAAGCTGGATTGGCATTTGATCTGCGGAATACAACTACTTTGACCCAATCCTAGATATGGAAGAGGTACTGGAGTTTGTTTCTCCTAGTCATTCCGGAATAGAATGGCTTGACAGACCACAAGAGTCATAGGTATCGATGAACGAACGCACGCATACTCTTGACTATCAATTGATAGACGAGGGTCAGAATGCAACTATAGAGAACAACTCAAAGGAACATATAACTTTCTGAGTTGTGGATGCATAGATTAGTATGTCGAACCAAGTTCAACATATTTCTTCCGGATAACCCATGCAGAAAGGTAGAACTGGCAGAGTCACGATTTATGAATGGAGAACTCCTCAAGAGTACTCTAATTGTGATTTTTTTGATCCAATAAACATCTGCCATAAGTAGTTCATGGTATTTGGAAGAAGAAGATACCACGGACTTCAAGGACTATCGCAAAGGTTACTAATATCCTAAAGGCACTAGCAATTACTATCAACATGAAGTAGGTAGAGTGAATCTCGGGTTCAGAACCCAGGAGTAGAATACCTACTACTAAGTAGCATCACGGGATGCTTCCGAGAATAAAGGCCAGAATCTTCACACTAGGACACAAATCATGGCTAGACCACTAGATGATCCCCTAAGCACTTAGGGTCATAATAATAATTCCAACATATATGTCGAGGCAATAATTACCTCAACACACCGATTAGTGTGGTTAATCTGGCCCATGGGAACATCGGAAATAGAAGGAAGGGATTTGCAAATGCATCGGACTATTTAGAAACCTGGGATGACTCGGACAGCATAACGGCTATAATTGCTCAAAAAGATTTGAGACAATCACAAAAATGGTGGCATAACCACTCAGAAGCACAATATCAAGGTTCCGAGATCAACAATTAACATACGGAAGTAGTAGGAACTGAACTGAGACTTAAATCCAACAATCTTATAAGTCTACTGATTAGTAACACGTGATCCTAATAGAAAGAAGAGATAGCCTAGTTCTTAATCCCCGCAGGAAAGATAAGATGACTCAGATCAGAAGGGCATGAGGTATAAGGAGTAAAAAGAGCCTTACGTTCCATCCCACAATCAATTCCCTTATATAACTAAAGAATTTCTAGACTCAACTTCGACCAGTTTGGCTTGGTAATCCTACAGGCAGTCAAGCTCTGATACCAACGCTGTCAGGACCCCGACTCAATGCCACATCGATCTAGCATGTAACACCTCATATCACTTTGCGGCCTCACACACGGTATTCCCACGGGTGTCGCCTTACCTTTGCCCGGGATCGTTTGCGCCTTTTGGCACACGTATATGACAGTGTCGCTAGCATCCATATGATAAGGAGCCCGAGCTGACATGGCTAGTCGTAAGCCCAAAGCGGCACAGATTACAGGGACAGGAATCCATGACCCAGCACCGAACGTGTCGGTCATCAGCGAGTGAATCCAGGCTGTAGCACTGGGCTAGCAGGACTCCGGTGAACCGGGCTGTAGCGGGCTAACAGGACTCCGGTATTCACCGCGTGACATTTCCCCGAAGGGACAGACACAGGAACGAAGAAGGACACATGCCGGCCAGCCTAAGTGTTCCGGAGCAGTAGCAAGCTACCATGGCTCGGTGGAAACACTAGGAGACATTTCCCCGTAAGAGAGGCTACTAAAGATAAACAACTAGATGGTCAGATCCCACACATACCAAGCATTTCAATAACATACACACAATATGCTCGATATGTGCAAATACAACATGGCATCACAACATGACTCTACGACTCAAGTAATTTATTCATTAGGCTCCGAGGAGCGAGATATTACAAACAGGGGTCTCATGACCCAACACTCAGAGCATACAAGTCAAAGCACAAGCGGAAGCTATCATGTCTGGGTAAAGACATCTATAAATGAAAAAGGCTGAGAAGCCTGACTATCTATCAGATCTTGCCGAGGGCACAAGATCGTAGCTGAGGTATCAAGCTAAACGTCGAAGTCCAAGCGGAACTACTAGTGAGACTGAAGTCTCTCTGCAAAAACATAAAATAGGCAAACGTGAGTACAAATGTACCCAGCAAGACTTACATCAGATCTATCTACACATGCATCATTATAAACAAAGGGATGGTGGGGTTTAACTGCAGCAAGCCAGCTTTGACTCGGTGGCTAACCTGAACTACGACTGCGAGTAACTCTTTTGAGGTGGCGCACACGAGTCCACATATTCACCATATCAATACACCACTATGGACCCGCTCCCGTCTCCCTACGAGAACGCCATCCATAGCACTCACACTTATCTTGCGTATTTTAGAGTATCCACTTTCACTTGTCTATGAACTGATATAAGCAACCCAGAAGTCCTTTTCCGCGGACACGGCTATTCGAATAGTTGATGTTAACCCTGCAGGGGTGTACTTCTTCACACACGCTCTCACCACTTACCGCCGTTTACACGACATGTACTCGGCAACCTTCAAGCGGAAGCCCAACGTGGGTTTCGGCCACGGCCTACCTAAACACTCAAGTCTCTAGTCCAGGTTTATCGGCTATTCGGGTTCCATCCATGAGGAGATCCGGCCGGAGTTTCGCTCACAGCCCCAAACGATGTGAACAGGGTTCCCGAGACACCAAACGGGCGCCTGGTACACCGTGCCACGTGCCTACCGCATCACAGCCCACCCCTACGGTCAGCGCTGCGCACGGCCTCCAGCATACTACAAACACCAGAAACTACTTGCAACTCCTGGACAGAGAACAAGGGTGATCAAGAAGCCGAGAGGGTCCATTGGTTTCGGGCCCAATGCGTGGTAGTAGCTGAATCATGGATCACAAACACAGAACTCAGTTCCTGAGGACGGCTGCAATGAGACAACCCACCATGTACTCCTACATGGCCTCTCACCGCTACCTTTACCAAATCGTGTTCACACACTTAGCTCACACACAGTAGGACATGTTCACACACCTCTGATTCATCCCGGATGAATCAGACCCGACTCGACTCTAAGCAGTAGCAGGCATGACAAACAAGCATGAATGAGTAGGCACAAGAGGGCTCAGACAACTCCTACTCATGCTAGTGGGTTTCATCTATTTACTGTGGAATGATAGGTCATGCAAAGGATAAAGGGGGTCAGCTACCGCAGCAAGTAACAGATGAATCGGTGTTGTCCTAATGCAGTAAAAGAGAGCAGGAGCGAGAGAGTAGGATTGTATCGGGATGAACAAGGGGGTTTTGCTTGCCTGGCACTTCTGAAGATAACATTGAGTCTTCATCAGTGTCAACGATCACATCATCGGTATCATGTCTATCGAGAGGGGACAAATACCGGCAACACAGAAAGGAACACAATCAATGCAATGCACAATATGATGCATGATCATGACATGGCAAAATGAATGTGTTTTGAGCTAATGCAACTAGCAATAGATTAAATGAAGTTGGTTTGAATACAAGATTCAAATTTAAACTCCATATGTGATTATTCAAATGCCATTTAATTGATTTGTGCTAAACAGCACCTATAAGTTGTTCTAACATGCATGAAAATGGTACAGATGGATTCCTTGAATTTTTCTGATAATTTTTCATATATAAATTATTTAATTTGGAGTTACGGTTAATTTTCTATGATTTTTAGAAGTTTTGGTTATTATCTGAAATTTATAAATCATTTTTGATTTATTTTAATTCCAGAAACAAATACTGCGTCAGCATGACGTATTAGTGACGTCAGCAGGTCAACGTGGCTGGTCCATGTCAAACCTGGCCAGTGGGTCCCATCCGTCAGTGACCAACCTAACTAATCTAATTTAATTAGTGGCCTGGGGCCCATTGTCAGTGTCTATTAAACTAACTAATATTTAGTTAACACTAATCCTAGCCTAATTAGCCGGGCGGGCCCGCAGGTCAGTGAGAGAGAGGGGGGGTCAAACCGGGTAGTGGGGTCAACCCACGCCGGTCATCGGGTCAGCGGTCGCCGGCGTTTAGCCGCCGGCGAGTCCAGACGCGGCGGAGGGCTCAGAAACGAGCCACATGGCATCGTTTCGGCCGTGGTTTGTTGCATTCGAACGCGTGCAGTGGCGCGCATCTAGTGGTGGCGGTGACAGGTGCTGGGGTGGCCGGAAAAGTGGTCGGCGACGAGGTTTGGCGGCGGCAGCAGCTCGGGCAATCCTGGGGTGTCGCTATAGAGCACTAGAGGAGAGACCGAAGGGCGCTGCGGGCTCCTGGGAGGGCGGCGAACATGGTGACGCGCTCAGGCGCACGCTGGGATGGCCCTGGCCACGGCAACGACATGGCACGGCGGCGGCAAGCTCGGCCGTGGTCGGAAGATGGAGCTAGGGGACGGGAACAGAGGGGGCGAGCAAAGAGGAGGCAGCAGGAGCTCACAGGGAGACCGATGAGGTGGTCAGTGAGCTCGGGGGCGTCTTCGGTGCTGCGAATCGAACGGCGGCGATCGCCGGCCGTGGCGATGAAGATGGCGGTGATGGCGTGGCTTCAGGGCACCCGGCGTCGCGTGCGTCGTGGTAGAGCTTCCCGGATCCAAGGCGGAGCTCGTGGCCTAACTGGCTGGGCGTGGGGATGCTGGTGGCTCCGGTGGTACTCGTCGGCGGTCTCGGTGCATCCGGGGATGAGCGAGGGAGAGAGACAGAAGAGGGAGAAGGGATGCAGCGAGTGAGGGAAAGGAGAGAGGGGACACGGGGCGTCGTCGTGGCGTGAATTAGGACGAAGGGCGGCCTCCAGCGCGAAGCAGGAGGTGGCCGGGGCTCTCGGGCGCGCGCCACGCCTCGCCTCTGCCTACTGGCAGAGGAAGACGACGAGCGGCGAGGTAGATGGGCTGGGCTGGGCCGCGGGAGAAGCTGGGCCGGCTGGTGGGCTGCACGGGTGAGGCCAGGTAGGCTTTACTCTTTTTAGTTTTTTTCTCTTTGTTTTGTTTTAACTCTGTTTTCTATTTTGCAGGTTTGTTTTGAATTTGGTTTTGAAACCAATTCAATTTATTTTGCTTCTGACAATATTTTTAGGAGCTAAAAGAATTAAAACAATGCTCCACAAAAATATTTCAGAATTATTGGACCTATATTTATTTAACAGTAGATATAAGTCCAATTCAAATGGCTATGATTTAAATTCAAAGTCCCAAAAATAAATCCTTAAAAATGTTCAATATTTTGGTTGGGACCAGAACCCTTACCAAAAATTATCAAACATTTAAGAAGAGCCTTTTGGAGCAATGAATAAGATTTCTAGGGTTTTTGCCCCTCTTTTATTTAGGGTTTTGAGGCTTCCAATATTCCTCAATTCAAGTTTCAAAAATATAGACATGATGCACACATGAAGCTAACCTAGAGCAATGCCTGAAGCTAGGGATGTGACAAAAAAATTCTCAAAATATTTAATATCCGGATCAAACGGAAAAGGATAAATAGCACCTGATTCATTTAGTCGGATGAACTTGGATGCTGATGCTAGATAATTGACCCGAGGATGACGGCATACTGCTGTAGTTCACGGATGATTTTTGCAAAATCATGGACAAAAACTTCTGTCGCACCGTACGTACTACTCCATTTTTTCTTTTTTTAAGAAAACCGGACCACATAGTAGTACTCCTTGCAGTGCATTGCCTATAGTGTAGCTCTGTTTTTTATGACGCAGAACACCATCGGCCACTCAAATCACACCCGTTGAACTAGGCCAGCTTGCTAGCTTCCCATGCAATACTAGACTTCTCCTTTCTCGATTCTCGTGCCACTGTGCCAGGAAACGAGCGGGGGTTGTGTTGTAACCAGTCCTTTGTCGTGCCTTATATGTCACAGAGGCTTTGCGGTGGAGACGGCAGCTCGTGGCCAAGGCAGCCACTCAGCGCATCTGTGGCCGAAGAAGCTCGGCGATACAGTGCCAGCTACGGGCAGGTGATAACCCGGCAGCGATGCGGTTTAACCACAGCGGCTCAGCTTCGGCCGCGGGTGCAAGTGCAGCTCAGCTAAGCAGAGGTGAGGCTGCTCATCCTGGGCAGCTTGGCATAGCCACAACACAAGATCCATGAGGTGTATTGCAACGGCGATTTGAAGTAGGCGGAGGTCGCTCCGGTTTAACACCACCGGGCCACAGCGGTTTAAACACAATCAACTCCGGTGAGAGCGGATTGGCATGCTTGGATACTGCGGCTTACAGCAGAACGATGCCACAGCGACACTTTGGAAACAGGCAACTTCACGGGTCTACGGGGGCGGCGGCGCCGCGGCTCAAGAGGCCAATGGGCGGATCAACGCAGCAATGGCTTCGGAGTCGAAGGAAGGCGGGTTAACACGGCGCTTTGGTAAAGCAGAGGCGAGGCTAGCGGAGATGTAGCTGATGGGTAGTAGCAGAGGCGAACCGAGGAAGGCAGCGGATTACCACTGTAATAGCGGAGAGGTGGCGACGGCGATTTCGACATGGAGCCAGCATGGCTCCGCGAAGGGAAAACACAAGAGGGCAGTGTAATGGTGAGCCAGCAGTGACCTGGCGGGTCGAAACAGCAGGGCGCCAGGCGGAACGGTCGCGCGGACATGACCGGTTCAACGCAGGAAGCGGCTGTGGCTCGGAACGGTGCACGGACATGGGAATTTGGAGGTGGTAGTTCGGGGGTACCGGTCCAAAGTAGTGAGGCCGGGTCGAATCGATCCGGCGCCGGTTCAACACCAGGACTGCGTCTCCACGGAGGCGAAGGCGACTCAAAGCGAGAACAGTAACAGGTTGGTGTTGAGGCGAGGGCATCAGATGTGGCTCGGATGGCCAGGGAGTCGGTGGTCCGTCGGCGGCGACCCAACCACGGCAGGGACGGTGACAACCCGGACGGCGGCGACGGGTTATGGCAGAGTTCGTGCCGACAGAGGTGACGGCTCAGCGTGAGGCTGCGGTAGGGTCGTCTGAATCGAGGCCGGGGGTGACTCTCCATCAACCTTGGCGAAAACGAACTGGGGCGGTTGACCCCGAGTCCATGCTCATACCCTCCATATCGTGGCTTCTCCTCCTCTCCCCTTTTTTTATAAATCTCTTCCTGAAACCCACGCAAGTACTGCGATTGCACATGGGATCTTCACGTGGGTGGGCATCCATCAAGTGCTACGGATATTTAATTTATACGTGCGTGACCCGATCAGCTCTAAGGACTTAATTCATCATACACGTTTGCTAGGTTGACCGATTCGGGAGACCTCGTGAGGCCGTAAACCGCCGCTGTGCGTGACACGTGATCGCTGTCTCCAGTCAACTTGAATACGGTTTGTATTTGAAGTGGCCACGGTGACTTGCAGATTACCATAAAGTGGCGGTTTATCTCGGCGAAACTGGTCCCTTGCCGGTCTTCATCAGTTCAACGGTGCGGATGGTGCACAACCAAAAACATCTCCTGCCAGTTTTTGACCGGCTACTGGACGTGGCGATGCATAGATGTAACCCTAAATCCTTCTTGATCTCAATCTTGTATATATTGGTGCGGAAACCTTCTTCAATATTTGACCGGTGAAACTCATAGTTGATGTGAATTCTTTTGCGTCTGTTCTTTGCCATCGGACCAATTATGATCTTCTCGAACCCTAAAAAAGAGCCCTCCAAGAACTCAACACCACCATGCGTCTGGCCCCATGGTGGGCGCCAACTGTCGTGGAATTAACATGTCATATGTCCTTGGTGTGAGGACTTAGTCGCGAGGCCAACGCAACTACGTGGTAGCTTGAGAGAGGTTGAGTGGAATCGAGAGATGCAACACAAGACAGGGGTTTAGACAGCTTCGGGCCCCGGGAAACATCATCCGGTAAAAACCCTACATGCTGTTTGAGGCTAGATCTCATTATCATCACGAGGGAGTCGCCGTAAACCGGCTCTCCTCTAGTTGTGTCTAGCCCTAGAGATTGTTCTTGCTTGTCCCTCTTTGGGGTGCCCTGCCCCTCCTTATATATGTTGAAGGGGCGGGTTACATGGAGAGTCCAACTCGGACTTTAACTTAAACTATTTTGACTTCCTTTCCTGGGCTTCTCAACGTCTGCCGGTTTAACATTGTCTGTCGGTTTCACATTGTCTGCCGGTTTAACATTGTCTGCCGGTTTAACATTGTCTGCTGGTTTAACAACACCTGCCGGTTTAACATTGTGTGCATGTTTAACATTGTCTGCCAGTTTAACAACACCTGCCAGTGCTACCATTTGTCTTAACTCTGCCGGTTTAACACTTGCCTGTTTACCGTCTGTCTTAGCCATCTGTCTTAACTGTCCGCCGGTTTACCATCCGCCGGTTTACCAAGTCCCGGCCAGTTTACGACTCCGGCCGGGCCATACTGCGGGGTATATCCCCGACAGCAAGCATGGCTCGACTTGCGGGCGAGCTGCGGGCATGCGGGAACGATATTTGAGCGCAGGAGCAAGCGTCTGTTGCTTTCCCGTGTTGCATGCGTGCCGAAGCAGGACAAATAGAGGAGGTGTGCAACAACATGCACGAGCACGAACTCAAGGTCACAGCCATGGCTGCCGGAACCAGCGACGCGCAAACGATGGCTATGCGAAGAAACGAGACCAGAGAAGGAGATGGGAAGGATCGGGGCTTCACCGCGGGTTTTTTGGGCGTGGAAGAACATGGCGAAGACGTGGTGGAGTCGACAAAAGGATGCGCTGACGGAGACGTATAGGAAGAAGGATATGAGGACGCCCTCCGTGCAGAAGATGGAGCCGACCCGGGCGCGTGGACGCAAACATAGTGGAAGGAGACTGCAGAGAGGTCGCATGGGGAGGCGTTGACGGAGACGATATGAGGACGCGCTGATCATGGAGGTTCTTGGCTCCCCGAAGAAGACGAAACACAGGAAGAGGATGTCGAGGAACATGGTGTCTTCGGTCTTGGATCGCCGCGGGGATGGGGTTGAGGGAGGCGGAGGAGTCCTGCTACGGTGCCTCTCACAGCAGCAGGAGGTAGAGGCGATGTTGGGTCTAGCCCAAGCTCGAGCTCGACCTCGCTCGGGCCATGGTGACGACATGGTGTGGAATGGTCTTACCCGGGGGTGCAAGAGTTGGGGAGGAAGGAAATGGAGGGACTAGGATTAGGGCTAGCTCGCGGTAGGTCCTATAGGGGCTTTAGGGTGACCCCGGCTATCAAATCAAGCCTGCTGCCAACGTGGAGCCTCCTGATGGCCTGCCGTACAGGAGGTAGGATAAGAACAGGAGGGATCGCCTCTGATGGGCTTAGTGGGCTGAAATCAAATAGGTAAGTGGCAGGTAGGCTGCCACGCTAGGCTGCTACTGCGCTATTGCTTCTTCTTTCTTTTATTTTTTTCGGATAGAAAAATAAAGACCAAAAAGCATAGGAATATATGTGAGGGTTTAGAGAGATATGAGAACATCCTCATGCTCCTGGAAATGTGCACTCTTTGAATAAATTTCTTTGGGCATTTTCGAGATTGAAAAATATACCAAGTTTGAATTAAATTTAAACTTGGGCCATTTTTAAACCCAACTAAAATGACTCCAAATGGGATGAGATTTGACAGAGAGGTATAAGGGCATTGAGTTTGATTATCAGGAAATAAATGAACATTAATGGAAGCATGAACAATATCACTTGACATGAAAGCCATAATTTGACATAAAGGAAGAAGTGGATAGGTTGTGCACTTGTGTGGAAAAGTTGATGGGAAAGATGAAGATGAATAGCACACCAACAATACACCAATATGAAGAATGCAACCCACATGATGATCATGATGAAATGCAACAAAAATGATAAAGGCAATATCACATCATGAAGCATAGAACAAAGAAAGTAAGACGACCATGGCAAACAAACAAGGATGTCACAATGCAATATAACAAAGATGGGAAAGGCAATGCAATATTACCGAATGATGTACACGATGAAAGAAGCAAAATATGAAAATGGCACTCATCACAATCATGGCAACAAACAGTTCAAACATACAACAACAACGAAATAAGTGGAAGGTATCTAGAGCATCAGTCTCGGGGTGTTACAACTCTTCTCCGCTAGCAAAAAGATCTTGCCCCGAGATCTTAGGAACAAAGTAGAAGAGAAAGAGGATAAGGTGACATAAAAGCACTAGAGAGAAGATGAACAATGGCGAGCACTCGGTTAGAAGAGAGGAACGACGATTATGACGAGAATCAAAAGCTCCTGGAACAAGATAGACTCTAAAACCACTCCGGTTAGAAGGAGATAGAAAAGGAATAATAATGAAAGAATTGGGATAGCATCCTGGTATAAGAAAAGGAGAGGTAGACAAGATAAGAGATTCGAAAAGAGTACACCACACTCCGATAAATTAATATTCAAGGAAATAAAATGGTCTTAGAGGAACGAGATAATGGTTCGAAGAGAGCAACATCACCATGCCTTCGGAAGGAAAGAATAGAAAGTAATCATTGGAAGGAAAAGAAAGGGGAAAACAAAAAGACAACTTCCACCATAATTGAATTGAGAACCATCCTTGCAAGGAAGGATTGAACGGAGTTGTTGGAAATTCAACAACGAATAGAATAAGCTTGATGTGGCTTATGAATAACATTTCAAACTATGAGGTGACAACTGGCCACAACCGAAATTGATTTTTTTACTTGAGATGAAAGAAAAAGATGTGAAACAACATGTCTGAAAGACAAGGAAGAATTAGTTGCCCTTCGAAATGAAAGAAGAAGAATTCTTGAGCTCCAAAAAGAATCTTGACGGACATGAGGAATGAATTAAATCATTAACGAAAATCAGTTAAATCCTTTATGAACCACAATGAAGAACTCCCATATACAAAAGGGTTAAGGAAACAGATGTTTGAAAGAACAAGATGAAGCCTTGCAATGATTTATATTGAGCTTCGCGATGATACAAGCGAGAAAACTTGGAAATCCGAAAAATAAAAGATGAACAACTTAGAACCGAGAAATTATTCATCATGAACAATCTCCGAAGTAAGGAATTACTTGACCACAATAAAATAAGAATAAGAACTACGATATGCTTATCCTCATCAAATTTAGTTGATGACTAACAGTTTTGGCATGCAACTTATTCTCTTGAAAAGGATAGAGGAGAGACACAGCACAAACTTGGGAAGGTCTTCAACGAACCACCGTACGAAAAGAAAACAAACGAAGAAAAGAGAATGAATCACCAGGAAGAATTAGAAAAGCACAAAGATACTTGATAGAATTTAGAGATAACAGAATGAAGAGATTGCGAACTGATTAAAGAGTACTTGACAGCCGCACCGGGATAACTGGAGAACTATAGACAGAATGTGAGGATGAAGAATTCTTCTGGAATGATGGCCTTCGGATAAGCGAGAAAGGAAAGCAACTCCTAAAATGTGTCGGATGGGTATGGAAAAGAATGCTCACAATCGAAAATAATTATAAGTATGGCATGAAGCTAGAACTATGAATCTTCAAGACAATGGAGCAAGATTTAAGAGAAACTCTTCTTCAGTCTTCAAAGCTGAGAATGACAACAACGACCACCAAGAATTGTTGAGACACTCCGGAAGAACGAAAACAGGAAAAATTGAAGCGAAAGATGAAAATGATTTGAAAGCGATATCAAAGAAGGCATCTAACTGATGAAATTCAATATTATGTCACACTTTGAAAAGAATTTGAGAATAACTCTGGGAAAATCAGAAGAGTCGGGTAAGATCCTGGCAAAAGACCTGTGGGTTAGGGCCCACTCAAGACGACCACCATTGGAACGGATTGTTTGAATCAGAAATGATGCACTGGAGCGATTGAAAGACACGAATGAGGTGACAACCTCGAATTAATTGGAACACAAACGAATCTCCTGAGATGTCTTCCGCACTCCAGAATGATTAAATAGCGACAGGTGAACGAGCAAGGGGAAAACATTTGAGAAATGAAAAAGAACATAACCAACACCGAAAACTTGAATTGGATTCGCCGGAGAAGAAAAGAGATGAAGAATGTTGCACTAGATGAAAATTTACCAGTTGAAATAATTGAGCAAAGAATGAAGAGGCTTTCCACGAATAAAATGGATGCTTGATTAAATACTTCGGACTCCGTGAAAAAAAAGGTTTTGCGGGTGGGAAAAAGAAAGACAACCTCGGATAGGGAAACAACATCGTTGAGAAAGAACTGAGGATTGACCTCGCGAAAGACGACGAGGGTCGAATGACTCAAAGAGAAGTGCGTCGGATGAAAAGAGCTGGCATCACAATGATCGGAAAACTAACCGCATGATCCTCAAGAAAATTTGAAGGGGAAGAGGAGAAATGTCAAAACACCTACGTCAGGATTCCTCACAAGAGCGATGAAGGGGATGAGGAGTTAAAGAATGTGTACTCTCCGATATAGCTAGACTCTAAAATAGTTTTCTTCTAGACTTGACAACGGCCAAACTATGATCAATCAAGAGGGCTCCTATGGTCGGCCAAGGCTCTGATACCAACTTGTCATGCCCAATATGCGACCCTATCCTCGAGGAACTTGAAGGTCCCACCAAGGATAGAAGCGCATATGGAAGATGATTTGCAAGGTGGATATCATTGCATCGTACCATTACATAATAGATGAGGATACATGCAAAAGGCATACAATGCCACATAAATACAAAAACATCATGCATAAGAGCAA
The DNA here is from genome assembly GCF_002162155.2 of Triticum dicoccoides. Taxonomy (NCBI): domain Eukaryota; kingdom Viridiplantae; phylum Streptophyta; class Magnoliopsida; order Poales; family Poaceae; genus Triticum; species Triticum dicoccoides. The sequence continues at coordinate 304,074,621 of NC_041385.1, read as the reverse complement.
CATCTGACTATGGATGAAACACAAACAGAAACTCAAAAAACAACGACCCTGCTAGCCTAGGTTGCAAACCAGGAATCTATCCCCTAATCGAAGAAGAAGCAGAAGAAGAACTCCAAAACAAGCAAACGCCGCTCTCACTTCAGAACATCGCTTTACTTCTACTTGCAACCGTTGTTGTAGTAATCTGTGAGCCACAAGTACTCGGCAATCCCATTACCATGGGTATCAAGACTAGCAAAGCTTAATGGGTATGGAAAGGATAAGTGGTGAGGTTGCATCGAGCGACTAAGCATTGTATGGTGGCTAACTTACGAGTACAAGCATAATATGAGAAACTATGCAAACGGTCACAAACTAGTAATGATCAAGAAGTGATTCTTAACTACTTACGTTCAAACATAACCCCACCGTGTTACCTTCCCGAACTTGCTAGAAAAGAGACAGTCATGGTTACACAAGTGGTTGGTGTATTTTATTTCGGATATGGTGTTAAGTTCTCTACAACCGGATATTAAAAACTCCCATCTGCCACATAACCGCGGGCACGACTTTGAAAAGGTTAAACCCTGCAGGGGTGTCCCAACTTAGCCCACGACAAGCTCTCGATCCGCGGACACAATTCTCCTGGTGCACAAGACCTTTCTATAATGGTAAAACAAAACCAGCAAGACCTCCCGACGTGCCGACACCCTAATAGTAGCCGCGCGTATCTCGTCTCAGGCCACGATCGGATTTTCCAAACTTCCGATAGGCCAAATCCAGATTTTCCCTGGCGTTCACCGGCGGTTGAAAGGCTATGACCAACACTCATGAGGAGCACTGGCCCGGGTTGTTAATTAAGAGTCATCGGGTGCTAGCCGGTCCCTATGCAAGATTTAGTTGTTATTAGGCAAATGGTAAAACCAATGTTGGGCCTTGCTCGAAGAGTTTTATTCAAAGCAAACTATCAAGGCGGGGGGGCATAAACCCTGACCGTGTTAGGAACGCATAATCCAGGAACATAACACTAGTATGACGGAAACTAGGGCGGCATGAGTGGAACAAAACACCAGGCAAAAGGCCGACGCTTCCACCCTTTACCAAATATATATGTGCATTAATTGAATAAGACATATTGTGATATCCCATGATATGCATGTCCCAACTTCAACACATAACGGTTCACCATACATGCATGCTACGGGAATCACAAAATTTAACACAAGTATCTCTCAAATTCACAACTACTCTAATAGAATGACTCTAATATCACTATCTTCGTATCTCAAAACAATCATAAAGAATCAAACTTCTCATAGTATTCAATGCACTTTATATGTAAGTTTTTATTATACCCATCTAGGATGCCCATTATATTAGGACTAATTTTATAACCAAAGCAAATTACCCTGCTATTCTAAAATAATCTCAAAATAATATAAGTGAAGCATGAGAGCTCAACAATTTCTATAAAATAAAACCACCGCCGTGCTCTAAAAAGATATAAGTGAAGCATTAGAGCAATATTGTCTAGCTCAAAAGATATAAGTGAAGCACATAAAGTATTCTAATAAATTCCGATTCATGTGTGTCTCTCCCAAAAGGTGTGTAAAGAAAGGATGATTGTGGTAAACTAAAAGCAAAGACTCAAATCATACAAGACACTCCAAGCAAAACACATATCATGTGGTGAATAAAAATATAGCCTCAAGTAAAGTTACCGATTGACAAAAACGAAAGAGGGGATGCCTTCCGGGGCATCCCCAAGCTTAGCCTTTTGGTTGTCCATCAATTTTACCTTGGGGTCCCTTGGGCATCCCCAATCTTAGTCTCTTGACACTCCTTATTCCAAAATACATCAAATCTTTACCCAAAAACTTGATAACTTCACAACACAAAACTTCAACAGAAAATCTCATGAGCTCCGTTAGTATAATAAAATAAACCAGCACTTTAAGTTAATGTAATGAACTCATTCTTTATCTATATTGGTGTTAAATATACTGTATTCCAACTTCTCTATGGTTTGTACCTCCCGATACTACTCATAGATTCATCAAAATAAGCAAACAACACATGAAAAACAGTATATGTCAAAAACAGAACAGTGTGCAGCAATCTGTAACTTTAGAATTCTTATGTAACTCTAAAAATTATGAAATAAGTTGGTGGACGTGAGAAATTTGTATATTAATCATCTTCAAAAGGAATCAACCTAAAATCACTCTCTTGTATAAAATGACAGATATTCTCATGGGCACAAAAGTTTATGTTTTTTACAGCAGGATCACAAAGACTTCACCCAAGTCTTCACAAAGGTTCTACGTGGCACAAACACTAATTAAAACACAAAAACACATATAAACAAAGGCTAGTTGAATTATTTATTACTAAACCTGAGGAAAAAGCAAAGAACAAAAAATAAAATTGGGTTGCCTCCCAACAAGCGCTATCGTTTAACGCCCCTAGCTAGGCATAAAAACACGAATAGATCTAGGTATTGCCATCTTTGGTAGGCAACCCATAAGTGGCTCTCATAATAGATTCATAAGGTAATTTTATTTTATTCCTAGTAAAGTGTTCCATTCCTTTCCTTAACGTAAAATGGAATCTAATGTTTCCTTCTATCATATCAATAATTGCACCAATCGTTCTGAGGAAAGGTCGACCAAGAATAATAGGACATGTAGGATTGCAATCTATATCAAGAACAATGAAATCTACGGGCACATAATTCTTATTTGCAACAATAAGAACATCATTAATCCTTCCCATAGGTTTCTTAATGGTGGAATCCGCAATATGCAATTTTAAAGAACAATCATCAAATTCACGGAAACCTAGCACATCACACAAAGTTTTTGGAATCGTGGAAACACTAGCACCCAAATCACACAAAGCATAACATTCATAATCTTTAATGTTAATATTAATAGTAGGTTCCCACTCATCATAAAGTTTTCTAGGGATAGAAACTTCTAGTTCAAGCTTTTCTTCATAAGATTGCATCAAAGCATCAACGATATGTTTAGTAAAAGCTTTTTTTATTATAAGCATCAGGAGAATTTAACACGGATTGCAACAAGGAAATACAATCTATTAAAGAACAATTATCAGAACTAAATTGCTTGAAATCCAAAATAGTGGGTTCATTGCTACTTAGAGTTTTGACCTCTTCAATCCCACTTTTATCAATTTTTGCATCTAGCTCTAAAAACTCCAAATTCTTGGGACGCCTTTTAACTAAAGTTGACTCATCTCCAGTCCCATATTTATCAAGATTCATATTGGAAAACAAAGATTTAATAGTAGTCACATCAATCACTTTTAGATTTTCATCATTATTATCATGAAAACTAGAAGAACACGCTTTTATAAACCAATCCATTTTAGCATGCATCCTAGTGGTTCTTTCTTTGCACTCAACAATGGAAATTCTCATGGCTTTAAGAGACTCGTTAATATCATGCTTAGGTGGAATAGATCTAAGTTTCAAAGAATCACCATCAAGAAAAATTCTATCGACGTTCCTAGCCAACTCATCAACCTTAAGAAATTTTTCTTCAATCAAAGCATTGAAATTCTTTTACGAACTCATAAATTATTTAACACTATTCTAAAAATCAGGGGGCAACTTATTAAAATTTCCATAAGAATTGTTGTAGGAATTACCATAATTATTAGAGGAATTACTAGGGAACGACGTAGTATTAAAGTTTCCTCTTTACGCGTTGTTACCGAAATTATTCCTACCAACAAAATTCACATCCATAGATTCATTATTATTCTCATTCAAAGTGGACAAAGGCATAGCATTACGATCTGAAGAAACACTTTTATTAGCAAACAATTTCATAAGTTCATCCATCTTTCCACTCAAAACATTAATCTCTTCTATCGCATGAACTTTTTTAGTAGTGGATCTTTCGGTGTGCCATTGAGAATAATTAACCATAATACTATCTAGGAGCTTACTAGCTTCTCCTAAAGTGATTTACATAAAAGTGCCTCCGCGGCCGAATCTAAGAGATTTCTAGAAGCAAAATTCAATCCGGCATAATTTTTTTGTATAATCATCCACAAATTCAAACCATGTGTAGGGCAATTACATATCGTTAATTTCATCATCTCCCATGCTTGTGCAACATGCTCATGATCAAGTTGCTCAAAATTCATAATATCGTTCCTAAGGGAGATGATCTTAGTGGAAGGAAAATACTTAGAGATAAAAGCATCTTTACACTTACTCCATGAATTAATACTATTTTTAGGCAAAGAAGAGAATCATGTTTTAGCACGATCTCTAAGCGAAAACAGAAATAGCTTGAATTTAACAATATCATTATCCACATCTTTCTTGTTTTGCATATCACACAAATCAACGAAGTTGTTTAGATATGTTGCGTCATCTTCACTAGGAAGGCCAGAAAATTGATCTTTCATAACAAGATTCAACAAAATGGTATTAATTTCACAAGATTCAGCATCGGTAGTAGGAGCAGTCGGAGTGCTAATAAAATCATTGATATTGGTATTCGAAAAGTCACACAATTTAGTATTATCTTGAGCCATCGTGACAAGTAATCAATCCAACAAAAAAACACACAAGAAGCAAGTGAAAAGAGACCAACGGAAGAGGGGCGAAGAAAAGGCAAAGGTTTTGGAAAATCGTTTTAGAAGTGGGGGAGAGAAAAACAGGAGGGGAATGGCAAATAATGTAATGCAAGGGAGAAGAGTTTATGATGGGTACTTGGTATGGTTTCACTTGGCGTAAATCTCCCCGGCAACCGCCCCAGAAATCATTCTTGCTACCTATTGAGCTTGAATTGGTTTTCCCTTGAAATGGAAAGGGTCATGCATGTCACAACTCTAGTCAATGCATGCATTAGAGCGATTGCATCATGTTTACTTTCCACAAAAGTTGAAATGGGGATGGCAGAAACACCCAGCACCACCTAACTCAACCAGGGTTACTAAAATAATTTTTCCATGAACCTGAAATGCCCTTCAAAAAATCATATTCTATTTGCATTTTGGCATTTAAATGCTATATAATATTTTAAATTTCGAAATAATCATGAACTAAAATGTTTACTGTTGGAAATAATCCAAATAGTGGCCTTGAGCAGTTTCATGATTTTTGGGAATGTTTTTGTATTTTTATTAAAGCCACAAAGTTACAGAAAGAAATAGAAAACAGAAATAAAAGAAAAGAGAGTTACCTGGCCAAAACTCACCTGGCAGCCCACCTGGCGGCCCAGCACTGTGCTGGCCCATGCCGGTCAGCTGCTTCCTCCTGCCAGGAAGGTAGGGAGGTGAGTGCCGACACGCCCGAGCTTCCCACGCCTCCACCTGCTTGCCGCCAAGCCGCTGCACGCATGGATGAACTCCTCCTCGTCGCCCCGACCTCCCTGACACCTCATTCGCCCCCCTGCACCTCTCTTTCGCTCTCTCCCTGCCATGGCCGACGTCACTGCAGCCACGCCGCCGTCATAGTCGTGGCCACCATCGCCCCCTCATCGCCCCGCCATGTCTAGAAGCTCCGCCATCGTCTACTCCGTCAAGCAGATTGAGCCCCGAGCGCTTGTTCACCCCAGAGCCACTGCACCGACTTCGTCTTGCCTCGCCGTTGCCGGAGATCCACTATGCCGCCCCGCTCTCTCCAGATCATCCTCGACCCCGCTGCTTAGCTCATCGTGACTGTTGTGAGCTTCTGCCTCTCCTCCCCCTCTCCGTTCTCGCTACCACACACTGTAGCGATCGCACCAAGCACAGGCTCACACGCCGCCGCCTGTGCTCACCACCGACATGGCTCAGGCCATGCAACGGCCTCACCACCATGCCCAACACACTCACCGCATCGCGTAGGCCTCGTAGGAGCTAGCCCCGAGCCTCCACGTGCACCGTAGCGTCGAGTTCGAGCTCGCTTGAACTCTGGCAGCCGCCAAGCTCGTCGCCGGTGTCGTTTCCGGCGACCCCGAGCCCAACCACCACCACCACTCGACGCGGCTTGCTCCCAGCTACGCGTAGATGCCCTCCGCCGCCCGTTTGCTCACCGGAGTGCGAAACCCGCACCCCCCGCCGCGTCTGGTTGTCGGCGGCGGCTAAACACCCCCGGGTCACTGACATGTGGGCCCTGCCCTTTCGTCAAACCTAGATTAGCAACTAATCTAAATTTAATTAGTCAGTTAACTAGCTGTAACACAGACCGGTGGGTCACACTGGTCAGGTTTGACCTGGACCACACAGTTGACCTGCTGACATAGTGCTGACGCATTGCTGACGCAGTAATGCCTTCTCTGGATTTATTCTTATTAAGGAAATTCCAGAAAATAGTGCTAAGTTCTAAAAATCATAGAAATTAATCTGCAACTCCAAATGCAAAGATTTATATATGAAAAATGATCAGAAAAATCCAATCTATCCATCTGTACTTGTTTCATGCATGTTTAAGAAACTTAACCTTGCTGTTTAGATCAAAACACGATAAAGCACCATTTAAATCCATAAGATGAGTTTGGGGTTAAACCTTTGGTTCAAACGACTCAAATCCATCTTGTTGTAGTTGCATTAGCCCAACACACTCATTTTGCCATGTCATATGCATGCATCATATTGTTGCATATTGTCGTGTATTGATTGTGTTACTAGTATGTTCTCTGCGGTAGGTTCTGCTCCTGAGGATTACCGTGAATATCCAACTGAAGGACATTACCCGTCCACCGATCTGCCAGAGAAGCAACCACCATTTACTGCATTTAAGACAACAATGTTTCAAACTGATGTGGGCTACTGAAGTTGAACCCATTTCCTCTAGATGACTTGTCATTGCCACAGTAACTAGATGAAACCCACTAGCATGTGTAGGAGTTGATTGAGCCATGTTTGTGTTTCCTACCTTGCTATGCCTGCTATGCTTAGAGTCGTGTCAGGTCTGGTTCATCTGGGTGATGGGCTAGAGTGAAATGATCATGTCGGTGATCAGAGTGAAGTGTTGAACACGATTTGGTAAACGTATCGATGAGTGGCCATGTAGGAATACATGGTGGGTTGTTTCAGTGGAACCGTCCCTAAGAACTGAGATCTGTATGTGTGATTTAAGATCAGCTACTACCATACATTGGGATCCTTAATTGACCCTCTCGGCTTATTAACCACCCTTGTCCTTTGTCCAGGAGTTGCAAGTAGTTACTGGTGTTTGTAGTATACTGGAGGCTGTGCACAGCGCTGACCCTCGGGTTGGGCTGTGATGCGGTAGGTACGTGGCTGGGTTACTAAAATACTTTTTCAATGAACCTGAAATGCCCTTCAAAAATGTACATCATTTTTGCCTTGGTCTAGAACCTCTGACAAAAATGGTGCATACTTTTCTAGGACATCATTGGGTCACTGAACTAAATCATACCCTATTTGCATTTGGGCATTTAGATGCTATATAGTATTTTAAATGTCCAAATAATCATGAACTAAAATGTTTACTATTGGAAATAATCCAAACAGTGGACTTGCGCAGTTTCATGATTTTTGGGAATGTTTCGGTATTTTTATTAAAGCCACAAAGTTACAGAAAGAAATAGAAAACAGAAATAAAAGAAATAAGACTTACCTGGTCAAAACTCACCTGGCAGCCCACCTGGCGGCCCAACACTGTGATTGCACATTCCAGTCAGCTGCTTCCTCGCACCAGGCAGGCAGCGAGGTGAGCACCGACGCGCTTGAGCTCGCCACACCTCCACCTGCTTGCCGCCGAGCCGCTGGACGCGTGGATGAACTCCTCCTCGCCGCCCTACCTCCCCGACACCTCATTTCCCACCCTACACCTCTCTCTCGCTCTCTCCCTGCTATGGCCGACGCCACCGCAGCCGCACCGCCGTCGTAATCGCGGCCACCTTTGTCCCCTCGTCGCCCCGCCATGTCGAGAAGCTCCTCCACCGTCTACTCCGTCGAGCAGATGGAGCCCTGAGCAATCGTTCGCCCCGGAGCCACTACACCGACCTCGTCTCGCCTCGCCGTCGCTGGAGATCCACTTTGCCGCCCCGCTCGCTCCATCTCGTCCCCGACCCTGCTGCCTAGGTAGCCGTGACCGTTGTGAGCTTCTGCCACTCCTCCCCCTCTCCGTTCTCACTGCCGCATGGCGTAGCGACCACACCGAGCACAGCCGAACACCCCACCGCCTGATATCGCCGCCAACGTGGCTCTGCCACGCAACAGCCTCACCATCGTCCCCAACGCACTCACCGCACCACGTAGGCCTCGTAGGAGCTAGCCCCGAGCCTCCATGTGCACCGTAGCATCGAGTTCAAGATCGCCCGAACTCCGGCAGCCGCCAAGCTCGTCGCCGACGTCATTTCTGGCAACCCCCAGCCCAACCACCACCACCACTCAACGCGGCTCGATCCCAACTACACGGAGATGCCCTCTGCCGCCCGTTTGGTCACCGGAGTGCAAAACCCGCACCCTCCACCGCGTCTAGTCGTCGCCGGTGTCTAAACACCAACGATTTGACCCAGTTTGACCAGGGATTTGACCCTCGTGGGTCACTGATATGTGGGCCCTGCCCTTTGGTCAAACCTAGATTAGCAACTAATCTAACTTTAATTAGTTAGTTAATTAACTGTGACCCTGACCAGTGGGTCCCACTGGTCAGGTTTGACCTGGACCACAAAATTGACCTTTTCACGCAGTGCTGATGCAGTAATGCCTTTTCTGGAATTATTCTTATTCAGGAAATTACAGAAAATAGTGCTAAATTCTAAAAATAATAGAAATTAATCTGTAACTCCAAATGCAAAGATTTATATATGAAAAATGATCAGAAAAATCCAATCTATCCATCTGTACAGGTTTCATGCATGCTTATGCAACTTAACCTTGCTGTTTAAATGTCACATCCCTAGTCAGGTATGACCTAGACTAGCTAGTCATTTGTGCATCATGTTTATATTCCATTTAAATTTGAAATGAGGATTGGTGGAACCCTCAGAATCATTTTTGAAAATGACCCAAATAAAAATTGCTCCAAAAAGGTCCAAGAAAATGTTCATGTTGCCCTCTAAAAATATTGGACAGAGATAAAAATCAAACAAATATTTTTAGGAGCTCATGGATATTTATTTTGGCCATTTGGATTAATCCGATAATTATTTGCTTTGGAAATATATTAGTTATATATATTAATATATGTCCAAAAATTATGCCATTTATAAAGGAGCTCTGGATAATATAGCTAGCTCCTGCAAAAATTGGCATAAGGTAATAAAATGATTTAATATTTTAATTAAATCAAAACAAATGTCAGAAAAAAATTAGGAAAACAGAAATAAAAGAGGGAGACTTACCTGGCGCCTAACTCCTGTGCAGCCCAGCGGCCTAGCACGCCGGCCCAGCCAGCAGGCGGCCCAGCTGCCTCCTCCTCTGTCGCCTTCTCCCCCTCGCCAAGCAGTTGCATGCCGCGCGCACCGCCGTGCCGCGCCACCTCCTCCCTCCCTGCCTGCCTGTTTCCCCCCCCCCCTCGTCGCTCTGGATGATCCCGCGCGACGCCACGCACGCCCCGCACCTTGTCTCTCCTCTCCCTTGCATTCGCTGTCTCTTCCTCCCCCCTCGTTCTCTCCCGAAACCGAACGCCGTCGCCGCCGACAAGTACCACCGCGGCCACTGCCTCCCCCTCATTCCTCCGTCGTGTCCACGCGCTCCGCCGCTATGGGCTACGCCTCCTCAACGAGACGCACGGCGCCTGACGCCCTGGAACGCCGCCATCGCCATCGTCTTCGTCACCGGCTGCCCGAGATCGCCGACAATGCTCCGGCCGCACCAGTGCTTCCCCGAGCCCACTGGCCTGCTCGGCAACTCCGCCGTGAGCCCCTCTCCGTTTCCCCCTGTTTCCCCCTCCTCCCCGTGCTCGTTTGCCCCGTCTAGCTAGCTCAACCACCGCGTCCGCAAGTTCCTCACCGCCGGCGATGGCGCCACGGTGGCATGAGCCCAAGCCAGCCACTCCCGCGCGCGTCACCGTGTTCCAGGTGACGCCAGGAGGCCGTAGGAGCCCTCCGCTTCCACTGCCGTGCACCACAACGCCGCGGCCGCAAGCCGCCGAGCTCCGGCCGCCGCCGCGAGCTTTGCTCCGGCGAGCTCCGGCGCCCCCGCAGCCCCCCACCAGCTCCCCCGGTTGCGGACGACGACGGGCTACGCCCCAGTGGTCTTCGCGCGACCAAACGCCGGTTGTAGCGCAAGTCCGGCGAGTCGCCGCCGCGCTATTAGTCGCCGCCGGCCAGAACTCCGGCGGGCTGACGTGGCTTTGTTAATTAGGCACTAATCCCCACCTACTGACGCTGACCAGTGGGCCCCAGGGCTTAGTCAAAGCTAATCAGCCCAGGTTTGACTCGGGGTTAACCCCAGTGTCACTGACGTGTGGACCCCACACGTGAGGTTTGACCCAGGTCAGCCCCGGTTGACCTGCTGACGTCGTGCTGACGTCATGCTGGCGCAATAATATGATTTCTGGATTTAAATTAAATCAGGAAATTCCAGAAATTGATTTAAACTTCAAAAATTCATAGAAATTCAACCGTAGCTCAGATTCAAATAATTTATATATGAAAAATTATCAGAAAAATGCAATCTTTCCATCTGTACTAGTTTCATGCATGACAAACCAACTTATACTTGCTGTATAGGTGAAAACACATTATGGCATATATAAGAGCTTACTTTGGAGATGCATTTGAGCTTATGGTTCAAATGGACTTCACCCCAAATGATTACTAGTTGCATTAGCTTAAACAACATCACATCTTCATGCCATGTTCATGCATCATATTGTTGCATATGTTTGTGTATTGATTGCCGACACTGTTCCTTCTCGATAGGTCTTGCTCCGGAGACGTTCCAGAGTACCTGTCTGTGAAGCAGTGCCTCCCTTGTTGATTTACCAGGCAAGCAAACCCCCTTGTTCATTTCGATAAAACCCTACTCTCTCGCTCCTGCTCTCAGTTATTGCATTAGGACAACAACGATTCATCTGCTACTTTGTGCTGCGGTAGTTGAACCCATTCCTCTCCATGACCTGTCATTGCCACAGTAAATAGTTGAAACCCACTAGCATGTGTAGGAGTTGATTGAGCCATGTTGTGTTCCTACCATGCTATGCCTGCTATTGCTTAGAGTTGTGTCAGGTCTGGTTCATTGGGAATGAATTGGAGTGTTACCATATGTTCTGATGCTGAGAGTGAAGTGTGTGAACACGATTTGGTAAAGGTAGTGGTGAGAGGCCATGTAGGAGTACATGGTGGGTTGTCTCACTGGAACCGTCCTTAAGCACTGAGTTCTATGTATGTTGTCCAATGACTTGATACTACCACACATTGGAATGCTTAAGTGCCCCTCTCGACTTATTAACCAACTTGATCTCTGTCCAGGAGTCGCAACTAGTTTCTGGTGTTTGTAGGCAGTGTTAGTAGTCTACCAAGTGGCACCCGGCCAGGTGGGCTTGGGACAGACTAGGCACAAGTGGCACGGTGTACCAAGCGTAGATCCATCCGGCGAGGTGGGCTTGGGAACCCTGCACACATCATTTGGGGTCGTGAGTGAGACCCCGGCCGGATCTCCTTGCGGATGGAACCTGAATAGGCGATAAACCTGGACTAGAGTCTTGTGTGGTTAGTCAGGTCGTGGCCGACACCCTCGCCAGGCTTCCGCTTGAAGGTTGCCGAGATACATGACGTGTACATGGCGGTAAGTGGCGAGAGCGTGTGTGAAGAAGTACACCCCTGCAGGGTTAATATGATCTATTCGAATAGCCGGGTCCGCGGTTATGGACTTCTTGGATGCTTACATGGTACATAGACAACTTGAAGTGGATACTCTAAAATGCTCCAGACAAGTGTGAGTGCTATGGATGGCCTTCTCGTAGGGAGACGGGAATGAATCCATAGTAGTGTATTGTGTGGTGATTAGTGGACTCGTGTGCGCCATATCACCTCAAGAAGTTTCTGGTAGTCGTAGAACAGGATAGCCACAGAGTCAAAGCTGGCTTGCTGCAACTAAACCCCACATTACCCTCTTGATACCAATGCATGTATGATAGGATCTGATGTAAGTCTTGCTGAGTACCTTTGTACTCATGTTGCTTTATTTATGTTTTTGCAGCGGAGACTTCGGTCTTATTAGTGTTCTCATGGACTTTGACGAGTAGCTTGTACCTCAGCTACGATCTTGATCGGATGTTGTAGATAGTCAGGCTTTCAGCCTTTTTCATTTATAGATGTTTGTACTCAGACATGTAATGCTTCCGTTTGTTGCTTGATTGCTCTGAATGTTGGGTCATGTGACCCCTGTTTGTAATAATGCTATGATGGCTCTTCTGAGCCTTTATCTATATGAGTTGTTGAGTTATGTTGTGATGCCATGTTGTACAGCACATACTTGCATGTTATGCGTACGTGTAATATGTATTGCTATGTCTGGGATCTGACTATCTAGTTGTTTATCCTTAGTAGTCTTTCTTACTGGGAAATGTCTCCTAGTGCTTCCACTGAGCCCTGGTAGCTTGCTACTGCTCCGGAACACTTAGGCTGGCCGGCATGTGTCCTTCTTCGATCCTGTGTCTGTCCCTTCGGGGAAATGTCACGCGATGAATACCGGAGTCCTGTTAGCCCGCTACAGCCCGGTTCACCGGAGTCCTGTTAGCCCGGTGCTACAGCCTGGATTCACTCGCTGATGACCGACACGTTCGATGCCGGGTCATGGATGCCTGTCCCTGTAAGTTAGTGCCACTTTGGGTTTACGACTAGCCATGTCAGCCCGGGCTCTTTATCATATGGATGCTAGCGACACCATCGTATACGTGTGCCAACAGGCGCAAACGGTCCCGGGCAAAGGTAAGGCGACACCCGTGGGGATAACGTGCGTGAGGCCGCAAAGTGATATGAGGTGTTACATGCTAGATCGATGTGGCATTGAGTCGGGGTCCTGACAGCGCTGGTATCAGAGCCTAACTGCCTGTAGGATTACCAAGCCAAACTGGTCGAAGTTGAGTCTAGAAATTCTTTAGTTATGTAAGGGAATTGATTGTGGGAAGGAACGTAAGGCTCCTTTTACTCTTTTACCTCATGGCCTTCTGATCCGAGTCATCCTATCTTTTCTACGGGGTTAAGGAACTAGGCTTTCTCTTCCGTCTATCAGGATCACGTGTTACTACTCCGTAGTCCCATAGGATTGGTTGATCAGAGTCATACCCCAGTTTCGAGTACTTCCGGTGTAGTCTGTTTAGTACTATCCCAGAACCTTCAGTGGTGATGTTGAGTTGTTGTACTACCCCATTTTTAGCAGGATGTCTCATTCTGAGCATTTTACTGCCGTTATGCTGCCGGCATTTCCCTAGGAGTTCGAGAGATACTAATTCCTTGTCCTACATTCTATAGCCTATAGATTGATGCTGATTCTGTCCTTGGTTTCGTTTCACAGGATGTCATCTAGTTCTATTGTTCGTAGCCAGAACCATGAAGATGGTAGGGATGAGGATCCTCCCGACCCGCCTTCGTTGACAGAGTTCATGTTAGAGATGGAGAGGAACAAGCGTGAGTCTAACCGTTTGTTGGCACGTATCGAGGAGAACACCGCACATCAGTCCAATAAGTCTGCTACCATTCATGACTTCATTCGCATGCACCCACCTACCTTTCATCATTCCATCGAGCCACTCGATGCAGATGACTGGCTCCGTAGCATCAGTCATAAGCTGCGTTCCGCGAGCGTAGCTGAAGATGACAAGGTCACCTATGCCACATACCACCTGGGAGGTCCTACTAGTCTTTGGTGGCAGAACTATGAGGCTATGCTTCCAGCTGGCCAGAATCCTACCTGGAGAGATTTCACTGAGGCTTTTCGCGAGCATCACATTCCTGAAGCCCTCATCGATCGCAAGAGAGAAGAGTTCTGTAGTTTCACCCAGAGTAAGATGACTGTTGATGCTTACAGCAGAGAGTTCGAGAACCTTGCCCGCTATGCCACAGAAGAAGTGTCCACGGACGCCAAGAAGCAGGCTAGGTTCCGGAAGGGTCTCAACCCCAAGTTGCGACGTGATCTCCACCTACATCATTGTGATACATTCCAAGCTCTTGTGAACAAAGCCATTAATGCAGAGACGGCTCAGCTCACTTACGAGGAGTCTCGTAAGCACACCCGTGATTTGGGATCTTCCTCTGGCTCTAGTTCCCAGAAGCGCCGGATTTGGGTTCCAAACTCCGCTCTTCCTTCTGGATATACACCGAGGCCATCCTATGTGGTGCCTTCCCCAGCTCAGTCATATGTTTCACCTAGGCCTACTGGTAGACCGCTTGTCAGTGCGGGTCCACGTCCAACCTCAGGGACTTGCTTTACATGCGGGAAGCCAGGACACTATGCACGTGACTGCTCTCAGACTAGTTATGCTCCACCCCAGCCCGAGAAGACAGTTGGCTGTATTAAGCCATCACGCAAGATGATCAGTGTCAAGTCAGCCCCCACTGAACGTGGACGTGTGCATCACGTCTCAGCTAAAGACACTCATGATGATCCGGATGTCGTTCTTGGTACACTCCTTGTCAATTGTCATCCAGCATCAGTTCTATTCGATACTGGAGCATCTCACTCCTTCATTTCTGAAAGCTATGCTAACTTGCACAATCTGTCATTTTGTGATATGCCGACTCCGCTAGTCGTCCAAACTCCTGGATCCAAATGGCAAACTTCTAGGATAAGTTATGGCAATGAAATCCATGTTGACAGACTTGTATTCCTTGCTTCCTTGATAGCTCTCAAGTCTTCGGATATTAACATTATTTTGGGTATGGACTGGATGACAGCTCATCATGCCAAGATTGATTGTTTCACCAGATCTGTTCAGCTTACACATCCATCTGGCAAGATAGTCACTGTCTCCACTAGAGTTGCAAAGCGTCAGCTCTATTCCCTTAATGGCAGCCCTCTTCCAGACCTTGAAGATATTTCGGTAGTCTGTGACTTTCCGGATGCCTTTCCAGAGGAACTGCCAGGTGTTCCGCCTGACAGAGATGTAGAGTTCGTCATAGATCTTATCCCAGGAACTGCTCCAATCTCTAGGAGACCCTACAAGATGGCACCCTTAGAACTAGCCGAGCTTAAGAAACAACTTGATGAGTCCTTGCAAAAGGGTTTCATCCGTCCTAGTTCTTCTCCTTGGGCTTGCCCCGTCCTCTTCGTCAAGAAGAAGGGTGGTACGGACCGGATGGTTGTAGATTATCGTCCCGTTAATTTGGTCACGATAAAGAACAAATATCCGCTCCCCAGGATCAACGATCTGTATGATCAGCTCGCTGGATCCTCAGTCTTCTCCAAGATGGATTTGAGGTTAGGATACCACCAAATTAAGATTAGAAACGGGGACATTCCCAAGACAGCTTTTGTCACTCGTTATGGCTAGTACGAGTACACCGTTATGTCCTTTGGCCTAACCAACGCCCCAGCCACATTCTCCCGCTTGATGAACTCGATCTTCATGGAGTACTTAGATAAGTTCGTCGTGGTTTACCTCGATGATATTCTTATCTACTCGAAGAACGAGGAAGAGCATGCCGAACATCTTAGACTTGTGTTAGAAAAACTCAGAGAGCACCGCCTTTATGCCAAGTTCTCCAAGTGTGAATTTTGGTTGCCAGAAGTGACCTACCTAGGCCACGTAATTTCTGGTAAGGGCATTGCTGTTAATCCCGAGAGAGTTAAGGCCGTTCTTGATTGGACTCCACCTGAAACCGTTAAACAAGTTAGGAGTTTCCTTGGTCTAGCCAGCTATTGTCTCCGCTTTGTTGAGAACTTCTCCAAAGTAGCCAAACCCCTCACGGAACTTCTCAAGAAAGATAAAAAGTTTGAGTGGTCCCCACAGTGTGAACACAGTTTTCAGGAACTGAAAAGACGCCTGACTTCTGCTCCCATACTTGTGCCACCGGATTTCACTAAAGACTTTATTATCTACTGCGACGCCTCACGACAGGGACTAGGTTGCATTCTTATGCAGGATCGTCATGTGATTGCGTATGCATCTCGACAGTTGCATCCACATGAGGAGAATTATCCTACACATGATCTAGAGCTTGCAGCCGTAGTCTATGCACTCAACACCTGGCGACATTACCTTCTTGGTAAACGTTGCGAGATCTACACCGATCACGAGAGTCTCAAGTATATCTTCACCCAACCGGATCTGAACCTTAGGCAAAGACATTGGTTGGAGTTGATCACAGATTATGATCTAGGGATTACCTACACCCCAGGCAAAGCCAATGTCATGGCTGATGCTCTAAGCCGTAAATCCTATTGCAACAATCTCATGTTGCAGCAAGGCCAACCACTTCTCCATGAGGAATTCTGTAAGCTTAATCTTCACATTGCTCCTCAGGGATTCCTTTCTACCTTGGTGGCGAAACCTGATCTTGAAGATCGGATTGTCGCTGCTCAAAAGCAAGACACAGGAATTTCCCGGATCAAGAGAAACATTAAGAAGGGAGTTGGTGGATGTTTCTCTATGGATGATCGTGGTGTTGTTTTCTTTGAGAATCGCTTGGTGGTTCCCAAGAACCAACATCTTAGACAACTGATTCTTAAGGAGGCGCATGATTCTCCTCTCATGATTCATCCCGGTAGTACTAAGATGTATCAGGACCTACGCCAGAGGTTCTGGTGGACTAGGATGAAGAGAGAAATCGCTGAGTTCATTGCTAAATGTGACGTTTGTCGTCGCGTTAAGGCAGAGCATCAAAGGCCTGCTGGCACTCTTCAGCCTTTAGCTATTCCTGAGTGGAAATGGGATAAAGTTGGTATGGACTTCATCACCGGCTTTCCTAGGACCAAGAAAGGGAATAACGCTATCTTCGTAGTCGTTGATCGTCTTTCCAAAGTGGCTCACTTCCTTCCTGTTCGAGAGAGTATCACTGCTAGTCAGCTTGCTGACTTATACACTTCTCGAATAGTATCACTCCATGGTGTTCCACTGGAGATCAATTCAGACCGTGGCAGTCTTTTCACTTCTCATTTCTGGGAGAGTTTCCAAACTGCCATGGGAACCCATCTTTCCTTCAGTACCGCTTTCCACCCTCAGTCGAGTGGTCAGGTGGAACGGGTCAATCAAATTCTCGAAGACATGCTCAGAGCTTGCGTTATCTCATTCGGTATGGATTGGGAGAAATGTCTTCCTTTTGCCGAGTTTGCTTATAACAATAGCTATCAATCCAGCCTCAAGAAAGCTCCTTTTGAGGTTCTCTATGGACGAAGATGTCGAACACCTTTGAACTGGTCAGAAACCGGTGAAAGACAATTCTTTGCACCGGACATGATCCAGGAGGCAGAAGAGCAAGTTCGCATCATTCGTGGGAATTTGAAAACAGCCCAGTCTCATCAGAAAAGCCAGTACGATCGTCATCATAAGGATATGACTTATGAAATTGGCGACCAAGCTTACCTTCGGGTTACTCCTTTGAAGGGTACCCATCGTTTCGGTATCAAGGGCAAGTTGGCTCCTCGTTACATTTGTCCCTTTCGCATTCTCGCTAAACGAGGAGAGGTTGCCTACCAGTTGGAACTACCCCCACATCTTTCTCGAGTTCATGATGTCTTCCACGTCTCTCAACTCAGGCGTTGCTTCTCGGATCCTATCCGCGGAGTGGACCACGAAACGCTTGATCTCCAAGATAACCTCACCTACCGAGAGTACCCGGTTCGCATTCTTGATCAAGCAGAGCGTGTTACCCGACGTCAGAACATCAAGTTTCTCAAAGTTCAGTGGTCTCATCATTCTGAGAGAGAAGCTACTTGGGAGCGAGAAGATCGTCTTCGATTGGAGTACCCCGCTTTCTTTCCGTCGACCCCTGAATCTCGGGGCGAGATTCTTTCAAGTGGGGGCGAGTTGTCACATCCCTAGTCTGGTATGACCTAGACTAGCTAGTCATTTGTGCATCATGTTTATATTCCATTTAAATTTGAAATGAGGATTGGTGGAACCCTCAGAATCATTTTTGAAAATGACCCAAATAAAAATTGCTCCAAAAAGGTCCAAGAAAATGTTCAGGTTGCCCTCTGAAAATATTGGACAGAGATAAAAATCAAACCAATATTTTTAGGAGCTCATGGATATTTATTTTGGCCATTTGGATTAATCCGATAATTATTTTCTTTGGAAATATATTAGTTATATATATTAATATATGTCCAAAAATTATGCCATTTATAGAGGAGCTCTGGATAATATAGCTAGCTCCTGCAAAAATTGGCATAAGGTAATAAAATTATTTAATATTTTAATTAAATCAAAAAAAATGTCAGAAAAAAATTAGGAAAACAGAAATAAAAGAGGGAGACTTACCTGGCGCCTAACTCCTGTGCAGCCCAGCGGCCTAGCAGGCTGGCCCAGCCAGTAGGCGGCCTAGCCGCCTCCTCCTCTGTCGTCTTCTCCCCCTCGCCAAGCAGGTGCGTGCCGCGCGCACCGCCGCGCCGCGCCACATCCTCCCTCCCTGCCTGCCTGTTCCCCCCCTCGTCGCTCTGGACGATCCCGCGCGACGCCACGCACGCCCCGCACCTCTTCTCTCCTCTCCCTCGCATTCCCTCTCTCTTCCTCCCCCCTCGTTCTCTCCCGAAACCGAACGCCGTCGCCGCCGACAAGTACCACCGCGGCCACTGCCTCCCCCTTGTTCCTCCGTCGTGTCCACGCGCTCCGCCGCTGTGGGCTACGCCTTCTCGACGAGACGCATGGTGCCGGACGCCCTGGAACACCGCCATCGCCATCGTCTTCGTCACCGGCTGCCTGAGATCGCCGACAATGCTCCGGCCGCACCAGTGCTTCCCCAAGCCCACTGGCCTGCTCGGCAACTCCGCCATGAGCCCCTCTCCATTTCCCCCTGTTTCCCCCTCCTCCCCGTGCTCGTTTGCCCCGTCTAGCTAGCTCAACCACCGCGGCCGCAAGTTCCTCGCCGCCGGCCATGGCGCCACGGTGGCATGAGCCCAAGCCAGCCACTCCCGCGCACGTCACCGTGTTCCTGGTGACGCCAGGAGGCCGTAGGAGCCCTCCGCTTCCACTGCCGTGCACCACAACACCGCGGCCGCAAGCCGCCGAGCTCCGGCCGCCGCCGCGAGCTTTGCTCCGGCGAGCTCCGGCGCCCCCGCAGTCCCCCACCAACTCCCCTGGTTGCGGACGACGACGGGCTACGCCCCGGTGGTCTTCGCGCGACCAAACGCCGCTTGTAGCGCAAGTCCGGCGAGTCGCCGCCGCGCTATTGGTCGCCGCCGGCCAGAACTCCGGCGGGCTGACGTGGCTTTGTTAATTAGGCACTAATCCCCACCTACTGATGCTGACCAGTGGGCCCCAGGTCTTAGTCAAAGCTAATCAGCCCAGGTTTGACTCGGGGTTAACCCCAGTGTCACTGACGTGTGGACCCCACACGTCAGGTTTGACCCTGGTCAGCCCCGGTTGACCTGCTGACGCCGTGCTGACGTCATGCTGGCGCAATAATATGATTTCTGGATTTAAATTAAATCAGGAAATTCCAGAAATTGATTTAAACTTCAAAAATTCATAGAAATTCAACCGTAGCTCAGATTCAAATAATTTATATATGAAAAATTATCAGAAAAATGCAATCTTTCCATATGTACTAGTTTCATGCATGACAAACCAACTTATACTTGCTGTATAGGTGAAAACACATTATGGCATATATAAGAGCTTACTTTGGAGATGCATTTGAGCTTATGGTTCAAATGGACTTCACCCCAAATGATTACTAGTTGCATTAGCTTAAACAACATCACATCTTCATGCCATGTTCATGCATCATATTGTTGCATATGTTTGTGTATTGATTGCCGACACTGTTCCTTCTCGATAGGTCTTGCTCCGGAGACGTTCCAGAGTACCTGTCTGTGAAGCAGTGCCTCCCTTGTTGATTTACCAGGCAAGCAAACCCCCTTGTTCATTTCGATAAAACCCTATTCTCTCGCTCCTGCTCTCAGTTATTGCATTAGGACAACAACGATTCATCTGCTACTTTGTGCTGCGGTAGTTGAACCCATTCCTCTGCATGACCTGTCATTGCCACAGTAAATAGTTGAAACCCACTAGCATGTGTAGGAGTTGATTGAGCCATGTTGTGTTCCTACCATGCTATGCCTGCTATTGCTTAGAGTTGTGTCAGGTCTGGTTCATTGGGAATGAATTGGAGTGTTACGATATGTTCTGATGCTGAGAGTGAAGTGTGTGAACACGATTTGGTAAAGGTAGTGGTGAGAGGCCATGTAGGAGTACATGGTGGGTTATCTCACTGGAACCGTCCTTAAGCACTGAGTTCTATGTATGTTGTCCAATGACTCGATACTACCACACATTGGAATGCTTAAGTGCCCCTCTCGACTTATTAACCAACTTGATCTCTGTCCAGGAGTCGCAACTAGTTTCTGGTGTTTGTAGGCAGTGTTAGTAGTCTACCAAGTGGCACCCGGCCAGGTGGGCTTGGGACAGACTAGGCACAAGTGGCACGGTGTACCAAGCGTAGATCCATCCGGCGAGGTGGGCTTGGGAACCCTGCACACATCATTTGGGGCCGTGAGTGAAACCCCGGCCGGATCTCCTTGCGGATGGAACCTGAATAGGCGATAAACCTGGACTAGAGTCTTGTGTGGTTAGTCAGGTCGTGGCCGACACCCTCGCGAGGCTTCCGCTTGAAGGTTGCCGAGATACATGATGTGTACATGGCGGTAAGTGGCGAGAGCGTGTGTGAAGAAGTACACCCCTGCAGGGTTAATATGATCTATTCGAATAGCCGGGTCCGTGGTTATGGACTTCTTGGATGCTTACATGGTACATAGACAACTTGAAGTGGATACTCTAAAATGCTCAAGACAAGTGTCAGTGCTATGGATGGACTTCTCGTAGGGAGACAGGAATGAATCCATAGTAGTGTATTGTGTGGTGATTAGTGGACTCGTGTGCGCCATATCACCTCAAGAAGTTTCTGGTAGTCGTAGAACAGGATAGCCACAGAGTCAAAGCTGGCTTGCTGCAACTAAACCCCACATTACCCTCTTGATACCAATGCATGTATGATAGGATCTGATGTAAGTCTTGCTGAGTACCTTTGTACTCATGTTGCTTTATTTATGTTTTTGCAGCGGAGACTTCGGTCTTATTAGTGTTCTCATGGACTTTGACGAGTAGCTTGTACCTCAGCTACGATCTTGATCGGATGTTGTAGATAGTCAGGCTTTCAGCCTTTTTCATTTATAGATGTTTGTACTCAGACATGTAATGCTTCCGTTTGTTGCTTGATTGCTCTGAATGTTGGGTCATGTGACCCCTATTTGTAATAATGCTATGATGGCTCTTCTGAGCCTTTATCTATATGAGTTGTTGAGTTATGCTGTGATGCCATGTTGTACAGCACATACTTGCATGTTATGCGTACGTGTAATGTGTATTGCTATGTGTGGGATCTGACTATCTAGTTGTTTATCCTTAGTAGTCTTTCTTACCGGGAAATGTCTCCTAGTGCTTCCACTGAGCCCTGGTAGCTCGCTACTGCTCCGGGACACTTAGGCTGGCCGGCATGTGTCCTTCTTTGATCCTGTGTCTGTCCCTTCGGGGAAATGTCACGCGATGAATACCGGAGTCCTGTTAGCCCGCTACAGCCCGGTTCACCGGAGTCCTGTTAGCCCAGTGCTACAGCCTGGATTCACTCGCTGGGTCATGGATGCCTATCCCTGTAAGTTAGTGCCACTTTGGGTTTACGACTAGCCATGTCAGCCCGGGCTCTTTATCATATGGATGCTAGCGACACCATCGTATACGTGTGCCAACAGGCGCAAACGGTCCCGGGCAAAGGTAAGGCGACACCCGTGGGGATACCGTGCGTGAGGCCGCAAAGTGATATGAGGTGTTACATGCTAGATCGATGTGGCATTGAGTCGGGGTCCTGACATTAAATCAAAACATGATAAAGCACCATTTAAATCCATAAGATGAGTTTGGGGTTGAACCTTTGGTTCAAAATGGCTCAAACCCATCTGGTCGTAGTTGCATTAGCACAACACACTCATTTTGACATGTCATATGCATGCAACATATTGTTGCATATTGTCGTGTATTGATTGTATTATCGGTATGTTATGTAACGCCCACGGTGCGGCTATATCTCTCAAGTGTCGAGGCACGACTTACAGGCATAACCGCATTGTAGGTTATGTTGCAAGACGGGTCATCTTCACACAATCCCATGTAATGAACAAGAATGGGATAAAGAGAGTTGGCTTACAAATGCGACTTCACATAATACATAAATAAATTCATACATCATTCAAAATACATTCATAGACCGACTATGGTCAAATCCAAATGAAAAGAAGATAACCCCAAATGCTAGATCCCCAATCGTCCCAACTGGGCTCCACTACTAATCATAAGGAAACGAAACATAGTAACGACCAAGTTCCTCGTAAAACTCCCACTTGAGATCGATTGCGCCACTTGCACTGGAATCCTCGGCACCTGCATCTGTTTTGGTAGAATCTGTGAGTCACGGGGACTCAGCAATCTCACACCCGCGAGATCAAGACTATTTAAGCTCATGGGTAGGAAAGGGGTAAGGTGGTGGAGCTGCAGCAACCAGTAAGCATATATGGTGGCTAACATACACAAGTGAGAGCAAGAAGAGAAGCAACGCATCGGTCGAGAAGCTAGAAATGATCAAGAAGTGATCCTGAAACTACTTACGTTCATACATAACTCAAACCATGTTCACTTCCCGGACACCACCGAAAAGAGACCAGCACGAGTACACACATGGTAGATGCATTTTAAAGAAGTCAAGTGTCAAGTTCTCTACAACCGGACGTTTACAAATTCCCATCTGCCTCATAACCGCGGGCACAACTTTCGAAAGATAATACCTTGTAGGGGTGTCCCAACTTAGCCTATCACAAGCTCTCACAGTCAAAGAAGGATATACCTTCTCCCAGGAAGACCCGATCAGTCTCGGAATCCCGGTTTACAAGACATTTCGACAATGGTAAACAAGACCAGCAAAGCTGCCCGATGTGCCGACAAATCCCGATAGGAGCTGCACATATCTCGTTCTCAGGGCAACACCGGATGAGACTAGCTACGAGTAAAACCAGCCCTCAAGCTTCCCCAAGGTGGCCCCACAGGCAGCTCAGTTCGGACCAACACTCAAAGGAGCACTGGCCCGGGGGTGGTTAAATAAAGATGACCCTCGGGCTCGCGAAAACCCGAGGGAAAAAGGCTTAGGTGGCAAATGGTAAAACCAAGGTTGGGCCTTGCTGGAGGAGTTTTATTCAAAGCGAACTGTGAAGGTGGTCCCATAAATCACCCAACCGCGTAAGGAACACAAAATCAAGGAACATAACACCGGTATGACGGAAACTAGGGCGGCAAGAGTGGAACAAGACACCAGGCATAAGGCCGAGCCTTCCTTCCTTTACCAACTATATAGGTGCATTAATTAAACAAGATATATTGTGATATCCCAAAATATCCATGTTCCCACAAGGAACAAACTTCATCTTCACCTGCAACGAGCAACGCTATAAGAGGGGCTGAGCAAAAGTGGTGACATAGCCAAAAAACGGTTTGCTAGGAAAGGATGGTTAGAGGCTTCACATGACAATATGGGAGGCATGATAAACAAGTGGTAGGTAGAGCAACCACAGCGATAGAGCGAGCAACTAGCAAAGCAAAGATAGAAGTGATATCGAGTGTATGGTCATCTTGCCTGCAAAGTTCTCAGAGTTGTCGAAAGCTTGATCCTCGTTAGCTCACTCAACAGGTTCCTCGTTCATGTACTCGTCTCACGGCTCTACCCAAAGCAAGAACAGAAGCAATGGAACAACAATGGAGCAACATGATGGAATACAAGGCATGATATGCGAGATGTGATATGCAATGCATATGCGGGCTCCGGAAGGAGAAATGATGAATAAGGCATCAAATTGGCAAACCAAGTATGCCGCTGGAAAGATGAGATGATTTCGGTTGAAATCGATATAAAGATCACCGGAAACGGATGCAAGGTTTGCAAATGGCAAGCAAAACAAGAATGACACAATTCTGGGATTAACAGCATGGTAGCACTTAGAGTACATCAAGAAACTATGCAACAAGACCCCAACATATCAACAAAGCAAATGGCAGTGATCTACAAGAGATGCTTGACAAAAGATGAACACTGAGCTACGGCTAATTCACACATTACCAGGTTCAAACAAGCATGTTAAAAGTGCAAAAGATACCAGCTTCACAGAGAGTGAAAATACTGAACATGGCAGAAACTGCATCCGGAAGCAATGTTTAGGGCAAGCAAACATCATGCTACAGGAACATATCATAGAAACTTAAGGCATGTCATGATACAACTGAATGCATAGAAAAAAGTCCCTTACTGATCATGAGCCAAAAGGGCCAGAAGATATGATGGCACCCATGTCAACATAGCAAGTTTCGTTAACAGATTCAGAAAACAGAGCATGGCATTACCAGAATTGTGAAGGCATCTTTGCGAGCTTGATTCACTCACCACAAGTCACTGCATGAAAAGATAAGCATAGAACCATCAAGAAGACATGTTTATAAAACTAAACATGGCAAGAACAAGCTCATATCTTGCAAGTATCAACTACAACAACCTTTGCGAAATTGAATAACATGTAAACAATCTGCCAGGAAACGTTTTATCGCAAAAGTAGAGCCAGAAAATGGCATGCTAGTCTACGACATAATTGCAAACATGGGCATGGAGGGACAAAGCATAGCAATATGTTCAAAACATCCTTATTGAAGTATCTCAAAATAAGCATGGATCTCTCTGTAGCATCAAGTTTAAATGGCATCAAAATAACAGTAGAACAGGGACTGAAATCAGCAACATCGCGAAGCCTTGTTTGCATGCTTGTTCTAGTCACCACATAAATCAAAAAAATACATGGCAAGCACCTCTGTAAAGAATACATGGCATAGTTCACAACACATGTAGAGCTCATGCTCATAATATGCACACAATAAATGCAACAAAAATGACAAAAACATCAATTTCTGATAGGTAGCAGCAGGTAACATCATATAGCTCTCTTGCGACCATGATCTAGGCATCAAGATGAACTCAAACAAACATAGCATATTTAAACAAAATTAAGAGCATCTCGAGATGAACATTTTAACATATTATACGCATGAAACAGAGCATTATGCAAGGAGATATGATGGGATGAACAATGCCACATAATGTGAGGATTTCGGGACTTAGCAGAAAACATGGGGGGGAAGTCGACCTTCTCCAGATCTAGGGTTCGAGCGGATCGAGGCGGTGCCGGGCCCTCACCGGAGATGGGGAGCGCGGTGGTCGAAGAAGGGCTCGGAGGAGGTTGCCGGGGACGGGACGCCGCAGATCCGGCGTCGGCCGGCGGCGGGAGCCGCTGATCGGGCGCGGGGCGCGCCGGGTCGGGTGGCGGCGGTGTGCCGCAGCGGGGCGGTGACCGGCGGCGCCGGAGTGGTGGCGGACGACGGCGGGTCGGGAGGTCCTCCTGCGAGCCCTGCAGGCTGCGGCGGCGGGCGGCCGGTAGAGGCCACGTGGCAGGCGGCGGTTGGAGCGGGCACGGCGGTGGTTTCGTCCGTCTCTGGCCAGACGTGTGCGGTGGCGGAGAGGGAGCAGCGCTAGGGTTTGAAGTGCGAAAAATCAGGGGGGGGGAGCACATATTTATAGGTAGAGGGAGCTAGGAGACTCCAAATGGAGTGTGGTTTTCACCCACACGATCATGATCGAATGACCGAGAGCATGGAGATGACTTAGATGGGTTATTGGGCTGTTTTGGAGGGTCCTGGGCTGCATTACCAGCTCCTGTAGTGCTGGCTGAGAGCGGCGGACGACATGATGAAGGGGGTGCAATAGTACTAGCTGATGTAATTTCTCCTGTAGAACAGAGAATGGATGATGAGACGGAGGTCGACCCTATGGATTTCCTCAATACAAATGCGTATGACGGTGACATAGATATGATGAGTCAACCATATGACGAATCGGGCTATCAGCTTGCTAATGAGGATATGGATGATATGCCCGGGCAGGGTCGTAGCAGGGATTGCAAAAAGTCTCTATTCATGAAATCCTCACAGGACACGCCTGAAGATGCCGCCTCAACACAGGCTCAACTAGCCGGGCGCGAGGGTCGTACAGTACTTTGCCCGGGAACACTGGGGCAGGAGTTAAGGAAGGGTCTGGAAGGTGTGCCCAAGAAAAAGGAGAGGAAGAGATCGGGGAAGATAACTGTCTATAAACAAGCCAGAGCACATAGCAGCCAGACGATGCATTCTGAAGAGCGTGTACCCGTGAAAGGTGCGGTCATGTTCCATCTGACGGGCGAGCCGATGCTACCGCCTAAACCGCTGGAGGCACTATCAGGGGATCTTAGGAGACTGCACGATCATGTGTTGTCGACTTAGAAAAGCCTACTAGCCTCAAGGGATCCAGGATATCCGACATACGCGGCTCGTGTGCCTGAGGGGAAGTGCTACATCAACACACGGCCCGCAGAGGTGTTCTTCCTGTGGTTTGACCATATCTTTGAGATGTTTCTAACAAGGCGGCTCGACTTTACAATCGTCCGCCTTTTTGCGCTACATATGAGCTCTGTCATGAAGAGTGAAGAAGTCTCGCAAATCTGTGTGGTGGATCCGTACTACATGCACGAGTCTTTCTTCAGTCTCGGCGACTTTGAGCGTGAAACTGCTAGGTAGTACCTCCAAAACTTCATGGTACAGAATAAGGACCGGGAAATTGTCCTCGTGCCTTATCATCCAAAGTAAGTCAGTTTCGGATAACCCTTTCGTACATTTCAATCATTCCTTCTCTCTCATATGGGGAATAATTTGAGGTGTCTTTTCCCCGCAGCAATGGGCGCGCCGTCCTTATCATTCTTTACCCACAAGTCTCCGACGCTGTGTATTTTGACCCTTCTAGAGACTACGAGAAAAAAGACTGCACCCACATAATGAATATTCTAGATGATGCTCTCCAAGGCTTCAGCTTTAGAGGTGGCCACGTGCAGATCAGGAAACAATGGAACAAGTAGATGGGTTTCGCGCATAAAACTAACTTCTCCCGCATCCATGTCCCAAAACCAAGCAAGAAAGATGGATTCTACATCGTCCATCTCATGATTCAGTTCAACACGGATCACCAAAAGCTTCGCATGAGAAGCAGAAATGATGATCATATCCACAAGTGGCTAGAATCTCATGGAGAAGCGGATTATAAACTTAGAGATGACTTCTTTCGCATCCAAAGTGACATTGCGACAATCATCATGAAAGAAGTCGTCGATGGGAAGGGGATGTTCCACCATGGCCCTGTATCGCGAGCTGGCGTCTGAGCTCGCATAGGCATGCAATGTCTAGACCTCACGCCATTCAAGAAGCTAGGGTTCATCCTCGATGATATGGACGGATGGAACTTCTAGTGATTTATGATGCCGATGATGATGATATGTGTCGGTTGAACTTGTATAATTTTTGTAGCGATGAAACTTTGTGATGTCCATGGTTCCTGCCGAACATGCGTAATGCTACTTTATTAGTTTGCGTACGATGACCTGCGTACCTCTAGTTAATTAATTTGCGTACTGTATGTTCCATCTAGTTGCTAACCCTTTCATTTTCGGTGTTGCTCTAGTATATTTTGTTGCATATATATGATTGTACATCCTCTTCATGAACATGCATCTCTAACAGGTACCTACTTTCTTGATGGCGAGATGGAATTGCTATGTCATGTACAAAGGGAAGGTTCCGGGGGTGTACAATGAGTGGCATGAGTGTCAGGCCCAAGTGAATGGGTTCACGGGTGCCAGCTATAAAGGCTTCAAAAGCAGACAAGAAGGAGAAGCTAGTTACTTGAGGTTCACGCTAGCGCGAGAGAGGACTCGTAACCGCCACCTCATGTACTGCATAGTTCCGCTCTCACTCATAGTGATATCTCTTCTTGCGTATACCTTTGTTTAGATGGATGACGTTGTTGTAGTTGCAAGTATTCGAGACTTGCATGTATTGCTATTTTCGAGATGATGAGAAGATACCACTTTGTGTTGGATGATGATTATGATGAGACTATTTGTATGTATATGCTATGATTACAGTTGTGGTCTCGCAGGCATTTGTATGTGTATCATGATGACATTTCTATGTGCTAAAGATTCTTCTATAAAGCCTATTCAAATACAAAACAAATATGCCAAAAAAAACAAAAAACAACTTAAATTAGCAGTAGCGAGTGTATAAAAGTTAGCAGCAGCGCCGCGATAGCAGTAGCCCGTCCAGGCAAAGCGCGCTCGAGCTACTAGCAGTAGCGAGCTTCCACTAACCGTGATGCTGCTACACTTGTGTAGCAGTAGCGCCGGTGAGCACGCGCTACTACTATGTGTTAGCTGTAGCGCCTTATTAGTAGCGCCTCTCCCCGCACTACTGATACACCTAAAACCCGCGCTGCTGCTAGCCTTTTCCCTAGTAGTGGAATGCTGTCTTGGGAATATCTTGTTCACAAATGTGAATTTGATGATAACCCATATGAAGGTCAAGCTTGGAGAAAACTTTAGCACCTTTGAGTTTCTCGAATAGCTCATTGATGTTGGGAAGTGGATACTTGTTCTTGATTGTCTTCTTGTTCAATGGACGGTAATCGACGCAAAGTCGGTCCGTGCCATCCTTCTTCCGGACAAAAAGAACTCCACAACCCCATGGACATGAACTCGGTCTGATCAAACCCAGACGCTCTTGTTCATCGAGTTGTTTCTTCAATTCTTTCATCTCTTTAGGTCCAAGCATGTATGGACGCTTGCAAATGGGTTCATTGTCGGGCTCAAGATCAATAATGAACTTGACTGGCCGGTGCGGAGGCATACCCGGAAGCTCTTCTGGAAAGACATCTTTGTACTCACAAACAACTGGAATCAGAGAGATTGCATCTAACTCACCCTTCTCATTGAGAGAAAACAACTGAATGGTTTCGTCACGAGCGGCATAGATGATAACATCCTCAGAAGAGTGTGTCAATTGAATTTCCCTGGCAGCACAATCAACTTGACCTTTGTGCTTAGAAAGCCAGTCCATCCCAGAATTTGATCAATATCAGTCTCACCAAGAAAAATTGGTTTAGCCAGAAATTTATAGTCGCCCATCTTGATACCGACATTCGGAACCATCATGCTAGAGCTCAAACGCTTAGCCGGAGAAATAACTTCCATAGCTTTAGGTAATTCCTTTGTGTCAAAATTGTGCTTCGATGCAAAAGGATATGACATGAAAGAATGTGATGCACCGGTATCAAATAAGACTTTTGCAGGAATATCATTAACTGGAAGATTACCCATTATCACGTTAGTAGATTCCTCCGCTTGCGCTGCATTCATCATGTTCACCTTTGCAGACTTCGGATTATGCTTGACCACTACATTGCTTGAAGATCTCACAGGAGGAGGAGGCAGAATGCGCCTTTGGTTGAAGCACTTGTTCGCGTAGTGACCTTTCTGCTGGCACTTGTTGCAATTCACCTCCGAGAGTGGACGATGATAAGGAGCATTTGACCTTGGAGCTTGAGAATTAGACTTGTTCTGATAGCCTGGGTTGGGTGGGTGGGAAGATCCACGACCACCTGAGTTCTTCTGCTGATAAGGCTGACGAAACGGAGGAGGAGGAAGGTAGAACTTCTGCTGCTTAGCTGCCACTTGAGAGGAAGAAGAAGACTGAACTGCATCCCTGATTCTCTTCTTAGAAGCCTCACACTTGAGCTGAGCACCTTCTTGCTTGAGGGCCATGTTGTAGAATTGATCAAACTGAGTAGGCTCAACAAGAACAAGAGCTAACTGCAGATCCTCTCTAAGGCCACCTCTTAATTGATAGATCATACTCTTTTCATCAGGAACGTCTTGTTTAGCGAAGCGAGCAAGTTTCTGAAACTGCTTGTTGTATTCGTACACATAGATCCTGCCTTGCTTGAGATTGCGGAACTCCTCACGCTTGCTCTCAACAACACTGGTAGGAATGTGGTGAGCTTTAAAGTCCCGACAGAAATCAGTCCAAGTAATCACTCGACCTCCTCTAGAATCCTTGTAAAACTGGAACCAATCAGCTGCTTGGTCCTTGAGCTGAAAACAAGTGAACTTGACGTAGTCCTCAGGCCTGACATTGCTACATTCAAAATGCTTGTTGATATCCACGAGCCAATCATCGGCGTTTGTGGCCTCGGCACAATAGCTGAAAGACTTTGGCTGATTTGCAAGGAACTGGTTGAGGGTAGGAAACTGAGGCTGATGATTGAACTGCCCTTGACCTTGATTCCCTTGGTTCCCTTGGCCTTGGTTGCGCTCCTGCATGAGCTGAATCATCATCTGAGCTATGGCGTTTGTGGCCACCATCAAAGCTTGCCATGCCTCCGGAGGCGGAGGTGGAGGTGGAGGGTTCGCCTGACTCCCATCATTGCGTTCTGGATTCTGACGCGTTGGCGGAGCCATCCTGAAGACGGTGACATCCATTAGCATCTTGATAGACAGATAGACAAGTTGAATCAACGGATAGAAATTGCAACATATAGTCTTCACAATAAACATTCGAACAAGGATGAACGAATGAATTCCAAAGCTAACATCACGTCCATTAAGGTGAGAAGCCACTTGATAAGGGGTTAATGAATGAAATAACAAGGTAAAACTAGAACAAATAAGTGGTAAGGATTACCCAATCACAAACCAAATATCTGTGGGAAGAAATGCTAGAGCTACTTGAATCCCACCTATAAACTGCTGAAACTTTCTGGTTATGCAATCAGGTGTTGGGGATACAGGGGAAGCAATATATCTCACCCAAACTAACAATCCCTACATCCAGTTGTATCCATCCGTTAACACATAACCAACAAACCTTCGGAAATCGTGTACCTCAACCTTCGAAAAGCATCTGTTATACGAGTTATGGCAATACTCCCGAACTACCCAGTACTGGGTGACGTCGAGGTTATCTCACCAACAACTGCATAAAAGAGATTTTCGAGGTCGGCAAAACTCAGGTATTCCAGAACTGCAATGATAAAATTGTGACGACAACACCTCGGAGCTCAAGTCCCCGGGACACTGCGACAACCCCTAAATGTCAGGAGGCACCAAGATGTTCTTGTCACAAGACTATCGGAACGATCCCAAGATACCCGCGTTATCCTAAATTTTTTTAGTGAAATTTGAGGAGAGGAAAGTCATCTACGTCGGGAGACCTCACCAGAGAGATGAAGGGACTGAGGAGTAAAAAGAATCCTACTCTCCGATATATATAATCCTAAGACTCAAAATATTTTTGTTCTAGAGTCAACAACGCGAGCGACTCAATCAAGCAGGGGGGCTCCTAAGTCGGGGATGGCTCTATTTACCAACTTGTAACGCCCACGATGCGGCTACATCTCTCACGTGTCGAGGCACGACTTAGAGGCATAACCGCATTGTAGGTTATGTCACAAGAAGGGTCATCTTCACACAATCCCATGTAATGAACAAGAATGGGATAAAGAGACTTGGCTTACAAATGCCAGTTCACACAATACATAAATAAAATCATACATCATTCAAAATACACTCATAGACCTACTATGGTTAAATTCGAATGAAAAGAAGATAACCCCAAAAAGCTAGATCCCCGATCGTCCCAACTGGGCTCCACTACTGATCATCAGGAAACGAAACACCAAGGTCCTCATCAAACTCCCACTTGAGCTTGATTGCGCCACTTGCACTAGAATCCTTGGCACCTGCATCTGTTTTGGTAGAATCTGTGAGTCATGGGGACTCAGCAATCTCACACCCGTGAGATCAAGACTATTTAAGCTCATGGGTAGGAAAGGGGTACGATGGTGGAGCTGCAGGAAGCACTAAGCATATATGGTGGCTAACATACGCAAGTGAGAGCGAGAAGAGAAGCAAGTGTTGAGAAGATAGAAATGATCAAGAAGTGATCCTGAAACTACTTACGTTCATACATAACTCAAACCGTGTTCAGTTCATGGCTACACACACGGTTGATGCATTTTAAAGAAGTCAAGTGTCAAGTTCTCTACAACCGGACGTTAACAAATTCCCATCTGCCTCATAACCGTGGGCACGGCTTTCGAAAGATAATACCTTGCAGGGGTGTCCCAACTTAGCCCATCATAAGCTCTCACGATCAACGAAGGATATACCTTCTCCCAGGAAGACCCGATCAGTCTCGGAATCCCGGTTTACAAGACATTTCGACAATGGTAAAACAAGACCAGCAAAGCAGCCCGATGTGCCGACAAATCCCGATACGAGCTCCACATATCTCGTTCCCAGGGCAACACTGGATGAGACTAGCTACGAGTAAAACCAGCCCTCAAGCTTCCCCAATGTGGCCCCGCAGGCAGCTCAGTTCGGACCAACACTCGAAGGAGCACTGGCTCGGGGGGAGGGGGGTTAAATAAAGATGATCCTCGGGCTCGCGAAAACCCGAGGGAAAAAGGCTTAGGTGGAAAATGGTAAAACCAAGGTTGGGCCTTGCTGGAGGAGTTTTATTCAAAGTGAACTGTCAAGGGGGTCCCATAAATCACCCAACTGCGTAAGGAACGCAAAATCAAGGAACATAACACAGGTATGACAGAAACTAGGGCGGCAAGAGTGGAACAAGATACCAGGCATAAGGCCGAGCCTTCCACCCTTTACCAAGTATATAGGTGCATTAATTAAACAGGAGATATTGTGATATCCCAAAATATCCATGTTCCAACAAGGAACAAACTTCATCTTTACCTGCAACTAGCAATGCTATAAGAGGGGTTGAGCAAAAGTGGTGACATAGCCAAAAAACGGTTTGCTAGGAAAGGATGGTTAGAGGCTTAACATGGCAATATGGGAGGCATGATAAACAAGTGGTAGGTAGAGCAATCATAGCGATAGAGCGAGCAACTAGCAAAGCAAAGATAGAAGTGATATCGAGGGTATGGTCATCTTGCCTGCAAAGTTATCATAGTTGTCGAAAGCTTGATCCTCGTTAGCATACTCAACAGGTTCCTCGTTCACGTACTCGTCTCCTGGCTCTACCCAAAGCAAGACCACAAGAAATGAAACAACAATCAAACACGGTGCAACGCACAAGCAACATGATGCAATACAAGGCATGATATGCGAGATGTGATATGCAATGCATATGCGGGCTCCGGAAGGAGAAATTATGAACAAGGCATCAACTAGGCAAACCAAGTATGCCTCTGGAAAGATGAGATGATTTCAGTTGAAATCGATATAAAGATGACCGGAAACGGATGCATGGTTTGCAAATGGCAAGCAAAACAAGAATGACACAATTCTGCGATTAACAGCATCGTAGAACTTAGAATACATCAAAAATCTATGCTACAGCACCCCAACATATCAACAAAGCAAATGGAAGTGATCTACAAAAGATGTTGGACAAATGATGAACACTGAGCTACGGCCAATTCACAAATTAACAGGTTCAAACAAGCATGGCAAAAGGGCAAAAGATATCAGCTTCACAGACTGAAAATACAGAACATGGCAGAAACAGCATCAGGAAGCAAAGTTTAGGGCAAGAAAACATAGTGCTACAGGAACATATCATAGAAACTTAAGGCATGTCGTGATACTACTAAATGCTTAGAACAAAAGTACCTTACTAACCATGAGTCAAAATGGCCAGAAGATATGATGGCACCCATGTAAACATAGCAAGTTTTGTTAACAGATTCAGAAAACAGAGCATGGCATTAACAGAATTATGAAGGCATCTATGCGAGCTCGATTCACTCACCACAAGTCATTGCATGACAAGATAAGCATAGCACCATCAAGCATACATGTTTATGAAACTTAACATGGCAAGAACAATCTCATAGCATGCAAGTATCAACTACAACAACCTTGGCGAAATTGAATAACATGTAAACAATCTGCCAGGAAACATTTTATAGCAAAAATAGAGCCAAAAAATGACATACTAGACTACTCACTAATTGCAAACATGGGCATGGATGCATAGAGCATAACCATATATTAAAAACATCCTTGCTGAAGTATCTCAAAATAATCATGGATCTCTCTGTAGCATCAAGTTTACATGGCATCAAAATAACAGTAGAACAGGGACTGAAATCAGCAACATCACGAAGCCTAGTTTGCATGCTTGTTCTAGTCACCACACAAATCAAAAAAATACATAGAAAGCACCTCTGTAAAGAAGACATGGCATAGTTCACAACACATGTAGAGCTCATGCTCATAAGATGCACACAATAAATGCAATGAAAATGACAAAACATCAAGGTCTGATAAGTAGCAGCAAGTAACATCATATAGCACTCCTGCGACGATGATTTAGGCATCAAGATGAACTCAAACAAACATGTCACAATGGAACAAAATTAAGAGCATCTCCAGATGAACATTTTTACATATTATACGCATGAAACAAAGGGCGACGGGCGGCGGCGGCGGCCTATCCGGGCCGGGAGGGCCTCCCACGGGCCCTGCGGGCTGTGGCGGCGGGCAGCCGGTGGAGGCCACGTGGCAGGCGGCGGTTGGTGCGGGCGCGGCGGTGGTTTCGTCCGGCTCGGGCCGGACGTGTCCGGTGGCGGTGAGGGAGCGGCGCTAGGGTTTGGACTGCGAAAAATCCGGGGGAGCACATATTTATAGGTAGAGGGAGCTAGGAGACTCCAAATGGAGTGCGGTTTTCTCCCACACGATCGTGATCGAACGACCGAGAGCATGGAGACGACTTAGATGGGTTATTGGGCTGTTTTGGAGGGTGTTGGGCTGCATTACCAAAAGAGGGCTTTGCGGTTACCCGGTTAACTGTTGGAGTATCAAACTACCTCCAAATGGAACGAAAGTTGACAGGTGGTCTACCGGTGGTGTATCAAGAACACTTGGCAAACCTCGGTCCATTTCGACAATGTTTAACACCCACTCACAGAAAGAGACAACAGGGGTGAGCTAGTGCATGTGGGAGTGTCGGATTGCAAAATGGAGAACGGGGAAAAGGCTCGGATGCATGAGACGAACACATATGCAAATGCGATGCACATGATGACATGATATGAGATGCATAACATGAACAAAATGCAAAAAGAAAGACAAAAACCACTACAAGAGGATCTCGTCCCGAGATCTAGGACTGAAAGAACTCTGGATATTCAGAACAGAGGTGATCCTCGCGCTCCCAGGTGGCTTCTCGGTCGGAATGGTGTGACCACTTCACTTTCAGGACTTTGATAGACTTGTTGCGAGTCTTGCGCTCGGTTTCTTCAAGAATTGCAACGGGGTGCTCATGATAAGAGAGATCTTCTTGGAGGTCAATATCTTCAAAGTTGATGGTACGCTCAGGCGTCTTGAAGCACTTGCGAAGCTGTGACACATGAAACACATCGTGCACATTTGCAAAGTTGGACGGAAGCTCAAGTTGATAGGCGAGGTCGCCTCTTTTGCCAATGATCTTGAAAGGACCCACGTATCTAGGGGCAAGCTTCCCTTTGATACCGAAGCGACGAGTGCCTTTCATTGGAGAGACGCGGAGGTAGACATGGTCTACGATTTCAAAAGCCACATCACGGTGCTTGTCATCATAATAGATCTTCTGGCACGATTGCGCGGCTTTGAGATTCTCACGAATGACTTTGCACATTTCTTCGGCTTCTGTGATCAAGTCGTTGCCAAGAAGTTGGCGTTCACCTGTGTCGGACCAATTGAGAGGAGTACGTCACTTTCTGCGATAGAGAATTTTGAATGGGGCCTTGCCCGAACTCTCTTGGAAGCTGTTGTTGTAGGAGAACTCGACATATGGAAGACAATCTTCCCACTTCATACCGAAGGAAATGACACAAGAGCTGATCATATCTTCAAGGATTTGATTGACTCGCTCGACTTGGCCACTAGTTTGAGGATTGAAAGCTGTGCTGAAACGAATGTTGGTGCCCATGGCCTTCTGAAAGGAGTCTCGGAACATAGAGGTAAAAATGCTTCCACAGTCTGAAAAGATCAATTGTGGAATGCCGTGCAAGGAGACAATCCTGGAGGTGTATAGCTCTGCCAACTGAGCTGCTGTGATAGATTCTTTGATAGGAAGAAAATGAGCCACTTTAGTAAGCTTGTCAATGACAACGAAGAGAACATCATTTCCACGCTTAGACTTAGGAAATCTAGTCATGAAGTCCATCTCGATATGATCAAACTTCCATTCCGGAATAGCAAGAGGTTGGAGGAGACCAGCTGGTCGTTGGTGTTCTGCTTTCACCCTTCGGCAGACATCACATTCATTCACGAATTGAGCAATTTCTCGCTTCATTCGAGTCCACCAATACGACTGCTTGAGGTCATGGTACATCTTCGTACTTCCAGGATGAATTGATAGACGGGAATTGTGTGCCTTGTTCATCATGACTTTTCTCAGATCGCCTTTAGGGACCACAATACGATCCTCGAAGAAAAGAGTATCTTTGTCATCAATGTGGAAGCACTTGTATTTGGAAATTCCCTTGTCGATACCATGTTTCAGCTTTTTCACCATGGTATCCAGGAGTTGTGCCTCACGAATTTGGTCTTCCAAAGTTGGAGTGACTATGAGGTTGGCAAGAATGCCTTGAGGAACAACTTGAAGATTCAGTTTGCGGGAAGCTTCACAAAGGTCCGGTTGGAAGGGCTTGAGGATTAAGCTGTTGCAATAAGCCTTTCTGCTCAAAGCATCTACAATCACATTCGCCTTGCCTGGAGTATATTCAATACTTGGATTGTACACTTGAATCATTTCGACCCATCGAGTTCGTCTGAGGTTGAGGTTGGGTTGAGTGAAGATATACTTGAGGCTCTTGTGATCGGTGAAAATGTCCACTTTCTTTCCTAACAAGAGATGTCTCCATGTTATTAATGCATGGACAACTACCGCCAACTCAAGATCGTAAGTGGGGTAGTTCTTTTCGTTGGGCTTCAACTGACGAGAGGTATAGGCCAAAATTTCTTCTCTTGCATTAACACAACACCGAGACCTTGAAGAGAAGCATCATAGAAAACTTTGAATGGCTTGGATTCATCAGGAGGAGTCAAGACAGGAGCTGAGACAAGCTTCTCTTTGAGGGTGTTGAAAGCAACGTCACATTCAGGCGACCAGACATACTTGACATGCTTCTGGAGGAGGTTGGAAAGAGGCTTTGCAATCTTAGAGAAGTTCTCAATGAATCTTTGGCAATAGCTTGCAAGACCAAGAAAATTGCGGAGCTGCTTGACATTCTGAGGAGGTTCCCAATTCACAATTGCAGACACCTTCTCAGGATTAACAGCAATGCCCTTGGCGGAGATGATATGACCAAGATAAAGAACTTCATCAAGCCAGAACTCAACTTTGGAAAACTTCGCATAGAATTGATACTCTCTGATCTTGTCGAGCACCAACCGCAAATGTTTGGCATGATCCTTCTTATTCTTGGAGAAGACCAAAATATCATCGAGATACACCAGAACGAATTCATTGGTGTAGGGGTTGAAGATGAAGTTCATCATTCGAGAGAAAGTTGAAGGAGCATTGACAAGGCCGAAAGACATGACTGTATATTCATAAGAACCAATGCTTGTTCTGAACCACTACTAGGGAAAAGCCTATACACAGAATCTTAGCAGCAGTGCGGCTCAAAAAGGAGCGCTGCTGCTAATTAGTAGTAGCGCATGTGCGGGAAACTCGCTACTAACAAGTTTTTAGCAGTAGCGCGCTCGGTGTAAACCGCGCTGCTACAAATATCGACTGGCGGTGTCCACCAAACTCCATTTAGCAGCAGCACGGTTCCGCGAGCCGCGCTACTGCTATGGATGTAGTAGTAGCACGCTTTTTCTGAGGTCGCTGCTGCTAAATTTCAAATTGGCACACTTTTTGGTCCCGGTTAGCAGTAGCGCTGTTGCCCAAAGCGCGCTGCTGCTACTTCCTTAGCAGCAGCGCGTTTTAACTCCCGCGCTACTGCTAATCCGCACCAACCCACCACCTTTTCCCCACCCGTCCCTCCCCCTCCCCCTCCTCTCTTCCCTTTCCCCTACCTCCCACATGCTCCCACTCTCACTCTTCTTCTTCCTCAGTACTTCTCCCCCATTACTCTCTCTCTTCTATCTACCTTTCTCTCTCTTCATTACTCCTACCTAACTACACCACCTCCATTAATGCATCTCCT
>NC_041385.1:304020226-304035961 GCF_002162155.2 Triticum dicoccoides | reverse complement strand
TTCCCCTCCACTAGTTGAAGTTGTCTCCTCCCAAATTAGGTAGCTAGGTAGATGTAGGATTTAGTTAAGTGACCTATTTGCCCCCTAAGTAGATCTATCTTTGTCAAGAAGACTTTGTGCACTTTTGATCTCCCTACAACATCATCTCCACCGTGTGCTCGATCTTGAGATAGAGGTGATGAAAATTTCATGCTTTTGCAAAATGGAAATATGTTTATGTGTGTGTGATATGTTTGTGGAAATTGTGTGTGTGGCTTGAGTTGACGCCAAATTGTGCTTTTGAGTTGCCTATGTTTTGCCGAAATGTCGATTTATTTCCGTTTCGGCGAATTCCGGGCAAACTCTAGATCCATATATGTCCTATTTTTAGGGAATGTCATGCCGAATTTTTGTATGACTTTGATGCATGCACGCATTTTTATAATCAATTTGTTTATTATTACCGTGCAGAGTTGACGATGGTCAGTGGAACGATGGTGGACAGGTGGTTGCGGTCGGCGGTGCAGGACATGAAAGAAAATAACCGGACAGAGGTTTTATGTCCGTGTCGAAAATGCAAAGGAATAGTTTGGCTCGACCCCCATGACGATGGTCATGTCGAAGCGCACCTGCTCATGACTGGTTTCACGAATGTCTATACTCGGTGGATAATTGAAGATGAGGATGACGATGATATGGATGCCGACGGGGCAGGCAATGATGACACGGGGCAAGATGAAGAGATGATCGATAATGGCGGCGGGGAAGAGGCCGGACATGGCGGCGGAGAAGGGGCCGGACATGGAGGAGTAGAAGGGGCCGGACATGGCGGCGGAGAGAACAACATGGACTCCATGCAGGAGAGTTCGTCGGTACTAAGTTCAATCGTGCGGGACCCTCATGTTCAAGCATTGCTTCGCAAGGAGACGAGTACTGAGAGACCTGCTTCTAGAGAGGATCCTAAGCTGGAGCAACTGGTGGTAGACTCGAACACTCCATTGTATGATGGTTGCAATCCTGAGGTGACCCGCTTGAGTTTCGCGCTCCAACTCCTGAAGACAAAGGCTAAAAACAAATGGAACGACACTAGCCTCGATGAGCATCTCAAGTACCTAAAGGATGTTCTTCCCGCGAGTTATCTATGTCCTACTAGTGTTGATGAGGCCAAGAAGATGGTGTGCCCTCTTTATCTGCCACATGTTAGATACCATGCATGCATCAACGATTGCATAATTTATCAAAAGGAGCACGCGGAAAAAACAAGCTGTCCTATGTGCAATGCTTCTCGATACAAGAAAGCCGGGAAGAAATGTCCCCAGAAAGTTGTATGCTACTTACCGATCACTCCTCGTCTCCAGAGGTATTTTGTAGATCCCAAGGAAGCAAAGCTAATGCGCTGGCATGCGGAGAGGAAGAAGCCCGACGATGGAGATGATCCGAAGCTGAGACACGTGAAGGATGGAAGCCAGTGGAGAGCGTTGAACAGCTTCTATCGGTATTTTGAATGTGGTGCAAGAAACATCGTGCTCGGCGCGTGTACCGATGGCATGAATCCGTTTGGCAACTAGAACACCAACCATAGCACATGGCCCATGATTGTATGGATGTACAACCTCCGCCCCTGGTTGTGCATGAAATCGAAGTACATTCACATGAGCATGCTTATTCAAGGGCCGAAACAACCAGTAAATAATATTAATTTTTATCTGGGGCTACTTTAAGAGGAGCTAGACACGTTATGGAAAACACCGGCCAAGACATGGGATGCCATCAAAGGCGAGTATTTCAACATGAGAGTCGCGCTGATCACGACAGTGCAGGACTATCTCGGTTACGGATATGTGGTAGGCCAGGTGTGCCATGGATATTGCGGATGCACGCTGTGCATGGATGATACGATGTCTCAGCAGCTAAGGTCAAGGAAAGATGGCAGGTCTGGGAAAATCATGTACATGGGGCATCGAAGATGGCTTGAACAGGACGACCCGTGGAGAAACCGTGGAGATCTATTCAGTGGTCACGCTGAGCATCGAGGACCTCCACGTAAGCGGAGCGGTGCCGAAATCGATGATCTGTTGAAAAACTGGAAGGAGTGCCCCGTGCCGGGAAAGACGATGAGAAAGGCGCCAGAGCCGCTGCTGAAGGTATGGAAGACGAGGTCTGTGTTGTGGGACTTGGAGTACTGTCACAAACTCGATACACCTCATTGCCTTGATCAAATTCATATCTGTAAGAATGTCCTTGAGAGCTTGCTCGCAACACTGATGAATATGCCGGATAAGACCAAGGATGGGCCGAAGGCAAGAAAAGACTTGCAAGATTTGAAAATCAGGGAAGATCTGCACATGCCGCCCCGTAAAATGTCAGACGAGATAGAGACGGAGACAGAGGCACGGGAGAAGAAGGGCAAGAAAATAAAGAAAGAGGATTATTGCCCCTATTCTTGCTTCACCTTAAGTCAGGCTGAGATCAATCAATTCTTTAAGTGCCTTACCGGAGTCAAAGTTAGTTCCGGTTACTGTGGAAAGATAAGCAGATATCTAGACACGGACAAGAAAAGGTTCAGCTGGATGAAGTCTCATGACTATCATGTGATGATGACGCAGATACTACCTGTTGCCCTTACAGGGATAATGGACAAGCACGTCCATGACACGCTTATTGGTCTCTGCAACTTTTTCGACGTCATCTCTCAAAAGTCGACCAGTGTGAAGCAGCTCCAAAGGATACAGGAAGAGATCGTTGTGATACTGAATGAGCTTGAGATGTACTTCCCACCCGCGTTCTTTGACGTGATGGTGCATCTGTGTGTCCATATTGTGGATGACATAATAGACATGGGGCCGTCATTCCTGCACAACATGATGTCGTTTGAGAGGATGAATGGGATCATCAAAGGATTTGTTCGTAACATGTCCCGTCCGGATGGAAGCATCGTCCAGGGCTATTTGGCACAAGAGTGCATCTCTTTCTGTGAGAATTTTCTATATGGCGCAGACCAGCCGCCTAGTGTTAGTGTCGGTTTGCCCGTTAACAAGCACGATGGGAGGCTCGAAGGAGATGGTCACTGCAACGGTCGTAGGGAACTGCACGTGGCATACACAGATCGATGCAGCGACTTTGACAGAGCAAACTTGGTAGTGCTACAACACCAAGACGAGGTAGATCCTTTCGTGGCAGTGCACAAAGAAATTATTGCAAAGAAGTATCGTCACCGAGGGGTATGCAGGACGAACGCCGAAGTTACTAGAGAGCACAAGTCCACTTTCCTGCATTGGTTCAAAGAGCATATTATTGCTAATCCCCCGGAGGAGGGCTCTAAGGACGGATTGCTCATATATGCCTTAGCACGTGGCCCCTCGCCAAACCTTGTAACCTATCAGGCATATGATATCAACGGATACACGTTCTACACGGAGGCCAAAGATATGGACAGTGATGATCAGAACTCAGGGGTGACGATGGAATGCATGACCGGCAGCGACAACGGCGCAACTGAAGGATTTTATGGAAGGGTCGAGGAGATCTGGGAGCTTGACTACTCTAGACTGCACAACACGACGATGTTCCGTGTCAGATGGGCAAAGAATGTCGAAAGAGAAAACCGGATTTTCACTACCATGAGTATACCCGACGCCAAGAGCGCTACCATGAACATTATCACAAAAAATGAGCCATGGGTACACGCTAAGCACGTTACACAATACTTCTTCATAACCAACCCATGCAATCCCAGTCGTGTTATCGTCGGGAGAGGCAAAAGGAACATCATTGGAATGGATGGAGTCGCCAACGAGGAAGACTATGATCAGTACGGCAACCCAATGAGGGAAGATGACGATGATGATGAAGTATACGTCAAAAGAAGAATCAATACTACATTACCTAAGAAAAATCATACTCCATGGAAAAGGCAAAGTCACAATGAGGGGCTCAATTATTCTTCGACGAAAAGAAGGGAAAGAAGCTGACTCAAAAACGAAAACATCAGCGCTGAGGAACTGTATGTTATCGGTCAAATGATGTAATATATATATATGTTCCTATTTTGTATACACACTTAATTAGCCATTATTATGCATGGGTCCAATGATGTAATATATATGTTCCTATTTTGCATACATATTTAACCGTCAAATGATGCAATATATATCGCCCTCCCTTCGTTCACTACTCTCGAGAAATAAAAGTGGGAGAAAATAAAGGAAAAGAAAAAGGAAAACTGGTAGTAGTAGTAGCGCATTTCGTATAAACCGCTACAGCTACTGAATGTAGTAGTAGCGCATTTCGTATAAACCGCTACACCTACTGAAGGTAGTAGCAGCGCGTTTTGTCCAAACACGCTGCTGCTACGTCCACTTAACCCAAAATTCTCACTATCCCTGCTTCATCCCGCCTTTTCCCCCGACCCCGGCGCTGGCGCTCACCCCCGACCCCGGCGCTCGCCCCCGACCCGGCCCTCGCCCCCAACCCCGAACCCGATGCTCGCCCCCGACCCGGCCCTCGCCACCGACCCCCGCGCCGGCGCTCGCCCCCGACCCCGGCGCGCTCGCCCCCGAACCGTTGGCCCTTGCCTTCCTCCTCTGCTTC
Source organism: Triticum dicoccoides (assembly GCF_002162155.2). NCBI lineage: Eukaryota > Viridiplantae > Streptophyta > Magnoliopsida > Poales > Poaceae > Triticum > Triticum dicoccoides. The sequence continues at coordinate 304,031,392 of NC_041385.1, read as the reverse complement.
CTCCCCTCCCAACCTCGGTCGTCGTCGGGCCTGCCTCCTCGCCCCTGCACCCTCTGTAAACCCCCCCTCTCTCCCTCTGCTAGGGTTCTTCAGTTAATTTACTTAGGTTTTAGTTAGGGCAGTCTGTTAATTAGGTTATCTATTTAGTTACGAATTTAGCTAGGTTTCAAAATTAGCTGAATTTATATGCAAATTTGAACTGAACATGTGATATGTGGATATGTCATGTTTTGGACATGTCATGTTTGGAAAATTATCCGAGTGGCCTATGTTACGCCGGAATGTTGATTCATTTCCGTTCCGGTGAATTTCAAGCGCTCAATATGTCCATTTTTTAGCAAAGATCATGCCGAAATTTCTCGTGAATAAAGACATGATTTGTGCTACATAGTTGGCATATCGAGTGCTGGCACATAGATTTCTTTTTATGTCATTTCTCATTTATTCATACTTTTGGAAATAAATGAGGACACTTAATCATAGGAAACATGTCGAACAACGAAGAAACCGGGCCTTCTGACAAAGATGCAGATGAGATGGATTATGAGGGTGAAGAAGAGTACCTCGACTATTTGACTCCTAAGCAAGGTTTGCTGGTCGGCCTCGATGATGGTACTGACGCCGACATCGACACCGACGGCGCCGACACAGATGGCGGTGCCGAGACCGGTGGGGAAGGTACCGGCGGGGAAGATACCGGCGGGCAAGGTACCGGCCCCGATGCGGCTACCTAAAAGAGGATGCACAAGAAGAAGAGGATACGAAAACCTAACAAACTAGGGATTGGACGACTTGTGATCACAAAGATGGCACCTGGAAAGTTTGAGCCGTTAGAGCCGGAAGAACCTCGCATGTGCTATGGGAACCAATTAGGATGCATCCTACGGGAATGCGCGAGCATCAACGACGATGACTTAAGGAGTAAAGAACATTTGACGCAGTTGCTCCTAATGAAGTTGCACAAGAGATTCAAGTTCCCCGTCCGGGATGATAACATAGAACAACCGTGGGATGATCCGAAGATAAAAAAGATTAACAATCACGCCATGGGCATGTTCAGCAATGATTTGGCCTCCTGGAAAGGGAGGGTGAAACCCCTGTCCAAGATTCTGGAGGAAAATCCGACACTTACGAAAGAGGAGTTCAAAAAGTTCAAGGACACTTGTGCTACCGAGGCAGCCAAGGCTAAGGCTGCGAAATTCAAGTGCCTTCAGCAAAGGAACACGGGGAAGCATTGCCTCGGAAGCCATGGCTACCTCGTTAAAAGGCCCATATGGGATAAGGAGGACGCGAAACGTGAAGCCGCGGGTCTCCCAAACCCCTTCGCGACTTGGAGCGTGACTTCATCAGGGCCCGCTACAAGTGGGACAAGGAGAAAAAGGTTTTTTACACGGACAAGATCACGAGGAAATTGATTAGACTACTAGAGAAGCAACACCAGCTTGCAGCCGAAAGCCCTACTTCTACAATGAGGCCCAAGTGGGACACCCCTCTCAACCGGGCCTTGAACGAACTTAAGGGACTCCCTTTGGGCCAGCGGCCGCAATATGGTCGTGTGCACGGCGCTGGGGACAGTGCCACGTGGAAGGTGTTTTACAATGAGGGCCCGGAGGCCAAGAAGAAGAAAAAGAAGTTTAGTCAGTCGGACATCGACGCGAAGTTGAAGCTTGCGGTCGAGAAAAAAGCAGCTGAGGACGCGAAAAAAGCAGCCAAGGACAAATATGAGTTGCTACAGCAGGCAGTCTATGCAGCTGTAACTAGCTGCAGAAATGATTTCACTACTAACATGGTTCCAATTATCATAAACTGGACGAAGGAAAATCCAGACGAGACGGTACATGATTTCCCGTTGCCCAGTTTCGTTGGGAGCAACTCCATGAACAACAACACCATCTCACCATCACTTGCTCACGCAACCGGGCCTCATCTCGCTGTCGCTCCCGCTCAAAGCAGCCCGTCCTCAGTCTCAGGCGCGCTAGGTGGGCCTTCTTCTTTGGCTGAGCTTGACGCCGTCACGGTAATTACATGTTGCACCAACATATATAGATATATATATATAATATTCCATTTTTGTTGCCTTTCGGTTGTTTTACGCCACAGAAATATGTGTTTGCAGGCGAAACAAACCCCGCGAACCATACTCTACTTGATCAAAGGCCAAAAGGTGGACATGGGAAAGGGGATGATAATGGACCGCTCGCAACCCACGTTCCACAACCAGCCGATCCCCGTTGGGCACTTCAGGGTTAGCTTGACCAGTGTGAAATCGGGGCACGACGATTTGCCTCGTCCAGTACAGCATGTGGGAGCGGACGAGGAGACCCCGCCGCGGATTGGAAGCTGCAAGGGTTGGGTGTTGCTATGGTCGAAGAATCTTATTCGTCTGGAGCCGGCCGAGAGCACACCAATAACCACACATCAACAACCATGTGCGGAGACCACCACCCCGCCTATGCAATTACCAGCTCCTGTAGTGCTGGGTGAGAGGGGCGGACGACATGATGAAGGGGGTGCAATAGTACTGGCTGATGTAATTTCTCCTGTAGAACAGAGAATGGATGATGAGACGGAGGTCGACCCTATGGATTTCCTCAATACAAATGCATATGACAGTGACATAGATATGATGAGTGAACCATATGACGAATCAGGCTATCAGCTTGCTAATGAGGATATGGATGATATGCCCGGGCAAGGTCGTAGCAGGGATTGCAAAAAGTCTCTCTTCATGAAATCCTCACAGGACACGCCTGAAGATGCCGCCTCAACACAGGCTCAACTAGCCGGGCGCGAGGGTCGTACAGTACTTAGCCCGGGAACACTGGGCAGGGGTTAAGGAAGGGTCTGGAAGGTGTGCCCAAGAAAAAGGAGAGGAAGAGATCGGGGAAGATAACTGCCTCCAAACAAGCCAGAGCACATAGCAACCAGACGATGCATTTTGAAGAGCGTGTACCCATGAAAGGTGCGGTCATGTTCCATCTCACGGGCGAGCCGACGCTACCGCCAAAACCGCTGAAGGCACTATCAGGGGATCTCAGGAGACTGCACGATCATGTGCTGTCGACTGAGAAAAGCCTACTAGCCTCAAAGGATCCAAGATATCCGACATACGCGGCTCGTGTGCCTGAGGGGAAGTGCTACGTCGACACACGGCCTGCAGAGGTGTTCTTCCTTTGGTTTGACCATATCTTTGAGATGTTTCTAACAAGGCGGCTCGATTTTACAATAGTCTGCCTTTTTGCGCTACATATGAGCTCTGTCATGTAGAGTGAAGAAGTCTCGCAAATCTGTGTGGCGGATCCGTACTACATGCATGAGTCTTTCTTGAGTCTCGGCGACTTTGAGCGTGAAGCTACTAGGTAGTACCTCCAAAACTTCATGGTATAGAATAAGGACCGGGAAATTGTCCTCGTGCCTTATCATCCAAAGTAAGTCAGTTCCGGATAACCCTTTCGTACATTTCAATCATTCCTTCTCTCTCGTATGGGGAATAATTTTAGGTGTCTTCTCCCCGCAGCAATGGGCGCGCCGTCCTTATCATTCTTTACCCGCAAGTCTCCCACGCCATGTATTTTGTGCCTTCCAAAGACTACGAGAAAAAAGACTACACCCACATAATGAATATTCTAGATGATGCTCTCCAAGGCTTCAGCTTTAGAGGTGGCCACGTGCAGATCAGGAAACAATGGAACAAGAAGATGGGTTTCGCGCATAAAACTAACTTCTCCTGCATCCATGTCCCAAAACCAAGCAAGAAGGATGGATTCTACATCGTCCATTTGATGATTCAGTTCAACATGGATCACCAAAAGCTTCGCATGAGAAGTAGAAATGATGATCATATCCACAAGTGGCTAGAATCTCATGGAGAAGCGGATTGTGAACTTAGAGATGACTTCTTTCGCATCCAAAGCGACATTGCAACGATCATCATGAAAGAAGTCGTCGATGGGAAGGGGATGTTCCACCATGGCCCTATATCGCGAGCTGACGTCCGAACTCGCATAGGCATGCAGCGTCTAGACCTCACGCTGTTCAAGAAGCTAGGGTTCATCCTCGATGATATGGACGGATGGAACTTCTAGTGAATTATGATGTCGATGATGATGATATGTGTCGGTTGAACTTGTATACTTTTTGTAGCGATGAAACTTTGTGATGTCCACGGTTCCTCCCGGACTTGCATAACGCTACTTTATTAGTTTGCATACGATGACCTGCGTACCTCTAGTTAATTAATTTGCGTACTGTATGTTCCATCTAGTTGCTAACCCTTTCTTTTTTGGTGTTGCTCTAGTATATTTTGTTGCATATATATGATTCTACATACTCTTCATGAACATGCATCTCTAACAGGTACCTAGTTTCTTGATCGCGAGATGGAATTGCTATGTCGTGTACAAAGGGAAGGTTCCGGGGGTGTACAATGAGTGGGATGAGTGTCAGGCGCAAGTGAATGGTTTCACGGGCGCTAGCCATAAAGGCTTCAAAAGTAGACAAGAAGGAGAAGCTAGTTACTTGAGGTTCACGCTAGCGCAATAGAGGACTCGTAACCGCCACCTCATGTACTGCATTGTTCCGCTCTAACTCATAGTGATATCTCTTCTTGCGTATACCTTTGTTTAGATGGATGACGTTGTTGTAGTTGCAAGTATTCGAGACGCTATTTTCGAGATGATGAGAAGATACCACTTTGTGTTGGATGATGATTATGATAAGACTATTTGTATGAATATGCTATGATTACATTTGTGGTCTCGCAGGCATTTGTATGTGTATCATGATGACATTTCTATGTGCTAAAGATTCTTCTATAAAGCTTGTTCAAATACAAAACAAATATTCCAAAAAAACAAAAAACAACTTAAATTAGCAGTAGCGAGTGTATAAAAGTTAGCAGCAGCGTCGCGATAGCAGTAGAACGTCCAGGCAAAGCGCGCTAGAGCTACTAGCAGTAGCGAGCTTCCACTAACTGCGATGCTGCTACACTTGTGTAGTAGTAGCGCCGGTGAGCACGCGCTACTGCTATGTGTTAGCTGTAGCGCCTTATTAGTAGCGCCTCTCCCCGCACTACTGATACACCTAAAACCCGCGCTGCTGCTAGCCTTTTCCCTAGTAGTGGAATGTTATCTTGGGAATATCTTGTTCACAAATGTGAATTTGATGATAACCCATACGAAGGTCAAGTTTGGAGAAAACTTTAGCACCTTTGAGTTGCTCGAATAGCTCATTGATGTTAGGAAGTGGATACTTGTTCTTGATTGTCTTCTTGTTCAATGGACGGTAATCGACGCAAAGTTGGTCCGTGCCATCCTTCTTCTGGACAAAAAGAACTCCACAACCCCATGGAGATGAACTTGGTCTGATCAAACCCAGACGCTCTTGTTCATCGAGTTGTTTCTTCAATTCTTTCAGCTCTTTATGTCCAACCATGTATGGACGCTTGCAAACGGGTTCATTGTCGTGCTCAAGATCAATAACGAACTCGACTGGCCCGTGCGGAGGCATACCCGGAAGCTCTTCTGGAAAGACATCTTGGTACTCACAAACAACTGGAATCAGAGAGATTGCATCTAACTCGCCCTTCTCATTGAGAGAAAACAACTGAATGGTTTCGTCACGAGTGACATAGATGATAACATCCTCAGAAGAGTGTGTCAATTGAATTTCCCTGGCAGCACAATCAACTTGACCTTTGTGCTTAGAAAGCCAGTCCATCCCAGAATTTGATCAATATCAGAGTCACCAAGAAAAATTGGTTTAGCTGGAAATTTATAGTCGCCCATCTTGATACCGACATTCGGAACCATCATGCTAGAGCTCAAACGCTTAGCCGGAGAAATAACTTCCATAGCTTTAGGTAATTCCTTTGTGTCAAAATTGTGCTTCGATTCAAAAGGATATGACATGAAAGAATGTGATGCACCGGTATCAAATAAGACTTTTGCAGGAATATCATTAACTGAAAGATTACCCATTATCACGTTAGTAGATTCCTCCGCTTGCGCTGCATTCATCATGTTCACCTTTGCAGACTTGGGATTATGCTTGACCACTACATTGCTTGAAGATCTCACAGGAGGAGGAGGAGGCAGAATGCGCCTTTGGTTGAAGCACTTATTCGTGTAGTGACCTTTCTACTGGCACTTGTTGCATGTCACCTCTGAGAGCGGACGATGATAAGGAGCATTTGACCTTGGAGCTTGAGAATTAGACTTGTTCTGATAGCCTGGGTTGGGTGGGTGGGAAGATCCACGACCACCTGAGTTCTTCTGCTGATAAGGCTGACAAAACGGAGGAGGAGGAAAGTAGAACTTCTGCTGCTTAGCTGCCACTTGAGACGAAGAAGAAGACTGAACTGCATCCCTGATTCTCTTCTTAGAAGCCTCACACTTGAGCTGAGCACCTTCTTGCTTGAGGGCCATGTTGTAGAAATGATCAAACTGAGTAGGCTCAACAAGAACGAGAGCTAACTGTAGATCCTCTCTAAGGCCACCTCTTAATTGATAGATCATACTCTTTTCATCAGGAACATCTTTTTTAGCGAGGCGAGCAAGTTTCTGAAACTGCTTGTTGTATTCGTACACATAGATCCTGCCTTGCTTGAGATTGCGAAACTCCTCACGCTTGCTCTCAACAACATTGGTAGGAATGTGGTGAGCTTTAAATTCCCGACATAAATCAGTCCAAGTAATCACTCGACCTCCTCTAGAATCCTTGTATTGCTGGAACCAATCAGCTGCTTGGTCCTTAAGCTGAAAAGAAGTGAACTTGACGTAGTCCTCAGGCCTGACATTGCTACATTCAACATGCTTGTTGATATCCACGAGCCAATCATCGGCGTCTGTGGCCTCGACACAATAGCTGAAAGACTTGGCTGATTTGCAAGGAACTGGTTGAGGGTAGGAAACCGAGGCTGATGATTGAACTGCCCTTGACCTTGATTCCCTTGGTTGACTTGGCCTTGGTTGCACTCCTGCATGAGCTGAATCATCATCTGAGCATTGGCGTTTGTGGCTGCCGTCAAAGCTTGCCATGCCTCCGGAGGCGGAGGTGGAGGGTTCGCCTGACTCCCATCATTGCATTCTGGATTCTGACGCATTGGCGGAGCCATCCTGAAGACGGTGACATCCGTTAGCATCTTGATAGACAGATGGACAAGTTGAATCAACGGATAGAAATTGCAACATATAGTCTTCACAATAAACATTCGAACAAGGATAAACGGATGAATTCCAAAGCTAACATCACGTCCATTAAGGTGAGAAGCCACTTGATAAGGGGTTGATGAATGAAATAACAAGGTACAACTGGAACAAATAAGTGGTAAGGATTACCCAATCAAAAACTAAATATATGTGGGAAGAAATGCTAGAGCTACTTGAATCCCACCTATAAACTGCCGAAACTTTCTGGTTATACAATCAGGTGTTGGTTATACAGGGGAAGCAATATATCTCACCCAATCTAACAATCCCTACATCCAGTTGTATCCATCCGTCAACACATAACCAAGAAACCTTCGGAAATCGTGTACCTCAACCTTCAAAAAGCATCCATTATATGAGTTATTGCAATACTCCCGAACTCCCCAGTACTGGTTGACGTCGAGGTTATCTCACCAACAACTGCATAAAAGAGATTTTCGATGTCGGCAAAACTCAGGAATTCCAGAACTGCAACGATAAAATTGTGATGACAACACCTCGGAGCTCAACTCCCCGGGACACTGCCACAACCCCTAAATGTCAGGAGGCACCAAGATGTTCTCGTCACAAGACTATCGGAACGATCCCAAGATACCCGCGTTATCCTAAATTTTTTTATTGAAATTTGAGGAGAGGAAAGTCATCTACGTCGGGAGACCTCACTAGAGCGACGAAGGGACTGAGGAGTAAAAAGAATCCTACTCTCTGATATATATAATCCTAAGACTCAAAACATTTTTGTTCTAGACTCAACAATGCGAGCGACTCAATCATACAGGGGGGCTCCTAAGTCGGGGATGGCTCTGATTACAAACTTGTAACACCCACGATGCGGCTATATCTCTCACATGTTGAGGCACGACTTAGAGGCATAACCGCATTGTAGGTTATGTCGCAAGAAGGGCCATCTTCACAAAATCCCATGTAATGAACAAGAATGGGATAAAGAGACTTGGCTTACAAATGCCACTTCACACAATACATAAATAAATTCATACATCATTCAAAATACACTCATAGACCGACTATGGTCAAATTCAAATGAAAAGAAGATAACCCCAAAAAGCTAGATCCCCGATCGTCCCAACTGGGCTCCACTACTGATCATCAGGAAACGAAACATAGTAACGACCAAGGTCCTCGTCAAACTCCCACTTGAGCTCGATTGCGCCACTTGTACTAGAATCCTTAGCACCTGCATCTGTTTTGGTAGAATCTGTGAGTAACGGGGACTCAACAATCTCACACCCACGAGATCAAGACTATTTAAGCTCATGGGTAGGAAAGGGGTACGGTGGTGGAGCTGCAGCAAGCACTAAGCATATATGGTGGCTAACATACACAAGTGAGAGCGAGAAGAGAAGCAAGTGTCGAGAAGCTAGAAATGATCAAGAAGTGATCCTAAAACTACTTACGTTCATACATAACTCAAACCGTGTTCACTTCACGGCTACATACACGGTAGATGCATTTTAAAGAAGTCGAGTGTCAAGTTCTCTACAACCGGACGTTAACAAATTCCCATCTGCCTCATAACCGTGGGCACGGCTTTTGAAAGATAATACCTTGCAGGGGTGTCCCAACTTAGCCCATCATAAGCTCTCATGGTCAACGAAGGATATACCTTCTCCCAGGAAGACCCGATCAGTCTCGGAATCCCGGTTTACAAGACATTTCGACAATGATAAAACAAGACCAGCAAAGCAGCCCGATGTGCCGACAAATCCCGATAGGAGCTGCACATATCTCGTTCTCAGGGCAACACTGGATGAGACTAGCTACGAGTAAAACCAGCCCTCAAGCTTCCCCAAGGTGGCCTCGCACGCAGCTCAGTTCGGACCAACACTCGAAGGAGCACTGGCTTGGGGGGGGGTTAAATAAAGATGACCCTCGGGCTCGCGAAAACCCGAGGGAAAAAGGCTTAGGTGGAAAATGGTAAAACCAAGTTAGGGCCTTGTTGGAGGAGTTTTATTCAAAGCGAACTGTCAAGGGGGTCCCATAAATCACCCAACCGCGCAAGGAACGCAAAATCAAGGAACATAACAGCGGTATGACAGAAACTAGGGCGGCATGAGTGGAACAAGACACCAGGCATAAGGCTGAGCCTTCCACCCTTTACCAAGTATATAGGTGCATTAATTAAACACGAGATATTGTGATATCCCAAAATATCCATGTTCCAACAAGGAACAAACTTCATCTTCACCTGCAACTAGCAACGCTATAAGAGGGGCTGAGCAAAAGCGGTGACATAGCCAAAAGATGGTTTGCTAGGAAAGGATGGTTAGAGGCTTAACATGGCAATATGGGAGGCATGATAAACAAGTGGTAGGTAGAGCAACCATAGCGATAGAGCGAGCAACTAGCAAAGCAAAGATAGAAGTGATATCGAGGGTATGGTCATCTTGCCTGCAAAGTTCTCATAGTTGTCAAAAGATTGATCCTCGTTAGCGTACTCAACAGGTTCCTCATTCATGTACTCATCTTCTGGCTCTACCCAAAGCAAGAACACAAGCAATGGAACAACAATCAAACACGGTGCAACGCACAAGCAACATGATGCAATACAAGGCATGATATGCGAGATTTGATATGCAATGCATATGCGGGCTCCGGAAGGAGAAATGATGAACAAGGCATCAACTTGGCAAACCAAGTATGCCTCTTGAAAGATGAGATGATTTCGGTTGAAATCGATATAAAGATCACCAGAAACTGATGCACGGTTTGCAAATGGCAAGCAAAACAAGAATGACACAATTCTGCGATTAACAGCATGGTAGCACTTAGAATACATCAAGAAACTATGCTACAGCACCCCAACATATCAACAAAGCACATGGAAGTGATCCACAAGAGATGTTGGACAAATGATGAACACTGAGCTACGGCCAATTCACAAATTAACAGATTCAAACAAGCATGGTAAAAGTGCAAAAGATATCAGCTTCACAGACTTTGAAAATACTGAACATGGCAGAAACAGCATGAGGAAGCAAAGTTTAGGGCAAGCAAACATCATGCTACAGGAACATATCATAGAAACTTAAGGCATGTCATGATACAACTAAATGCATAGAACAAAAGTCCCTTACTGACCATGAGCCAAAAGGACTAGAAGATATGATGGCACCCATGTAAACATAGCAAGTTTCGTTAACAGATTCAGAAAACAGAGCATGGCATTAACAGAATTATGAAGGCATCTTTGCGAGCTCGATTCACTCACCACAAGTCATTGCATGACAATATAAGCATAGAACCATCAAGAAGACATGTTTATAAAACTAAACATGGCAAGAACAAGCTCATATCTTGCATGTATCAACTACAACAACCTTCGTGAAATTGAATAACATGTAAACAATCTGCCAGGAAACATTTTATAGCAAAAGTAGAGCCACAAACTGGCATGCTAGTCTACTACATAATTGCAAACATGGGCATGGAGGGACAGAGCATAAAAATATGTTATTAACATCCTTACTGAAGTATCTCAAAATAAGCATGGATCTCTCTATAGCATCAAGTTTAAATGGCATCAAAATAACAGTAGAACAGGGAGTGAAATCAGCAACATCACGAAGCCTTGTTTGCATGCTTGTTCTAGTCACCACATAAATCACAAAAATACATGGCAAGCACCTCTGTAAAGAATACATGGCATAGTTCACAACACATGTAGAGCTCAAGCTCATGATATGCACACACTAAATGCAACAAAAATGACAAAACATCAATTTCTGATAGGTAGCAGCAGGTAACATCATATAGCACTCTTGCGACAATGATTTAGGCATCAAGATGAACTCGAACAAACATAGCATAATTAAACAAAATTAAGAGCATCTCGAGGTGAACATTTTGACATATTATACGCATGAAACGGAGCATTATGCAAGGAGATATGATGGGATGAACAAAGCCACATAATGTGAGGATTTCGGGACTTAGCAGA
>NC_041385.1:303908970-304019781 GCF_002162155.2 Triticum dicoccoides | reverse complement strand
GTGCCGGAGTGGTGGCGGACGACGGCGGGTCAGCGGAGGCGTCGGCCGATCCGGGCCGGGAGGTCCTCCCGCGGGCCCTACAGGCTGTGGCGGCGGGCGGCCGGCAGAGGCCATGCGGCAGGCGGCGGTTGGTGCGGGCGCGGCGGTGGTTTCGTCCGTCTCTGGCCGGACGTGTCCGGCGGCGGAAAGGGAGCGGCGCTAGGGTTTGGAGTGCGAAAAATCTGGGGGGGGGGCACATATTTATAGGTAGAGGGAGCTAGGAGACTCCAAATGGAGTGCGGTTTTCGCCCACACGATCGTGATCGAACGACCGAGAGCATGGAGATGACTTAGATGGGTTATTGGGCTGTTTTGGAGGGTCGTGGGCTGCATTACCAAAAGAGGGCTTTGCGGTTACCCGGTTAACCATTGGAGTATCAAACGACCTACAAATGGAACGAAACTTGACAGGTGGTCTACCGGTGGTGTACCAAGGCCACTTGGCAAACCTCGATCCATTCTGAGAACATTTAACACCCACTCACGAAAAGAGACAAGAGGGGTGCATTGGTGCATGTGAGAGTGTCGGATTGCAAAACGGACAACGGGGAAAATGATCAGATGCATGGGACGAACACGTATGCAAATGAGATGCACATGATGACATGATATGAGATGCATGACATGAACAAAATGCAAAACGAAAGAGAAAAACCCGACCAAGGAGGGAATATCATAACACATAACCGAAAATGGCTAGAGTTGGAGTTACAAATATGGTAAGTTACATCCAGGATGTTACATGTTCTCTGCGGTATGTTCTGCTCCTGAGGATTACCGTGAATATCCAACTAAAGGACATTAACCGTCTACTGATCTGCCAGGCAGGCAACCACCATTTGATCATATCACTAAAATCCCATGTTCTCGCTCGTGCTCTCATTTACTACATTTAAGACACCAACGTTTCAATCTGATGTATGATGTGGTAGTTGAACCCATTTCCTCAGCATGACCTGCCATTGCCTCCGTAAGTAGATGAAACCCACTAGCATGGGTAGGAGTTGATTGAGCCATGTTTGTGTTTCCTACCTTGCTATGCCTACTATGCTTAGAGTCGCGTCAGGTCTGGTTCATCTGGGTGATAGGCTAGAGTGAAATGAACATGTCGGTAATCAGAGTGAAGTGTTGAACACGATTTGGTAAAGGTATCGATGAGAGGCCATGTAGGAGTACTTGGTGGGTTGTTTCATTGGAACTGTCCCCAAGAACTGAGAACTATATGTGTGATTTAAGATCTGCTACTACCATACATTGGGATCCTTAATTGACCCTCTCGGCTTATTAACTGCCCTTGTCCTCTGTCCAAGAGTTGCAAATAGTTTCTTTTGTTTGTAGTATACTGAAGGCCGTGCACAGCGCTGACCCTCGGGGTGGGCTGCGATGCGATAGGTACATGGACGAGTATGTCAGGCGCTCGTTTGGTGTCCCGGAACCCTATACACATCGTTTGGGGCCGTATGTGGAAACCTCCGCCGGACTCCCTATGGATGGAACCTGGATAGGCGATAAACCTAGACTAGGGACTTGTGTGTTTAGTCAGGCCATGGCCGACACCCTCGTTAGGCTTCCGCTTGAAGGGTGCCTAGTACATGTCGTGTAAACGACGATAAGTGGTGGAAGCGTGTGTGAAGAAGTACACCCCTATAGGGTTAATATCATCTATTCAAATAGCCGCGTCCGCGGTAAAGGACTACTTGGTTGCCTATACAGTTCATAGCCAAGTAAATGGAAACTACTAAAAGCCTCAATACAAGTGTGAGTGCCGTGGATGGCCCTTCCGTAGGATGATGGAAGAGGATCCCCGGTACTGTATTGTTGTGGTGAGTAGTGGACTCATGTGCGCAAAACTTTTACAAGTTGCTGTCTCATAGGATAGCCTAGCCAAGAGTCAAAGTTAGCTTGCTGCAATAACTCCACTATCCCTTAGTTGATAATGTTCATGTATGTAGGATGTGATGTAAGTCTTGTTGAGTAACTTTGTACTCCTCTTTGCTTAATTACTGTTGCAGAAGAGAATGCCACCCCTTCTAAAGGGTTTTACGTAGACCTCGACATTGATGAGTAGCTTGATGCACAGGTGGTGATCCTGAGCATGTGAAGGACCCTTGTAGATAGATAGCCTTCCTGAAGCCTTTTGCTTTCTAGTTGTCTGTACTCAGACAAGTTGCTTCCGATTGTGCTTGTATGCTTGTACGACTTGAATGTCGGGTCGTGTGACCCCTATCTGTATGAATGATATGTATGGCTCTCTGGAGCCTTTTAAATAATGTACTTGAGTTGTAGAGTTTTGTTGTGATGCCATGTTGTATTTGCACATATCGAGCATATTGTGTGTATGGTTTGAAATGCTTGATATGTGTGGGATCTGACTACCTAGGTGTTTATTCTTGGTAGCCTCTCTTACCGCGAAATGTCTCCTAGTGCTTCCACTGAGCCTTGGTAGCTTGCTACTGCTCCGAAACACTTAGGCTGGCCGGCATGTGACCTTCTTCGTTCCTGTGTCTGTCCCTTCAGGGAAATGTCACGCGTTGTTCATTTAAGGCCCTGTAGCTTGCAATGACTTGGGTTCATACGTTGTTGAGACACATTCCTTGCTGGGTCATGTATGTCAATTTAGCGCCACTTTGGGTTCACGACTAGTCATGTCAGCCCGGGTTGTTTATCATATGGATGCTAGCGACACTATCATATACGTGAGCCAAATAGCGCAAACGGTCCCGTGCCAGGTGAGGTGGCACCCGTGGGAATACCATGCGTGAGGCCGCAAGGGTATATGATGTGTTACATGCTAGATCAATGTGACTTAGAATCTGGGTTGTGACAACGTTGGCATCAGGCCGGACTGCATGTAGGTTCTTCAAGGCAAACTGGTCGATGTCGAGTCTAGAAATGCTTTAGTTATATGTAGGGGTATTGATTGTGGGATGGAATGTAAGGCTCTTTTTACTCCTTTACCTCATGAAATTCTGATCTGAGTCAGCCCATTCTTTCCACAGAGGTTAAGGACTAGGATCTCATCTCTCTATCAGGTTCACGTGTTACTAATCCATAGACTCTTATAGGATTGTTGGTTACAAGCCCCAGTTCAGTTCTACTACGTCAGTATGTTGTTAGATGGACCTAGATATTTGATATGTGGTTGTTGAGTGAGTATGCAATTCTTTGCAAAAATGTCTCAAAATCCTTTTTGAGCATTTACAGCCGTTATGATGTCCGATTTCTACTAGAAATTCTAATGCCTTTGCATTATTTCATGTTTCAGATGGCTTCCCGCACCACACATCACGTGGTACGTTTGACTCAGTGCATTTATGTACCCGGGCACATGGCCATGCTGGTCCGTGTGATGACAGAGACAGGCTATCGATGGTATCCAGAGTATACCATAGAAGAGCAGTATCGTGATTTTAATCAAAGTCAGTACATATGCACAGTGAGGATATTTCCTTCCTACCCCGGAGCTACCGATCCCCTTCACTGGTCTTATGGGCTCGGAGTGTCGGTGGAAACGACACCTATGGGATCACAAGAATCCCCACTACGATTGCGGGGCACGGGGTCATGAGAAGAGCGGGATCAGCAATCAGCACAAGCACGCGGGTCGTTTACCCAGGTTTAGGCCGCAAGGATGCGTAATACCCTAGTCCTCCTTTTGTGTGTATATTAGCGTTCTTGCAGTTCTTGAGCTAGCTACAATGAGTGTAACTTTTCCAAGGGTCCGAATCCTTCTCCTAGATGCATCGGGCCTCCTTTTATAGTCAAGGGGATCGCCACAATGGCACACAGTAGGTGGCATCGGTGTATGGTGGCTAAGCTTATCGCTTAGCCATTACCGGAAAATATGCATTTAATGCGCCTCTTAGGTGTCCCCCTTACTTTACCACCGCCTCGCCCTACTTCGACATGAGCCCGGGCCATCGAGGTGGTCAGCGCCATGTGGGCTGGTAGGCTGCTGAGGTGGCGCGGTGGTAGGGACTTCACGAAGATTTGCATGCCACCACGTAGCCGCTCCCTGAGCTGGCTTGGAAGCCTCCCATCGACACGTAGGTGCCTGCCTAGCTCGTGGGCTGGCAGCTGCATGGGAGCGACGGTGGAAACTTGGCGGGCGTGGGCCTAGCTATGGCCCCGTGATGTCCTCGGCAAGGGCCTTGTCGGCGCCCCGACAAGGGTCTCGCCGTGGCGTTGTGGTCGTCCCCGGCAAGGATCTTGCCGGAGGTCTTGTGGGTTCCTCGGCAAGGCTCTCGCCGATTTTTGTCGTCTTCTAATCCTCATCTGATTTGGAGTGCTTCTTGTCTTCACAAAGATCTGCATGCCATCATGGAGGCGCCTCCCGAGCCTTGGTCCCAACGTGGTTGGTGGTGTTGGAAATCCTAGGGCTCAAGGGTGGCGCGCTACGCTGGCGTTGGGCAAGCTGCCCCGGCAGGTCCTTGCCGGGGCCGTGGAGGACGCCCTGCCAAGGGTCTTGCCGGGGGAACCCACCTCTTCCTCTTGCTCTTCATGTCTCCGTCATGGCGTTACTTTGACCGCCTTGTGGCATTGATTCCCTGCCCTTGCCCCACTCAAGTGTGGCCGCAGGCGTGGCTCTGTCTGCCCGTGCATAGGTAAAGTGGTAGAAAGTAGTTCCCTTACTTCTGTACACCGACAGGAGCACCTCGGTCTGGGCCACACATAAGCGCGACACGTTGGTGGGCCAGGCCCAAAATGGTGTGCGGGTAGGCGGGGTTGATTTTATTGTGGTGATTTTTCCACCTGCTGTGCTTCCCCATGATCCACGTTGAATGCGTGATGTGGGGATCATGCACAGGAGTGATCAAAGCATGCTTGCTTCATCCTGCGGTGAACAGTGAAGAGGCAGCTTGCGTGTCCCTTCGAGACCGCAGGGCCGCTGCTCATTTACTCTTCCCACCAGGGAACCGTCGTTCAACGCGCCCCAGTATGCCCGCCCCTTGCGCCACGTACGCCGCATGCACGGCGTAGGGTGGGTGATAGGCGCACGGAATATGTGAATACGTGCGCGCGAGGGTCGGTACCCACGCGCGTTCAATTGGGCGAGGAGGGCGGTCGACGGCCTCGCCCGCTGTCATCTTAATGACCTGGGTTGGCTAAGAGAGGAGGCCGATCCCTGACCTCGCCCCTTTATGACGAGGGGAGCGGGAGGGATGTCACCCTTCAGTCGTTCGCCATCCGCCTCCTCCCATCTTTGCTTCTTCCTCCCTTTCGCCATGGCGAGAGGGCGTGCAGATGCTTTGACGGTGGAGGCGAGGGTTTCCACTCGATAATGTGCCCCTCCTCCCCAAGAGCTCGTGTCGGCGGAGCCAGCCGTAAGAGGAAGGGGGAGGGGGCGAGGCCGAGGCCGCCATGGTGCTCGTGGAAGAGGAGAACAGGGCAGCGCATTGGCCTCGCCTTCGCCAGCGGTCCTTCCCCCAATGGAGGGCCACATCGAGGACCAGCCCCGTGAGTTCTTCATCCGGATGCATCGGCCAGTGCGTCGTCGTCTTCGTCTCCCTACCCCATTCGCTCGGCAGATGGAGCTCGACCCGCCGCAGGCGCTGAGACTGCATATGTGTAACACCCCGGATGTAACTTTCCATAATTGTAACTCCAACTCTTGCCATTTTCGACTATGTGTTATGTTATTTCTTCCGTGGTTGGTTTTTGCCTTTTGTTTTGCATTTTGTTCATGTCATGCATCTCATCTCATAGCATCATGCTCATTGCATCCACATGTTTTCATAAAACTCGTAGCCGTTCGTGGTTGTCGTTTCTCCCTTTGTCTCCGTTGACCTTTTGTCAGGCCTCTTTGTCTTTGTCGACCTCTCTAAGAACCCTCACGCTTCCGAAACTTCCCCAAACCCGACCCGAGTTGTCCTTACCAATGGATCCGGATCATCCCCAAACATCCCTAAAAATATCATCGGTTCATTGTTTGGACTTCCTAACCTATTTATTCTGACCGTCCGATTAAATCGGAGGGTCCAAACATAGCTCTCCTAACCTAAACCCCTTTTACCGGAGCCATCCGATGATGATCTAACGGCTCGAGATAAGCCCCAAAATCCCTCTCCTAGGCCCCATTTCCTATTTAAGCCACCCCTCCATGCCTATTTGGGACAAACCCTAATCCCTAGGGGATCTGTTCCTTCACCGCCGCCGGACCAGCCCTCTCCTCGTTTTCCTCCACCACCAATAGAATGCCACCTCTCGATCCCCACCCAGCCAACTAAACTAGGACCCGATCCAGCCGCCAGATGGAGATCCGACGACCACCAGCGCTCGATCCAGATCGGATCGAGGCCACCTTCTCGCCACAGCCTCCTCGATCTGGAACGTGAGAGGAGCTCCCGATCAAGTCCCTCATTGCCGCCGGCGACCACCTCTAGAAGGACCCCCCTCGCAGCCCCATCTCTTCTCTTCATCCTACGGGAACTCTCTCTCACAACATGCTCCCTCTCTCTCCCGTGTCTCTGCAGGAACCGAACAGCGCCGCCCGGCCATGGATGCCACCATGGACGATGAGCTCCACAACCCGCACCTTACGACCTCCCACTCTCAGCGCCCCTTCCTCAATCATGCCTGCTGATGCCGCCAAGTTCCCCTGCCATGGCGCCTCGGCCTCCTCAAGCCCGGCGCCGCCAAGCCAGCACGACGCCGTCCCCTGCTTCTGTAGTGCGAACACGCGAGGATGACGACCAGCGCCAAGTCCTGCTCAAGCATCCGCCTGCGTTGACCCACCTGCCTCCACGCCAAGTCCCGCTGCCGCCACGCCTTGCTTCCCTTGCATCGGCCGCGTTGATCAAGGCCCAGCACCTCCTTCTCTTCGCCAGATCCAGCCCGGCCTCCCCAAACTGCAGCACCGGCTGGGCCAGAGCCCATGGTGAGGCCACCCCTATCCCCTCCTGTTCACTGTTGGACTAGCAATTTTCAGCCCGATATGTGTTTTTCCTCTGTTGTGATTTCTCTATTATCTAGGGTTTACCGATTTACAGAAAAGTCCTTCATGTTCATGCATTTAATAACTCCACGACTGTGCATCGGATTAAAATAATTTATATATGAAAAATGCTTAGTTTTTCATCTAGTTCATAATCTGCTACTTCCATCCATGTTTAAAATATTAAAACTTGCTATTTGTTTATTTTTGCATAAATGCCATGTTAAAATGATTTATTTCATAACTAAATAACCGTAGCTCCAATTTTAGTAAACTTTATATGTAAATGGGGTGGAAAATGCATAGATTAACTTGTTGCACTTTATTTTCCTTTTTAACAACAATAAAATATGTTTTAGGGTAGAATAGTACCAATTCCAAAATATGCATATGAGAATTTTCCGGAATTGTTGTGTGTTGTTTCGGGCCTCATTTACACTTGCCTAAATAGGTACTTTTCATATGCTTCACCCCTTGCCATGTTTAATAACATTTAATATTGTTGTGTACCTAAACGAGAGCGAACTAGATGACTCGAATGTGGTGTTCCATCAATATGCAACTCGTTGCATATTGAGCTCCACTTAAATTGTAGTGTTGTTTGCTTCACCTTGCCATGCCATGCATATTTAAACCGGACATGCATCATACTTGTTGGTGCATCATGCCATGTTTATGTGTTGTCTGTTTACCATGTTGTTTTCTTCTTTCCGGTTTGCTTCTCTCATTAGCTTCGGTTTCTTTCCGGAGTTGTGAGGATTCGTTTGACTATATCTGTTTGTCTTCTTCATGGACTCGTTCTTCTTCCTTGCGGGATCTCAGGCAAGATGATCATTACCCTCGATATAACTTCTATCTTTGCTTGCTAGTTGCTTCGTTCTACGTTATGCTGTGCTACCTATCACTTGATTACCATGCCTCCCACATTGTCATGTCAAGCCTCTAACCCACCTTTCCTAGCAAACCGTTGTTTGGCTAAGTTACCGCTTTTGCTCAGCCCCCCTTATAGCGTTGTTAGTTATAGGTGAAGTTGAAGATTGCTCCATGTTGGAACATGATTATCTTGGGATAATACAATGTCTCTTATTTAATTAATGCATCTATATACTTGGTAAAGGGTGGAAGGCTCGGCCTTATGCCTGGTGTTTTGTTCCACTCTTGCCGTCTTAGTTTCCGTCATACCGGTGTTATGTTCCTTGATTTTGTGTTCCTCATGCGGTCGGGTTTATGGGCACCCCTTGATGGTTCGACTTGAATAAAACTCTTCCAGCAAGGACCAACATTGGTTTTCCATTTGCCTAACAACCTATAACACTCCCTTGGGGTCTGCAGCCCCGAGGGTCATCTTTATTTTAACTCCCTCGGGCCAGTGCTTCTCTAAGTGTTGGTCCGAACCGAGTAGACTGCGGGGCCACCTCGGGGAAACTTGATGGTTTTCCTCTTCCGTTTCTCTCCGGTGCCATCCTAGATATCGGGACGAGATCCTCTTGTAGTGGTGGAGTGTTGTAACACCCCGGATGTAACTTTCCATAATTGTAACTCCAACTCTTGCCATTTTCGACTATGTGTTATGTTATTTCCTCCGTGGTTGGGTTTTGTTCATGTCATGCATCTCATCTCATAGCATCATGCGCATTGCATCCACATGTTTTCATAAAACTTGTAGCAGTTCGTGGTTGTCGTTTCTGCCTTTGTCTCCGTTGACCTTTTGTCAGGCCTCTTTGTCTTTGTCGACCTCTCTCAGAACCCTCACACTTCCGAAACCTCCCCAAACCCGACCCGAGCTGTTGTTACCAATGGATCCGGATCGTCCCCAAACATCCCTAAAAATATCATCGGTTCATCGTTTAGACTTCCTAACCTATTTATTCTGACCGTCCGATTAAATTGGAGTGTCCAAACTTAGCTCTCCTAACCCAAACTCCTTTGACCGGAGCCATACGATGATGATCTAATGGCCCGAGATAAGCCCCAAAATCCCTCTCCTAGCCCCCATTTCCTATTTAAGCCGCCCCTCCATGCCTATATGGGACAAACCGTAATCCCTAGGGGATCTGTTCCTTCACCGCCGCCGGACCAGCTCTTTCTTCGTTTTCCTCCACCACCAAGCAGATACCACCTCTTGATCCCCACCCAGCCAACTAAACCCGGCCCCAATCCATCCTCCCACCCATCCATCTGTGGCCGCCAGATGGAGATCCGACGACCACCAGAGCGCCCGAGCCTCCTGCAGCGCTCGATCTAGATCGGAGCGAGGCCACCTTCTCGCCACAGCATCCTTGATCTGGAGCGGGAGAGGAGCTCCCAATCAAGTCCCTCATCGCCGCCGGCGACCACCTCTAGCAGGAACCCCCCTCGCAGCCCCATCTCTTCTCTTCCTCCTACCTGAACTCTCTCTCACAGCATGCTCCCTCTCTCTCCCGTGTCTCTGCAGGAACCGAACAGCGCCGCCCGACCATGGATGCCGCCATGGACGATGAGATCCTCAACCCGCACCTTACAACCTCCCACTCTCGGTGCCCCTTCCTCAACCATGTCTGTTGATGCCTCCAACTTCCCCTGCCATGGCGCCTCGGCCTCCTCAAGCCCAGCGCCGCCAAGCCAGCACGGCGCCGTCCCTGCTTCTGTCGTGCGAACACGCGAGGACGACAAACAACGCCAAGTCCTGCTTGAGCACCCGCCTTGGTTGACCCACCTGCCTCTGCGCCAAGTCCTGTTGCCGCCCCGGCTTGCTTCCCCTGCATTGGCCGCGTTGACCAAGGACCAGCAGCTCCTTCCCTTCGCTAGATCCAGCCCGGCCTCCCCAAACCACACCATCGACTGGGCCAGAGCCCATGGTGCGGCCTCCCCCAGCCCCTCCTGTGCACTGTCGGCCCAACATGTTTCCGCCCGATATGTGTTTTTTCCTCTGTTGTGATTTCCCGATTATCCAGGGTTTACCAATTTACAGAAAAGTCCCTCATGTTCATGCATTTAATAACTCGACAACCCTGCATCGGGTTAAAATAATTTATATATGAAAAATGCTTAGTTTTTTCATCTAGTTTCATAATCTGCTACTTTCATCCATGTTTAAAATGTTTAAACTTGCTGTTTGTTTATTTTTGCATAAATGCCATGTTAAAATGATTTATTTCATAACTAAATAACCGTAGCTCCAATTTTAATAAACTTTATATGTAAATGGGGTGGAAAAATGCATAGATTAACTTGTTGCACTTTATTTTCCTATTTAACAACAATAAAATATGTTTTAGGGCAGAACTGTACCAATTCCAAAATATGCATATGATGATTTTCCGGAATTGTTGTCTGTTGTTTCCGGCCTCATTTAAACTTGCCTAAATAGGTAGTTTTCATATGCTTCACCCCTTGCCATATTTAATAACATTTAATATTGTTGTGTACCTAAACTAGAGCGAACTAAATAACTCAAATGTGGTGTTTCATCAATATGCAACTTGTTGCATATCGAGTACCACTTAAGTTGGACTATTGTTTGCTTCACCTTGTCATGCCATGCATATTTAAACCGGACATGCATTATACTTGTTGGTGCATCATGTCATGTTTATGTGTTGTGTGTTTACCATGTTGTTTCCTTGTTTCCGGTTTGCTTCTCTCGTTAGCTTCGGTTTCGTTCTGGAGTTGTGAGGATTCGTTCGACTACGTCCGTTTTTCTTCTTCATGGACTCGTTCTTCTTCCTTGCGGGATCTCAGGCAAGATGGCCATTACCATCGATATCACTTCTATCTTTGCTTGCTAGTTGCTTTGTTCTATCGATATGTTGCGCTACCTATCACTTGTTTACCATGCCTCCCATATTGCCATGTCAAGCCTCTAACCAACCTTTCCTAGCAAACCGTTGTTTGGCTAAGTTAGCGCTTTTGCTCGCCCCTCTTATAGCGTTGTTAGTTGCAGGTGAAGTTGAAGATTACTCCATGATGGAACATGATTATGTTGGGATATCACAATATCTCTTATTTAATTAATGCGTCTATATACTTGGTAAAGGGTGGAAGGCTCGACCTTATGCCTGGTGTTTTGTTCCACTCTTGCCGCCTTAGTTTCCGTCATACCGGTGTTATGTTCCTTGATTTTGTGTTCCTCACGTGGTCGGGTTTATGGGAACCCCTTGACAGTTCTCCTTGCATAAAACTCCTCCAGCAAGGCCCAACATTGGTTTTCCATTTGCCAAACAACCAACAATCCTCCCTTGGGGTCCGCAGCCCCAAGGGTCATCTTTATTTTAACTCCCCGGGCCAATGCTTCTCTAAGTGTTGGTCCGAATCGAGTAGACTACGGGGCCACCTCGGGGAAACTTGAGGGTTGGTTTTACTCATAGGATGTCTCATCTGTTGTGCCCTGAGAACGAGATATGTGTAGCTCCTATCGGGATTTGTCGGCACAGTCGGGCGGTTTTGCTGGTCTTGTTTTACCATTGTTGAAATGTCTTGTAACCGGGATTCTGAGGCTGATCGGGTCTTTTTGGGAGAAGGAATATCCTTCATTGATCGTGAGAGCTTGTGATGGGCTAAGTTGGGACACCCCTACAGGGTATAAACTTTTGAAAGTTGTGCCCACGGTTATGTGGCAGAAGGGAATTTGTTAATGTCCGGTTGTACAGAACTTGACACTTGAATTAATTAAAATGCATCAACCGCGTGTGTAGCCGTGATGGGCTCTTTTCGGCAGAGTCCGGGAAGTGAACACGGTCTTTGTGTTATGATTGTGCGTAAGTAGTTTCAGGATCACTTCTTGATCACTTCTAGCTTCTCGACCGTTCCGTTGCTTCTTTTCTCGCTCTTATTTGTGTATGTTAGCCACCATATTTGCTTAGTGCTTGCTGCAACTCCACCTCATTATCACTTTCTACCCATAAGGTTAAGTAGTCTTGATCTCGCGGGTTTTGAGATTGCTGGGTCCTCGTGAGTCACCAGATACTATCACAACAGTTGCAGGTGCCAATGATACTAGTGCAGGTGATGCTACCAAACTCAAGTGGAACTTCGACGAGGTCATTGGTCGTTACTACATGTCTTTTCCTAATGATCAGTAGTGGAGCCAAGTTGGGATGATTGGGGATCTAGCAGTTGGGTTATCTTCTTTTCTTTTGGCTTGGTTCGTAGTCGTACTATGTGTGCACTCTGAATGATGTATGAATTATATGTTCATTATGTCAAGTGGAGATTGTAAGCCAACTCTTCATCCCATTCTTTTTCATTACATCGGATTGTGTGAAGATGACCCTTCTTGCGATAAAACCACCGTGCGGTTATGCCTCTAAGTCGTGCTCCGACACGTGGGAGATATGGCCGCATCGTGGGTGTTACAATATGAGGGGCTATGGGAAAACCTTCTTCCCAGCCCCTCATGTCATGTATCTCCGTCGCAGTTGGAAAACCTTTGCTCGCATCCACAGCCTGACGGCGGGTATCATTCTCTACTTCAAGCTAATGGAGAATGGCCTCCTCTCCGTCAAGGTCTTCGACAACTTCGGAACTCGCTTGAAGTGTTGCATGGAGAGCTCCTCAGATGACGAAGACTCATCGTTGACCGAGAGTGACGAGGAGGACAGCGGTAGCAATGACGAGGGTAGCAGCCAAGAGGATGATGGGTCCGACTAGGTGTCGGACCTGCCGCCCCAGGGCGGTGGTGGCAGCAGCAGCAACATCTGCATCGGGCCCCTTCTCCCGGTAGGGCCAGCTCCTTGAACTTCCTGGGGTCGCCTCCTTGGGTGGCTAGCGCGGGGAGGCCGGAGAAGGCGAAGAACGTGGGTGGCGGGCCGTCAAGTCGGAGTACGATGGCACCAATGCCTTCGTAGCATATTGACGGACTGCTGCCTCATCTTCCAGCTCTTCTCCCGGCACCATCATCACCGTCCCTCTCTCAGGCGCCTGCCGACATGTTCACTTGGCGCCTTCTACTGCGCGTACTTCGCCCAGGCACTCCTTCGGCCCTCTTGTCTTCTTGTTCTGTTTTCTGGGGAGAGGGACAAGAAAGGGATTACGGACCGCTGCCTCATCTTCCAGCTCTTCTCCCGGCACCATCATCACCAGCCCTCTCTCAGGCGGCTGCCGACATGTTCTCTTGGCGCCTTCTGCTGCTCGTACTTCGCCTAGGCTCATTCTCTACTTCAAGCTAATGGAGAATGGCCTCCTCTCCGTCAAGGTCTTCGGCGACTTCGGAACTCACCTGAAGTGCTGCATGGAGAGCTCCTCCGATGACGAAGACTCGTCCACGAGCGAGAGTGAGGAGGAGGACAGAGGTAGCAACGACGAGGGTAGCAAGCAAGAGGATGATGGGTCCGGCTAGGTGTCGGACCTGCCTCCCCAGGGCAGTGCCACCAACAGTAGCATCTGCACCGGGCCCCTTCTCCCGGTAGGGCCAGCTCCTTGAACTTCCCGGGGTCGCCTCCTTGGGCGGCTAGCGCGGGGAGGCCGGAGAAGGCGAAGAACCTGGGTGGCGGGCCGTCAAGTCGGAGTACGATGGCACGGACGCCTTCGTAGCGTATTGATGGACCGCTGCCTCATCTTCCAGCTCTTCTCCCGGCACCATCATCACCATCCTCTCTCAGGCGGCTGCCGACATGTTCTCTTGGCGCCTTCTACTGCGCATACTTCGCCCAGGCACTCCTTCGGCCCTCTTGTCTTCGTGTTCTGTTTACTGGGGAGAGGGACAAGAAAGGGATTACGGACCGCTGCCTCATCTTCCAGCTCTTCTCCCGGCACCATCATCACTAGCCCTCTCTCAGGCGGCTGCCGACATGTTCTCTTGGCGCCTTCTGCTGCTCGTACTTCGCCTAGGCTCATTCTCTACTTCAAGCTAATGGAGAATGGTCTCCTCTCCGTCAAGGTCTTCTACGACTTCGGAACTCGCCTGAAGTGCTGCGTGGAGAGCTCCTCGGATGACGAAGACTCGTCCTCGAGAGAGAGAGAGGAGAAGGACAGCGGTAGTAACGACAAGGGTAGCAGGCAATAGGATGATGGGTCCGACTAGGTGTTGGACCTGCCGCGCCAGGGCGGTGCCGGCAGGAGCAGCATCTGCACCGGGCCCCTTCTCCCGGTAGGGCCAGCTCCTTGAACTTCTCGGGCTCGCCTCCTTGGGCGGCTAGCACGGGGAGTCCGGAGAAGGCGAAGAACGTGGGTGGCTGTCACACCCTGATTTTCATGCCACTACACTTAAGCTAACAATCATGATAAAATGTGGTTCGACAAAAACTTTTGAGTGTTTTGGACCTTGCCTTGATTGGTTTTTGTCTGTTGTTTGCAAGTGCTATAAAAATAAAATAAATCCTCCCACTCTTATACTCCTTCTCCTTGATCCAAAAACCTTTCCCAATGATCATGCCATGTGTATAGGACATAAAAATAATTTCTTGCAAAAATAATTTGGCCAAATAGTATTTTCAAAAATTAGTTTTTCAAAAACCCCTGAATTGAGGTTTGCACGGCAAGTACTTAATTAAGGGCAGTAAAAATCTTTCCCAAAATATATTTGACTCCTATTAGATATAGTATACCCAGAAACCACAAAAATATAATTTTAAAAGTTATTTTCCTATTTTATTTAAAAGCTTTTTCTTAAGGCCAGAAATGGTCTTTAATAGGGAAAAATCATTTTATTGTTTCAAAAATATTTTACAAAAACCTAGGGAAACTCAGTGGACATATATTATCCATATATAAGAGTTTCAACACATGGTCATGTTCAAAATATTGGTCAAATCCCTCAAAAACCCTTTCTAGATATTTCAAGCTCTTGAAATATTTACAAAGGAAATATTCTCCAAAGATTCCACTAAAATTCTAGCACGTCACATATGACATGCTGGATGATCTTGACAAGTATAATGTCATGGAGAATAGCATAACCCCATGAAATCCCCTCAAAACCATTTCTGTCCATTTTGAAGTGTGAGCAACTTTACATTGCCAAACATGTCCAAATGCTCTCAAACCTTGTGAACATGCTCAAATGGTCTAATAACTCATCTAGACCAAATGGCACAAGTTGGAGAACAAGTTAACTTGATCAAAGGGCCCCAAAATCCTTCTTGTCCAGAACCAAATTTGAACAACTCTACATTGGCAACTTTCACCTTTTGATCTCAACTTTTGTGGACATGTTTAGGACCTCAAATGATGACACTAAACCAAGTGGTGCATCAAGGAGAATGGTTTTTCCTGACTAGATCGTGGAAAACCCATTTCTGTTGATTTCTAGGGTTTACAAAAGTTGCATTGGCAACTTTGCCCAAATAAGCTCCAAATTGGTGGAAGGCCCTAATTATATGTGACATTTCACCCTGTGGAGTCTCATGGCAGTTGGAAATCATCTGCTGGCCCAAATCATTATCAAACACCTTCTGACACTTTTCAAAAATCACCATTTTGACCACTAACACTATTCTCCTTGAGCCAACTTTTTACCACAGCTTCTCCTGACCATCTCCTACCTCCAGTAACGCTCCTCATTCAATAGCTCAATTATTTGGGGGTAAAACCCATCTCTTTCTCTCTCTGTTTACCCATGGCAACTCCTCCTCTCTCTCTCCTTTCTATATGCAGCGCCCCACCTAGCTCCTGACCACTCTAGAGCATCCAAGGAAGCTCCAGGACACAAGTGGACATGCCCCTGACCTTTTAAAATGGCCATGCCAGCCATATGCATGCTCTGGAGCGCGCTACAGTGCGCCCTTGCACTGTAGCCGCCCTCTGCCCGATGCTCCCGTCGACCTTGGGCGCCGTGAGCGTGTTCCCCGAGGCCGCCTCGACGTGCGTGACACGCTACGCGGTCGGCCCCCTCCTCCTTCTCTCTCCTTTGAGCCTGTCGTCGCGTGCCCGAGCACCGCCCGACTCGGCCACTCCCTGGCCACGCGGCTGGCCCGCCTCTGACCTCGCCCAGCTCCCCCTCTCACCTCCCTCGCTCCTGGATGGACTCCACGAGCGCCACTGACCCAGCCTAGCCCCTCCCAACGGTCCCCAGGACCGATTCCGCGGGCACCCGCGAGCGCGGCTCGCGGTGCACCATGGCTATGCCATATAGAGCCTCGTCGAGCCCCTCTTTCGACGCCCGTCGCTCTCTCTCTCCCCCAGAAACCTCCCGGACAAGCTCTCTCGCCCCCTCATACCCTCTGTCCTCCTCCATGGTCGGCGGCCTATTCCACGGCCATCCCGCTCTCCACCTCTTCGGACCTCCCCGACATGCCTTGGGCATCTGGATGGATGCGGCACTCCGTCTTGAGCTCTCCGGTGTGTAGCACACCGCGGGAGGTGGACGGAATCGTCGGCACGGGCGGCGGCCCAGCCACTGCTCCAACGGCGTCCACACACGCACGAGGAAGGCGCCGCCTTCCCCCTGCCTCCTCCTTCGGGCGCGGCCAAGCCGCACGGCTCCGCCCCCACCGCCGGCCGGCGCAGATGGGGAGAGCAGCGCCGACGGCGAGCGAGGCCGGTGCCCTCTACCTGGCGTCGCGGGGTTGAAGACGACGCGGGGCAGGGCGAGCGACCTGCTCGCGGGACCCTCCCGTCAGCCACCGAAGCGCCACGCCTAGCTGGCATAAGTGGAGGCGCCCGCGTGAAAGACGCCTTCGACGTGGCCCTTTCCCGCACGCTGCTGAGCTGCTGGGCCGGCCCACGGTCTATCTGCCGCCATGTGCGCAGGATAAGGTTAAAGCCTTATTCCCTTTTTCTTTTTCCATTCAACTTCAAAAATCCATATAAAATTCAAATCGTGTCCAAATTTGATGATTCAAATTTCCAGAGACTCCATAAACCAAGTCCTATTTAATAGGCCATAGTGGACATTTTTGTTGTCCTTGGTTTTCATTGAACCTTTTAGAAAGGTCATTTATCCACATAAATCCACTTCAAAAATCCATATTATATTCATTTCAACTCCAAATCCAGTGAAACCAATTCCTA
Source organism: Triticum dicoccoides (assembly GCF_002162155.2). Lineage (NCBI taxonomy): Eukaryota > Viridiplantae > Streptophyta > Magnoliopsida > Poales > Poaceae > Triticum > Triticum dicoccoides. The sequence goes on along the minus strand of NC_041385.1, from coordinate 304,002,881 downwards.
TATGTTTCTAAAATCATGCCTGAATTAATGGGTACTTTTACTCATTTTTATAAAATGGCATTCTGTGTACAACTTGTGGATCCATCAAATCCACTGATTCCAACATATTGAAATGTTTAGAAATATCCATTGATCCACTTCCAATGAAATCACTTTGGTCATTCCTCATATGACTAGAGGTATCCTAGAAAAGTCCAACTCATATTTTTAGAGCACTTTTATTTCCAGCCTTGTTGTGTTGCTTATTATGGTTGCTTTCGACGATAGTTGACGAAGTAGATGAAATGCTCGGAGTTGGACCAGAGATATTTGAAAACCTCGAAGACTTTGTTAAAACAGGCAAGCAGCCCTTTGACCATGTCTATGAAACCCTTTTTATGTGTGCCATATAGCACCATATTGTTATTGCAACGGAATCATGATGAGGTGGTAACCACTTTGATGGGTTGCCTCCGTTACTTCCTTGTTGATACTTGCATTATGCATGACCCTACCATCCTATGAGGGTTATGCCGGTGGGAGTAGATAGGATGCTAAAGTAGATGCTACGCAAAAAGGGACGGGTATATGCATGGTGAAGGAGACAAAGTATTTTCAAAAGACTTTTCGAAAACCTCGTCGGGTGCCACTTATGCCCGAGGGAGATAATGAGATGGGTAACCACTTGATGACGAAGTGGTGTACCGAGGCAAATATGTGTGTTGTTTTCAAAATGGATTGGTTTAAGTTGCGACCGTTATTCCAACCTTACATGCGCAACCACTCTACCCTTATATGGGAAAGGGCATTATTGATTACCTAGGCCGATACTAACTTGGAGCCCGCATTACTAGTGACGGGGGAGAGTTGGTGCTCTCTCTCGGGACGGGGTCGTGCCAGGTAGGGCGGCCATGACTATTTTTACAAGGCACCGGATACACCGTTGTGTCCCCTCTCGGATGTTACGATCTCGAGTGAGTCTCATATGATGTACATCATGAGGATACGGAACAACGACTGGACTCCTTGTTAGTGTCGTCTAGGGAAAGGTAGTGATCGGGTGCTTACCCCGGGTACTTGAGGTATCGCGGGTCGTGGATGACACGGAAGTTCCCCGGATCTTGTGGGTAAAGTGTGCAACCTCTGCAGAGTGTAAAACTATTCGAATAGCCGTGTCCACGGTCAAGGACAGTTGGGGTAACCGCTCTTGGGCTACGTCCATATGTTTATGAAAAACAACACAGTTTGGTGATATTCATGATGCGACTCGTGAGGAAGTCACGATGAGCTTCAGCATGAGTTGTTTATAACTCCTTCTCGATGTTGAGGTCTGTAACCTCCTGATACTTGTTGCAGACACATTCATGTCCTTGATAAATGTTGATCATACTTGCATGAGAAAAACTAGCTTTCCGCAAAAATGCCAATTCAGCAGCAGAGCCTTGCATAATTATTTTGTTATCACTCTTGGGTTGCTCGCGAGTACATTCAAACGTACTCACTGGCTTGTCCCTGGCTATTTACTTGGCCAGGCTTGAAAGAGCAGGTATATGAAGAAGAGACTTTGGTGACGATCGTGTGAGCTAGGAAGCTTCCCAGTCAGAATGCCTGTAGGGTTAAGGCATATGGCATGGGTCCAAGTTGTTATTGAAGATTTCCGCTGCGATGATACACTCAAGACTTGACCATAATGGTCCTACTTGTGTAAAATGGTATGTAAGGATGTAAGATGCTTGTTATTCAGCTTCTATGTGTTCAGTGAGCATTGATCTCTGGGATCACTGTACACGTGCATTCGGTGATCTCGACTTATGAGTCGGGTTCCCCACAGTGGCGGGCCGTCAAGTCGGAGTACGATGGCACCGACACCTTCGTATCATATTGACGGACCGCTGCCTCATCTTCCAGCTCTTCTCCCGGCACCATCATCACCAACCCTCTCTTAGGCGGCTGCCGACATGTTCTCTTGGTGCCTTCTGCTGCTCGTACTTCTCCTAGGCGCTCCTTCGGCCCTCTTGTCTTCATGTTCCGTTTACTGGGGAGAGGGACAAGAAAGGGATTACAGACCACTGCCTCATCTTCCAGCTCTTCTCTCGGCACCATCATCACCAGCCCTCTCTCAGGCGGCTTCCGACGTGTTCTCTTGGAGCCTTCTGCTTGTCGTACTTCGCCTTGGCTCATTCTGTACTTCAAGCTAATGGAGAATGTCCTCCTATCCGTCAAGGTCTTCGGTGACTTCGGAACTCACCTGAAGTGCTGCGTGGAGAGATCCTCGGATGACGAAGACTCGTCCTCGAGCAAAAGTGACAAGGAAGACAGTGGTAGCAGCGACGAGGGTAGCAGGCAAGAGGATGATGGGTCCTACTAGGTGTCGGACCTCCCGCCCCAGGGCGGTGCCGGCAGCAGCATCTGCATCGGGCCCCTTCTCCCGGTAGTGCCAGCTCCTTGAACTTCCCGAGGGCGCCTCCTTAGGCGGCTAGCGCGGGGAGGCCAGAGTAGGTGAAGAACGTGGGTGGCAGGCCGTCAAGTCGGAGTACAATGGCACCGACGCCTTCGTAGCGTATTGACGGACCGCTGCCTCATCTTCCAGCTCTTCTCCCGGCACCATCATCACCAGCCCTCTCTCAGGCGGCTGCCGACATGTTCTCTTGGTGCCTTCTACTGCTTGTACTTCGCTTAGGCGCTCCTTCGGCCCTCTTGTCTTCTTGTTGTGTTTACTGGGGAGAGGGACAAGAAAGGGATTACAGGCACCTCATCTTTTTTAGCTTGTAAGTCTACGGGCCTTAATTAGACTTAAAACTTTTAATCCCCCTGTTCATGTTTACATTCCATACGAACTATACTTGTGTGGGGTGTATTAATGAAAAAGGGTGTTTGTCGGGTTCTTTGTGCATGAGCGAAGCCCATTCCAAGGAACGGATCCTTGTTACTTTTAATGTAAACATGGTCGCCTGACAACAGGCCGCGCCGCTCCCTTTCCTCATTCAACCATACTCGCGCTCTTGGCGGAGATAGGGGTGATCTCTATCGCGGCTACAACCAGACCCCGACCCAAGAAATATTTCTCAGGGACGGGTAGGGGGGAGTACGGTATCTTAGGAGCAAAACAAGGTTTCACATGTCCCAACCCACATGGAAAGTAAAACAGGGGAATGAAAAACTTATCTGAATCTGCAGCCCCTGGCAACCTCAACTTGTCGGGAGCGGACCCTTGTATCTTCAACCCTCGTCTAGCTTGGCATGTCGGGACTTAGGCGCCAACCCGTTCCTTTTTTCCCCATCCAGCTTGGCGAGAGTGCTCACGTTTCCTGTGAACCAAAGGAGATGGGAAAGAAACAGGGAGACGCAGACTCGACCTCTATGCTAGAGGTTAGTCGCCGCAAAGCACTATCAACCCTAACCGAGGGAGAGACTCAACCTAGCATGCATGCTATAAGTTAGGGCGCCAGCGCTTCGTTTATTTATGCTGAGGGTCTGCGCCTGGCTTTGTACAGATGGTTACATGCCTTGCCGACAAGGCTGTTACAAAAGGTGGCTTGCCAGGGGGGCCGACAGCCACACCTCATGTGTAAAACATACGAAGATGCTCGATGTTCCAGGAGTTGCTCACTGGAACGACATCTTCGGTCTCCAGGCAGACTGCATCGGGCCTGGTGACTCGTGTTACCCAATAAGGGCCTTCCCACTTCGGCGTCAACTTGTTGGAATTCTTGGCTGACTGAACACGCCGAAGAACAAGGTTGCCTTCCTTAAAGCTTCAGCCACGAACCTTGAGGCTATGGTAGCGGCGCAAGGCTTGCTGGTAGCGTGCTGCTCTCACAGCAGCCCGAAGATGATCTTCCTCGAGGAGCGTCGCGTCATCTTGCCGCAATAGCTCTTGCTCAAGCTCATCATAAGCGAGCACTCGAGGTGACCCGTATATGAGTTCCATGGGGAGAACTGCTTCTGCCTCGTATACCAAGGCAAAGGGTGTGTGGACGGTGGCTCGATTTGGCGTCGTTCTGATCGACCAAAGAACCGCCGGCAACTCATCAATCTAGCGCCCTCCGCTCTTGTGCAGCCTGTCAAAAGTCTTCGTCCTCAGGCCACGCAACACTTCAGCATTTTCCCTCTCTGCTTGGCTGTTGCTCCATGGGTGTGCCACGGTAGCAAAACAAACCTTGCTGCTGAGGTTTCCAATGTATTGCATGAAGGTGTGGCTTGTGAACTGTGTGCCGTTGTCAGTGATGACTCTGTTCGGCACACCAAAGCGGCAAACTAGCCCTTTAATGAATTTGACAGCTGACTGTGCGGTCATCACCTTCCTCACTTCTTCCACCTCTGGCCCCTTTGTGAACTTGTCGATTACAATGTACAAGTACTCAAGGCCCCCGACGGCGCGGGGAAAAGGGCCCAGGATGTCGAGCCCGTAGACCAAGAATGGCCAGGAGAGAGGGATGGTCTGCAAGGCTTGAGCCGGCTAATGAAGCTTCTTTGAATGGAACTGGCACGCTTCACACTTGGTTACTAGTGCTGTCGCATCCTGGAGGGCAGTGGGCCAGAAGAAACCTTGCCGGCAAGGGCCCTCGATCCTATGTGGGAGCCACATATGCCTCCATGTATCTCTGCCAGCAGCTCCAGTCCTTTTGCCTGGGGGATGCACTTCAATTTCACTCCATTCGTCCTTTTTCTGTACAGAATGTGGTCAACAAACTGGTATAGAGTAGACCGGCGGGCTACTTTCTCTGCTTCTTCCTGCTCCTTAGGAAGCTCCCCTGTTTGGAGGAATCTGACGGTATGCTGCGCCCATACTAGAGCCTGTCGCTCGATGGCAAGGACCAAAGGCATTTCCTCTGCCGCGGGAGCGGTCTCCTACACGGCAAGGGCTTGGCGCCCCGCCGGAGTCAGTTGTCCAATGTCAGGCTCGGCGTCCACGACAACATCTTTGCCGGCGGCTCCAGGGAGCTCGGTGGGGAAGTAGTTGCCGAGGCCTGACTTCCTCCGCTTGCTCTAGTCTATTGATGGTTCAACGGATTGTTGACTTAAGCGAAGCACAAAGGTACCTGGTTCCACAGGTAGCTTGAGGGCGGCGCGCTTTGACAGGTAATCGACAATGTCGTTCTCCAATCGAGGGACATGCTCTTCCTATATACCGTCAAATCGCTCCTCCAGTTTCCTCACTTCATCTACGTAGGCTTCCATCAACGGGCTTTGATAATCCTTGTTGATCTGCCAGATGACAAGTTGTGAATTGCCCCTGACGATGAGCTTTTTGACCCCGAGGTCTGCCGCGATCCTGAGACCGGCAAGCAATCCCTCGTACTCAGCAGTGTTGTTTGTTGACATCTCTGTGGGAAAGTGCATTTGGATCACGTACTTGAGGTACTCTTCGGTTGGTGCGACGAGCAGCACACCAGCACCCGCGCCTTGTAGCAAAAAGGCCCTGTCAAAGTACATAATCCAGCTGCGACTCGTTTCCTTGCCTGGGAGAGTGGTCTCCTGGATCTCTTCATCGGCGTCGAGGTCCATTCGGCAATGAACTCCACCAAGACTCTGCTCTGAATTGTTGAGGTGCTTTTGAACTTCAAACCAAAACTTGACAGCTCCAAGGCCCATTCCACAATCCTCCCCATTGCATCTGGGTTATGCAGTATCCGTTGCAGCGGGAGGCGGGTGATGACGGTGATCTCGTGTGCTTGGAAGTAATGACGCAACTTCCTCGAGGCCATAAGGAGGACGAAGAGCAATTTCTGCACACCAGAGTACCTTGACCTAGCCCCCTGCAAGAGGGAGCTGACGAAGTAAACCGGGTGCTGCACCATCTTCTTCTTTTGCACCACTTCACCCGGTTGCATGGGCCCTGTCGCACTGGTGTCAGATCTTGCCGGGGGCCCAGCCTTGTCGGGAGCAAGCCCTGCCGGAGAGAATTCTGGCACACCATCCGTCGACTCTGCCATTGCCGCCGCCTCTTCGTCGTCCTCCCTCTGTGCCACTAGTGCGGCACTAACCACTTGATTCATTGCCACTAGATACAGCAGCAACGGTTCTTGTGGTTTGGGCGCAACCAACAGTAGGGTGGAGGAGAGGTCTTTCTTCAAATCCTGCAGCATCGCCTTGGCCTCCGGAGTCCACTCCATTTGGCCCGCCTTCTTCAAGATCTTGAAAAAGGGAAGGACACGCTCAACAGACTTGGAGATGAATCTGCTCACGGCGGCGATGCAGCCAGTGAGCCCGCGCACATCCTTGATCCGCTTAGGTGGCTCAATCTGCTCGATGGCCTTGATCTTGTCCGGGTTTGCCTCAATTCCACGCTGCGACACAAAGAACCCGAGAAGCTTGCCGGATGGGACACCGAAGACACACGTCTCAGGGTTCAGCTTGAGGTTGATCTTGCGCAGGTTCGCAAACGTTTCCTCCAGATCTTGCACAAGTGTTGCCTTGTCCTTGGTTTTCACCACTATGTCATCCATATAAGCTTCCATATTTCTATGTAGCTGAGGCTCAAAACCAATTTGGACTACTCTTGCAAAGGTCGAACGAGCACTCTTCAACCCGAAAGGCATCCATAAAAAGCAATACGTACCACATGGGGTGATGAATGTTGTCTTCTCCTCATCTTCTCTTGTCATAAAAATTTGCTGGTAGCTTGAGTATGCGTCAACGAATGATAACAGGTCGCACCCGACCGTGGAGTTAACAATACGGTCGATGCGCGGCAACGGGAAAGGATCTTTCGGACAAGCCTTATTGATATCTGTGTAATCAATACACAACCTCCACTTCTCGTTTGCCTTGCGCACCACCACCGGATTGGCCAACCATGTCGGATGGAGTACCCCTCTTATCAAGCCTGCCGCCTCTAGCTTCCTAATCTCTTCTATGATGAACTGTTGTCTCCCTAGAGCTTGCTTCCTGACCTTCTGGTTGACGGTCCGCGCATGAGGACAGACAACAAGATGGTGCTGAATCACTTCCCTGGGAATGCCGGGGATGTCGGATGCTTGCCACGTGAACACATCAACATTCGCCCGTAGGAAAATGACAAGCTCGCCTTCCTATTTGTTGTCGAGGGTGGAGCTTATGGTAAAAGCCCCTCCCGTGACATCCTCTCTGACGGACACCTTCTTGGTCTCTGGTGGTGCAGCTCTGGATTTCTTGCTCTTGCTGGTGGAGCTCTCTGGCACTTCCTCGACGGGAGCACAACACTCCAGAGAGGTGCGCTTGCCAGAGTGGGTGCGAGAGGTCTCGCTGGTCTTCTTCCCTCCCGGGGCTTCAATGGCAGGAGCAAGTGCCTTGGCGACAGCTGCTGCAACTGCTTCCCGATAGAGTTGGTCAGCGCAAATCAGCGCATCTTTCTTGTCGGAAGGGACAGTGATGATGTTCATCGGCCCGGCCATCTTCAGCATGTTGTAGGCGTAATGGGAAACCGCCATGAACTTGGACAGCGCCAGGCGGCCGAGGATCCTGTTGTAGGGCAAGGGGATCTCGTCTACATCGAAGACAATCTTCTCCGTCCTGTAGTTCAACTCGCCTCCAAACGTCACGGGCAGCATGACCTTTCCCTTCGGCTGGCTCCTCCCTGGGTTAACCCCTTGAAAGATGCCTCTCTCTTTGAGATCTCCATCAGGAATCTGCATCCTTTTGATCACAATAGGCGAGATCAAGTTCAGACCGCCCTGCCGTCAACTAGCATCTTCATCACCTTGAGGTTGCGGATCGTTGGTGAAACCAACAACAACAAACACCCAACCGCAGTAGTGCGGTCAGGGTGGTCCTAGGTGTCGAGGATGATAGGCGTGCTAGACCACTTCAGTGGCTTCCGTGCGTCGTGTGATGGCTCCACCGCTGTCATCTCACGCTCCCACTGCTTGAGCTAGCGATGAGATGCTTGCAGCAAGGTGTCACCGTCGAGGCACATGGCCTCTGTAGTCTTCTGAAACTCGTGGTCGCCAGACTTGTCATCCTTGTCATGATCATCATCTTCATGCTTCTTATCGCGGCCCAAGCAGGCCTCTCTTGCTGGTTATCCTTGTCGTGGCGGCCTCCTTGGCCGCCACGCTTCTTGCCAGATCCTTCGGCACCATCTTGACCCTTCTCCTTGCCCCGCCATTCATATTCAGCTTTCTGCTTCTCAGTGAGCATCTCAATTTGACGGCAGTTTTGTAGGTCGTGGCCTTTGGTGCGGTAGATCTTGCAATATGGCAAGCACAGTCTTGCCCTTGCACTTTCTGTTACGGCGCCGACCCTTCTTCGTCGAGGCAGTGACATCATTGTCTGTGGAGTCGGTTTCCGTGTCGGCATCCTCGCCGGGGTACTTCCTCCCCTCTTCAGCTCGAGCGCATCGATCAGCCAGAACGTAAAGCTCGGCCACATCCTTGACCTTGTTCATCGCCAACTCTTCACGCATCTTACGGTTGCGCACATTCTGGTGGAACGCGCTGATCACGGCAGCGGGATGAATGTCTGGAATGTTGTATTGCACTCGGCTGAACCTTTGGATGTACTTACGCATGTTTTCTCCTTCATTCTGGGGGATGATATGGAAATCGCTTGCCTGGGCATGAGCCTGATGGCCTACAGTGAAGGCGCCAACAAACTCATGGCACAGGTCCGACCAAGAAGAAATGGAGTCCACTGGCAAGTGCATCAACCATGACATGATATTGGGCATTAGTGCCAACGGGAAATAATTGGCAAGCACCTTATCGTTGAGGGCTCCGGTAGCTTGCATTGCAGTGGTGTAGATCCTAAGGAACTCTGATAGGTGAGTCTTGCCGTTGTACTTATCGCCAACGTTGGGCTTGAACATGCGGTGGGAGGGCCACTAGAACTGCCACAGCTCACGGGTGAAGGCCGGCAACCTACCTCATAGGGTAGGCCACCATAGCCTCCCGGTGGCGGGTGGTCCATATTGGGTCCTGCCCACCTGTCTGATTGGTGGCGTGCATCACGCGGCACTCGATGGTGGTTCGAGCGTCTTCAAGGGCTCGCTCCCGAAGAACTTGACGTTGGTCGCGGTGGGTCCGCCGATAGGACGATGCTATGCAGATATTATCGCAAGAGTCATCGCGACGGATCGACACCAACGGTGGCTGATGTGGGGGAGGAGAGTGCACCGTGGCTGCGTCGCCCCCGGCCATCCCACCGCTGGCATGTGGTGGCTCGATGGAGCGACGGCCTATGGGCCCCACTGGTCATGGCTCATCTTTGTTAGCGATGTTGACGAGGCTCCGGACACTAGCTCTCCACTCGTCGAGCCTCTCCGTAGCGAGAGGAAAGTCGAGGTGCAGTTGCGCGCGCCAGAGCTTCCGCTGGTGTGGGCGGCGGCGAAAGCTGCATGGACCGTGACGCGCTTCGACTTCTAACTATGTTAGAAGGAGCTCTATCACGACCCCTGCGGCCGTCCTCCATTTTCACCAGCACCTCGGCGTGCATGCTGGCCTTCCTTGTTCCGTGAAGGACGCGCGGGACTCTTCCCAGGGCGGCGCTCAGGATCACTAGCGGAGTGGCGCTGCTCATCAAGCACAACTTGGGAAGAGCGCGCCGTGGGCACCGGTGTTGGTGTCTTGGAGGCCACCGCGCCGCCGTCGGGGGGCATGGCGACGCCCCTGGAGAGCCCCGCACCGCCTGCGGGGGGGCCAACTCCGTCTCTAGAGTTTGCGGCGTGCGCCCATCGCCTGGCGCACGAACGACGCAAGCTTTCTAGGTATGGACCGCCAGGGCGATGTGGGTCTTCACGGGTTCTTTCCGCGACTGGCCCGCTACTGGCCCGCATCACTACAGGCAGTCCGGTTCCGGATGAACTAATCATTGTGGTCATCTTCCTCTTTGGAGCCATGGCGACGATGAGCTGTTCGACTAGCTGCTAAACCAGATTCTCACGACTCCATGAACCTATCTGGCGCGCCAAAGATGTCGGTGGAAACGACACCTATGGGATCACAAGAATCCCTACTACGGTTGCGGGGCACGGGGTCATGAGAAGAGCAGGATCAGCAATCAGCACAAGCATGCGGGTCGTTTAACCAGGTTCGGACCGCAAGGATGCGTAATACCCTAGTCCTGCTTTTGTGTGTATATCAGTGTTCTTGGAGTTCTTGATCAAGCTACGATGAGTGTAACTTGTCCAAGGGTTCGAATCCTTCTCCTGGATGCCTCGGGCCTCCTTTTATAGTCAAGGGGATCGCCAAAGTGGCACACAGGAGGTGGCATCGGTGTACAGTGGCTAAGTTCATCGCTTAGCCATTACGGGACAAGACACATTTAATGCGCCTCTTAGGTGTCCCCCTTACTTTACCGCCGCCTCGCCCTGCTTTGACACGTGCCCGGGCCAGCGAGGCGGCTAGCGCCATGTAGGCTGGCAGGCTACTGAGGTGGTGCGATGCTAGGGCCTTCACAAAGATTTGCATGCCACAAAGTAGGCGCTCGCTGAGCTGGCTTGGAAGCCTCCCGTCGACATGCAGGTGCCTACCTAGTCTGTGGGCTGGCAGCTGCATGGATAGCAGCAGTGCAAACTTGGTGGACGTGGGCCTGGCTGTGGCCCCGCGTTGTCCTCGGAAAGGGCCTTGCCGGTGCCCCGACAAGGGTCTTTCCGTGGCTTTGTTGTCGTCCCCGGCAAGGATCTTGCCGGAGGTCTTGTGGGCTTCCTTGGCAAGGATCTCGCCGAGGTTTGTCGTCTTCTAATCCTCATCTGATTTCGAGTGCTTCTTATCTTCACAAAGATTTGCATGCCATCATGGAGGCGCCTCTCGAGCCTTGGTCCCAACGTGGTTGGTGGTGTTGGACAACCTGGGGCTCAAGGGTGGCGCAATCCACTGGTGTTGGGCGAGCTGCCCCGGCAAGGTCCTTGCTGGGGCCGTGGAGGCTGCCCCGGCAATGGTCTTACCGGGGCAACCTACCTCACCCTCTTGCTCTTCCTGTCTCTATCTTGGCGTTGCTTTGACCACCTTGTGGCTTTGATTCCCTGCCCCTGCCCCGCTTAAGTGTGGCCAAAGGCATGTCTCTAACTGCCCTTGCACAGGTAAAGGGGTACAAAGTAGTGCCCTTACTTCTGTACACCGACATGGAGTTACCGTGGAGATGTCCTTCTAGGACGTTGCTTACTCCGTGATAATTGTCATTCGAGCTGGACAAGCATCACTCAAGAACACTGAGTTCTGCTATCTGCCAATAGTACTTACTGGTCAGGAGGGTTATTACACTGGTCTTTACGCTGAAGCTACTCATGAGGAGCCGAGCCTTCAGACCACCACAGATATGTTGGAGGAAAGGGACCGTGAGGTCCTTGCCCTCCGGATGGAGCTGTTCAACACTCGAGCGTACCACCGGGCCACTATGACACGGCTTGCACCCGCCGTGCAGACTGGTTATCTTGATATGCGGGATTTGTACCCCATACGCACTCGTCTGCCAGCTCGTATGGACTATCCTAATGCTGGAGGCATCACACCTCCACGTGGGTGTCGTCTGCCACCGTTCGTGGGACCAAGGCCTCATCCTTGGCCTTATGGTCCACAGGCCCCATGCCACCGGGAGTTTCCAGATAAGCATGTTTCACTTATAGGCTACGCAGGTAATCTTTATGAAGATTACTACGGAGACGGAGACGACTGAGCTAAATCATGGCACTAGTAGTATTGTAGTAGTTGTATCTCCACAGTCCCGCGTGTCTTGTGGAATATGACTTATTGTGTACTGAATTCCGGAGGCGTAGAAAAATAATGTATAGGAGCTTGGAATGCCTCTGATGAGATGTAATATTTCTCTCACCGTAGTTGTACTTCAGCCTGGGCTTGTACTAAACTATGTATGGTGTGTATGACCAACGGTATATATATGGCAGTTTCTGTATTACCATGTCGTACAGATGAACATCACTGCATTCCGTGTCATCCATTACATTTTGCACTCCTACGTCAGAGCTTTGCCATCCTTGTCTAAATTGTTTTTTTTCCTAGGATGGTCAACACCCAAAGCACCCTTGCTGCCCCGGAGCATTGTGAAGCCAGTGGGGCTAGGGATGAGAATATGCCTCATCCACCTTCCTTGGCTGAGGTCATGTTGGAGGCTGAAAGGAACAAACGTGAGACCAATCGACTGCTGGAACGCATTGAGCAAAATACTGGACATCACCAGAGGAACGACTTGGTGTCTCTCAATGACTTCATCAAGTTGTACCCACCAAACTTCCATCATTCCGTCAAGCCTCTTGATGCGGATGATTGGCTCCGCAGCATCACCCACAAGCTATGTTCTGCACACGTAGCCGAAGCTGACAAGGTCACTTACGCTGCTTATCATCTTGAAGGCCCCGCTAGCCTTTGGTGGGAAAACTATGAGGCCATGCACCCAGCTGGCCAGGATAACACTTGGGCAGATTTCAGCGAGGCTTTTCGTGAGCACGACATCCTGGAAGGTCTTACGGATCATAAGAGGGAGGAGTTTTTCAACTTCACCCGGGGCAGGCTAACCGTGGATGCATATTGTAGAGAGTTTAGAAACCTAGCATGCTATGCAGCTGAAGAAGTGTCCACCGACGCAAAGAAGCAGGCGAGGTTCCGCAAGGGACTCAGACCCGAGCTTCGCCGTGATCTTCGTCTGCACGAGTGCACTTCCTTCCAGAAGCTAGTGAACAAGGCTATCAGTGCTGAGACAGGCCAGACTGACTTTGAAGCTACACGCAAGCATCCTCGTGACACTAGTTCCTCATCTGGTTCTGGATCTCAAAAGCGTTGGGTATTGGTCCGAAACAGAGCTCTGCCACCTAGATTCACTCTGAGGCCATCCAATCAGGCGCCTCCTCCAACCCAGCAGTATGCACCGCCTAAGACTTATGGTGGATCAGCCTCCAATGCTCCTCCACACACCAACACTGTGACATGCTTCAAGTGTGGAGAACCGGGTCACTACATGCGAGAGTGTCCAAAGAAAACAACCCCAATCAGTCCGGAAAGGCCGTTGGCCATGGCAGGCCAACAGGGAAGGGGTATTCTTCCAAGCCAACCACCAATGCATGTGGCCATGTGAACTGTGTGTCATCTGAAGAGGCTCAGGATGACCCTATGTCGTTCTTGGTGCGATCCTTGTTAACTGCCATCTGGCATCTATTCTTTTCGATACTGGAGCATCTCATTCATTTATGTCTGAGAGCTATGCTCGTTTGCAGAACACCGCATTTTGTGATATGCCGTCCACCATGGAAATTTCTACTCCTGGCTCTAGATGGAAAACTTCTAGAGTAAGCCATGGGAATGAAATTCATGTTGATAGACTTGTTTTCCATGCATCCTTGATAGCTCTCAAATCCTCGGCCATAAATATCATCTTCGGTATGGACTGGATGACAACCCATCATGTTAAGATTGATTGTTACTCTAGGAATGTTCAACTTACACATCCATCGGGCAAGGTAGTCAATGTCTTGACCCGAGTGTCTGAGCATCAGCTCTACTCCCTTAATGCCAGTCCTCTGCCAGACCTGGAAGATGTCCCGGTAGTTCGTGACAGATCTTGTCCTAGGAACTGTCCCAATCTGTAGGTGACCCTATAAGATGGCACCCCTAGAACTAGCTGAACACAAGAAACAACTTGATGAGTCCTTGAAAAAGGGTTTCATCCATCCAAGTTCTTCTGCATGGGCTTGTCCCGTCCTCTTCGTCAAGAACAAGGATGGTACGGATAAGATGGTTGTAGATTATTGACCCGTCAATTTGGTCACCATAAAGATCAAGTATCGGCTCCCCAGATCAACAACCTGTATCATCAGCTTGCTGGATCCTCGGTCTTTTCCAAGATGGATTTGAGGTTGGGCTATCGTCAAATCAAAATCAAGAATGGGGACATTTCCAAACAATCGTTGCTACTCGTTATGGCCAATACGAGTGCACCTTCATGTCCTTCGATTTAACCAATGCCCCAACCACCTTCTCTCAGTTAATGAACTCGATCTTCATCGATTATTTGGATAAATTCATCGTGGTATACCTCGATGATATACTCATCTATTACAAGAATGAGTAAGAACATGCCGAGCTTCTTAGGCTAGTATTGACGAAACTTCGAGGGCACCGCCTTTATGCCAAATTCTCTAAATGTGAATTCTGGTTGCCAGAAGCGACCTACCTAGGCCATGTAATCTCTGGTAAGGGTATTGCTGTCAATCCCAAGCGAGTTCAGGCCATTCTTAATTGGACTCCACCTAAATCGGTCAAGCAAGTTCGGAGTTTCCTTGGCTTAGCGAGCTACTGTTATCGCTTTGTTGAGAACTTCTCCAAGGTTGATAAACCTCTCACTGAACTTCTCAAGAAAGATAAAAGTTCGAGTGGACCCCACAGTGCGAGCATAGTTTTTAGGAACTGAAAAGACGCCTGACATCTGCTCCCGTACTAGTACCACCGGATTTCTCCATGGACTTTGTTATCTATTAAGACGCCTCGCGACAAGGACTAGGTTGCATACTCATGCAAGATCATCATGTAATTGCCTATGCTTCACGGCAGTTGCATCCACATGAAGAAAACTATCCTACACATGATCTAGAGCTTGCAGTTGTAGTCCATGCACTCAAAACCTGGCGACATCACCTTCTCGGTAATCGTTGCAAAATCTTCACCGATCACCAAAGTCTAAAAACCATATTCACCCAACCGGATATGAATCTCGGGCAAAGACGTTGGGTCGAGTTTTTGACAGATTACGGCTTAGGAATACATTACACCTCGGGAAAAGCCAATGTCATGGCTGATGCACTTAGTCGTAAATCTTATTGTAACAATCTGATGTTAGAACAAAGTCAACCACTTATCCATGAGGAATTTCAGAAGCTTAATCTTCACATTGTTCCTTAGGGGTTCCTATCTACCTTGGTGGCGAAACCTACCCTTACGGATCATATCATAACCGATCAGCTGTATGACAAGGGAATATCTCGGATCAAGGAGAACATTGCTAGCGGAGCTGCTAAATGTTTCACAATGATCAAGGCGTTTTATTCTTCGAGAACCATTTAGTGGTTCCCAAGAAACGACAACTACGGCAATTGATCCTTAAGGAAGCTCATGAATCCCCTCTCACCATTCATCCCGGTAGTACCAAAATGTATCAGGACATACGCCAGAGGTTCTGGTGGACTAGGATGAAAAGGGAAATTGCTCAATATATTGCTAGTTGTGATGTCTGTTGTCATGTTAAAGCAGAGCATCTATAGCCTGCTGGACCCCTCCAACCTTTAGCTATTCCTGAATGGAAATGGGATAAAATTGGTATTGATTTCATCATCGGTTTTCCCAGGAGCAAGAGGGGGAATAATGCTATCTTCGTCGTCATCAATCGTCTTTCCAAATTAGCCTATTTCCTACCTGTTCGAGAGAGTATAACCGCTAGCTAGGTAGCAGATTTGTATATTTCTCAAATAGTATCTCTTCATGGTGTTCATTGGAGATAAACTCAGATCGTGGAAGTCTCTTCGCCTCTCGATTTTGGGAAAGTTTCCAAATGCTATTGGAACTCGTCTCTCCTTTAGCAACGCCTTCGGCCCTTAATCAAGTGGTCAAGTAGCACGCGTCAACAAAATTCTGGAAGATATGCTCCGAGCTTCTGTTATCTCATTCAGAATGGATTGGGAGAAATGCCTTCCATTTGCCGAATTTGCTTATAACAATAGCTATCAATCTAGCCTGGACAAAGCTCCTTTTGAAGTTCTCTATGGACGAAGGTGTTGAACGCCTATTAACTGGTTAGAACTGGGGAAAGGCAATTCTTTGGCCCGGACATGATCCAGGAAGTAGAAGAGCAAGTTCACATTGTTCGTGAAAAGCTGAAAACAGCCCAATCTCGTCAAAAGAGCCAATATGATCGTAAACATAAGGCCATGACTTTTAGGTTAATGATAAGGCTTACCTTCGGGTTAATCCTCTAAAGGGAACCCATCGTTTCGGTATTAAAGGCAAATTGGCTCCTTGCTACATTGGACCCTTTCGCATTCTAGCCAAACGGGGAGAAGTTGCCTACCAATTGGAACTACCCACGCATATTTCTAGAGTTCATGATGTCTTTAACGTTTCTCAACTCAGGCGTTGCTTCTCAGATCATATCTGTGGAGTGGACCACGAAACGCTAGATATCCAAGATAATCACACATATCGGGAATATCCCGTTTGTATCCTTGACCAAGCCGAGCGTACCACTCGACGCCATAATATCAAGTTTCTCAAGGTTCAATGGTCACACCACTTTCTTTCTGGCGGATCCTAAATCTCGGGACAAGATTTTTCTGAGTGGGGGTGAGTTGTCACAACCCTAGTCAGTGCATGCATTGGAGTGATTGCATCATGTTTACTTTTCACAGAAAGTTGAAATGGGGATGGCAGAAACCCCCAGCACCACCAAACTCAACTAGGGTTACTAAAATAATTTTTCTATGAACCTGAAATGCCCTTCAAAAATGTTCATCATCTTTGCCCTGGTCTAGAACTCCTGACAAAAATGGTGCACACTTTTCTAGGACATCATTGGTTCACTGAAATAAATCATATTCTATTTGCATTTGGCATTTAAATGTTATATAATATTTTAAATGTCCAAATAATTAAGAACTAAAATGTTTACTGTTGGAAATAATCCAAACAGTGGCCTTGAGCAGTTTCATGATTTTTGGGAATGTTTTTGTATTTTTATTAAAGCCACAAAGCTACAGAAAGAAATAGAAAACAGAAATAAAAGAAAAGAGACTTACCTGGCCAAAACTCACCTGGCAGACCACCTGGCGGCTCAGCACTGTGCTAGCCCATGCCGGTCAGCTGCTTCCTCCCACCAGGTAGGTAGGGAGGTGAGCGCCGGCATGCCCGAGCTTCCCACGCCTCCACCTGCTTGCCGACGAGCCGCTAGACGCATGGATGAACTCCACCTCGTCGCCCCAACCTCCCCGACACCTCATTCGCCCCCCTGCGCCTCTCTCTCACTCTCTCCTTGCAATGGTCGACACCACTGTAGCCGCATCGTCATCGTAGTCATGGCCATCGTTGCCCCCTCATCGCCCTGCCGTGTCCAGAAGTTCCGCCACCGTCTACTCCATCGAGCATATTGAGCCCCGAGCTCTTGTTCACCCCAGACCCACTGCAGCGACTTTCTCTCGCCTAGCCGTCGCCGGAGATCCACTTCGTTGCCACACTCGCTCCAGCTCGTCCCCGACCTCACTGCCTAGCTCGTCGTGACTATTGTGAGCTTCTGCCTCTCCTCCCTCTCTCGGTTCTCGCTGTCGCATGTTGTAGCGACCGCACCAAGCACCGCCACACGCGTCGCCGCCTGAGCTCACCACCGACATGGCTCAGGCCACGCAACGGCCTCACCACCGTGCCCAACGCACTCACCGCATCGCGTAGGCCTCATAGGAGCTAGCCCCAAGCCACCATGTGCATCATAGCATCGAGTTCGAGCTCACTCGAACTCCGGCAGCCGCCAAGCTCGTCGCCGGTGGCGTTTCCGGCGATCCCGAGCCCAACCACCACCACCACTCGACGCGGCTTACTCCCAGCTAAGCGTAGATGCTCTCTGCCGCCCGTTTGGTCGTCGGAGTGAGAAACCCGCACCCTCCGCCGCGTCTGGTCGTCGTCAGCGGCTAAACACCGACGATTTAACCCAGTTTGACCAGGTATTTGACCCCCCCTCCGTCACTGACATGTGGGCCCTGCCCTTTCGTCGAACCTAGATTAGCAACTAATCTAAATTTAATTAGTTAGTTAACTAGCTGTAACACTGACCAGTGGGTCCCACTGGTCAGGTTTGACCTGGACCACATAGTTGACCTGCTGACACAGTGTTGATGCAATGCTGACGCAGTAATGCCTTTTCTAGATTTATTCTTATTCAGGAAATTCCAGAAAATAGTGCTAACTTCTAAAAATCATAGAAATTAATCTGCAACTCCAAATGCAAAGATTTATATATGAAAAATGATCAGAAAAATCCAATCTATCCATCTATACTGGTTTAATGCATGTTTAAGAAAATTAACCTTTCTGTATAGATCAAAACATGATAAAGCACCATTTAAATCCATAAGACGACTTTGGGGTTGAACCTTTGGTTCAAAATGGCTCAAACCCATCTTGTTGTAGTTGCATTAGCCCAACACACTCATTTTGCCATGTCAAATGCATGCATCATATTGTTTCTTATTGTTGTGTATTGATTGTGTTACTGGTATGTTCTCTGTAGTAGGTTCTGCTCCTGAGGATTACCGTGAATATCCAACTGAAGGACAGTACCCGTGAACCGATGTGCCAGGCAAGCAACCACCATTTGATCATATCGATAAAATTCATTGTTCTTGCTCCTGCTCTCATTTACTGCATTTAAGACAACAATGTTTCAAACTGCTGTGTGTTGCAGTAGTTGAACCCATTTCCTCTGGATGACCTATCATTGCCACATTAACTAGTTGAAACCCACTAGCATGTGTAGGAGTTGATTGAGCCATGTTTGTGTTTCCTACCTTGCTATGCCTGCTATGCTTAGAGTCGTGTTAGGTCTAGTTCATCTTGGTGATGGGCTAGAGTGAAATGATCATGTCGGTGATGAGAGTGAAGTGTTGAACATGATTTGGTAAATGTATCGACGAGAGGCCATGTAGGAATACATGGTGGGTTGTTTCCTTGGAACCGTCCCTAAAAACTGAGATCTGTATGTGTGATTTAAGATCAGCTACTACCATACATTGGGATCCTTAATTGACCCTCTCGGCTTATTAACCACCCTTGTCCTCTGTCCAGGAGTTGCCAGTAGTTACTGGTGTTTGTAGTATACTAGGGGCTGTGCACAGCGCTGACCCTCGGGGTGGGCTGTGATGCGGTAGGTACTTGGGCGGGTATGCCGGGCGCTCGTTTGGTGTCTCGGAACCCTATACGCATCGTTCAGAGCCGTATGTGGAAACCTCGGTTAGACTCCCTCCGGATGGAACCTGGATAGGCGATAAACCTGGACTAGGGACTTGAGTGTTTAGTCAGGCCGTGGCCGACACCCTCGTTGGGCTTCCGCTTGAAGGTTGCCGAGTACATGTCGTGTAAACGGCGATAACTGGTGGAAGTGTGTGTGAAGAAGTACACCCCTGCAGGGTTAATATCATCTATTCGAATAGCCATGTCCGCGGTAAAGGACTACTTGGTTGCCTATACAGTTCATAGACAAGTAAATGGAAACAACTAAAAGACTCAAGACAAGTGTGAGTGTCGTGGATAGCCCTTCGGTAGGATGACGGAAGAGGATTCGTGGTAGTGTATTGTTGTGGTGAGTAGTCGACTCGTGTGCGCAAAACATTTACATGTTGCTGTCTCGTAGGATAGCTTAGCCAAGAGTCAAAGCTGGCTTGCTGCAATAACTCCACTATCCCTTTGTTGATAATGTGCATGTATGTAGGATCTGATGTAAGTCTTGCTAAGGACCTTTGTACTCATGTTTGCTTAATTACTATTGCAGAAGAGAATGCCGCCCCTTCTGAAGGGTTTTACGTAGACATCGGCGTTGATGAGTAGCTTGATACCCAAGTGGTGATCTTGAGCATGTGAAGTACCCTTGTAGATAGATAGGCTTCCTCAAGCATTTTGCTTTCTAGTTGTCTGTACTCAGACAAGTCGCTTTCACTTGTGCTTGTATGCTTGTATGACTTGAATGTCGGGTCGTGTGACCCCTATCAGTATGAATGATATGTATGGCTCTTTGGAGCCTTTTAAATAAAGTACTTGAGTTGTAAAGTTTTGTAATGATGCCACGTCGTATTTGCACATATCGAACATATTGTGTGTATGATTTGAAATGCTTGGTATGTGTGGGATCTGACTACCTAGTTGTTTATCCTTGGTAGCCTCTCTTACCGGGAAATGTCTCCTAGTGCTTACACTAAGCCTTGGTCGCTTTCTACTGCTCTGGAACACTTAGGCTGTCCGGCATGTGTCCATCTTCGTTCCTGTGTCTGTCCCTTCGGCGAAATGTCACGCCTTGTTCCTTTATGTCCTTGTAGTGCTACGACTTGGGTTCATACATAGTTGATCGACAAGTTCGTTGCTGAGTCATATATCCCATTCCCTGTAAGGTAGCGCCACTTTGGGTTCATGACTAGTCATGTCAGCCCGGGTTCTTTGTCATATGGATACTAGCAACATATCATATATGTGAGCCAAAAGGAGCAAATGGTCCCGGGCCAGGTAAGGTGGCACCCGTGGGAATACAGTGCGTGAGGCCGCAAAGTGATATGATGTGTTAGATGATAGATCAGTGTGACTTAGAATCAGGGTCCTGACAATGCAGCAAAGTAGCACGAGTATTTCCCTCAGTTTTCAGAACCAAGGTATCAATCCAATACGACACGACACACAAGTTACCAAATATCTGCACAAACAATCAAGCACCTTGCAACCAACGCGATAAAGGGGTTGTCAATCCCTTCACGGTAACTTGCAAACGTGAGATCTGAAAGAGATAATAAAGTAAATATTTTTGGTAATTTTTTTGTATAGATTGGAAACTAAAGATTGCAAAATAGTAAATGAGATTCAACAATATGGAAAAGAGATGCAATATAATGGAAAAGAGACCCGGAGGCCATAAGTTTCACTAGTGGTTTCTCTAGAGATAGCATGTATTATGGTGGGTGAACAAATTACTCCCGAGCAATTGATAGAAAAGCGCATAATTATGAAGACATCTAAGGCAATGATCATGAACATAGGCATCACGTCCGTGTCAAGTACACCGAAACGATTCTTCATCTACTACTATTACTCCACACATCGACCGCTATCCAGCATGCATCTAGAGTATTAAGTTCATAAGAATGGAGTAACGCATTAAGAAAGATGACATGATGTAGAGGGATAAACTCAATAAATATGATATAAACCCCTATTTTTATCCTCGATGGCAACAATACAATATGTGCCTTGCTGCCACTACTCTCACTAGGAAAGTACACCGCAAGATTGAACCCAAAGCTAAGCACTTCTCCCATGGCAACAAAGATTAATCTAGTAGGCCAAACTAAATGGATAACTCGAAGAGACTTGCAAAGATATCAAATCATGCATATAAGAATCCAGAGAAGAACCAAATAATATTCATAAATAATCTTGTTCATAAATCCACAATTCATCGGATCTCGGAAATACACCGCAAAAGAGTATTACATCGAATAGATCTCCAAGAACATCGAGGGGAACTTTTTATTGAGAACCAAAGAGAGAGAAGAAGCCATCTAGCTAATAATTATGGACCCGAAGGTCTATGGTAAACAACTCACGCTTCATAGGAGAGGCAATGTTGTTGATGTATAAGCCCTCCGAGATCGATTCCCCCTCCGGCAGATCACCGGAAAAGGCCCCAAGATCGGATCTTACGGGTATAGAAGGTTGAGGTTGTGGAAAAGTGGTTTCGTGGCTCCCCTTGATGTTTTTAGGGTATGGGAGTATATATAGGCGAAAGAAGTACGTCAGTGGAGCTACGAGGGGCCCGTGAGGGTGGGGGGCGTGCCCTCCTGCCTCGTGGACACCTCGTTGCGTATCTGACTTCAACTCCAAGTCTTCTGGTTTGCTTTCGGTCCAAGAAAGATCATCGCGAAGGTTTCATTCCGTTTGGACTCCGTTTGGTATTCCTTTTCTTCAAAACTCGAAAATAGGCAAAAAAACAGAAACTGACACTAGGCCTCCGGTTAATAGGTTAGTCCCAAAAATAACATAAAAGAGCATATTAAAGCCAATTAAATATCCAAAATAGATAATATAATAGCATGGAACAATAAAAAATTATAGATCCGTTGGAGAGGTATCAAGCATCCCCAAGCTTAATTCTTGCTCGTCCTCGAGTAGGTAAATGATAAAAACAGAATTTTGATGTGGAATGTTACCTAACTTATTTATCAATGTAATTTTATTTATTGTGGCATGATTGTTCATATCCGAAAGATTCAGGACAAAAGTCTAATATTGACATAAAAACAATAATACTTCAAGCATACTAACAAAGCAATCATGTCTTCTCGAAATAACATGGCCAAAGAAAGCTATCCCTACAAAATCATATAGTTTAGTTATGCTCTGTATTCATCACACAAAGTATTTAATCTTGCACATACCCGATGACAAGCCAACCAATTGTTTCATACTTTTGATGTTCTCAAACTTTTTCAATCTTCACGCAATTCATGAGCATGAGCCATGGACATAGCACTATAGGTGGAATAGAATGGTGGTTGTAGAGAAGATAAAAAGGAGAAGATAGTGTCACATCAACTAGGCGTATCAACGGGCTATGGAGATGCCCATCAATAGGTATCAATGGAGTAGGGATTGCCATGCAATGGATGCACTAGAGCTATAAGTATATGAAAGGTCAACAAAAGAAACTAAGTTGGTGTGCATCCAACTTTCTTGCTCACGAAGACCTAGGGCACTTTTGAGGAAGCCCGTCATTGGAATATACATTCCAAGTTCTATAATGAAAAATTCCCACTAGTATAAGAAAGTGTCAACATAGGAGACTCTGTATCATGAAGATCATGGTGCTACTTTGAAGCACAAGTGTGGTAAAAGGATAGTAGCATTGCCCCTTCTCTCTTTTTCTCTCATTTTTTATTTGGGACTTTTCCCCTTTTTTATGGCCTCTTTTTTCTCTTTTTTTCTAGTTTTTAGTCAGGAGTCTCATCCCAACTTGTGGGGGAATCATAGTCTCCATCATCCTTTCCTCACTGGGACAATGCTCTAATAATGAAGATCCTTGTCGGTGTCAAAAACGGCGGATCTCGTGTTGGGGGTCCCGATCTGTGCGTCTAAGGCTAATGGTAACAGGAGGCAAGGGACATGATGTTTTACCCAGGTTCAGGACCTCTCCATGGAGGTAAAACCCTACTTCCTGCTTGATTGATCTTGATGATATGAGTATTACAAGAGTTGATCTACCACGAGCTCGTAGAGGCTAAACCCTAGAAGCTAGCCTATGATGATTATGATTTTCTCTAAGGACTAAACCCTCCGGTTTATATAGACACCGGAGGGGGCTAGGGTTTACACAGAGTCGGTTACAAAGAAGGAAATCTAATATCCGGATTGCCAAGCTTGTCTTCCACGCAAAGGAGAGTCCCATCCTGACAAGGGACGAAGTCTTGAGTCTTGTATCTTCACGGTGCAACAGTCTGGCCAAAGTATATAGTCTGGCTGTCCGGATACCCCCTAATCCAGGACTCCCTCAGTAGCCCCTGAACCCGGCTTCAATGATGATGAGTCCGGCGTGTAGATTGTCTTCGGCATTGCAAGGCGGGTTCCATCTCTGAATACTCCAAAGTAAACCCCGAACACTTACATTGTGTCCGGCTCTGTGAGACGATTTTCACATACCACCATAGAGAGAATGATATTTCACAAATCTGATCTGCTGACAACAATTTTTTTTCAACGGTGTGCTCTTACGCCATGGCCTGGTCTAGCACGGATCGATTATTGTCAGCCTGCCTCGATACGCGTTGTGAGGCAGTTTCATTGGCAAGCCTTGCCCAAACAGAGATCGTGTTCCTCTTATCGCGGGATCCGCCATCAATACTGGTGCGTGCAACCCCACGACGCCTGTTGGTATGACTCCGTGTTTTTAGGTAAGTCTCAAGCGGTTGCACTGAGGACGCTTCATATTCATATCACGTCGTTCATCGTCGTGTGCGAAGCCTTCCTCCACATCACCCCGCACTTCATCTTATGGCTCAAGACCTTCAATGTGATGCCAAAGATGATTGAGGGGCGGCACGCAGAGTACGGAGGTGCTGTAATAAGCAGGAACACCGACACCCCATGGCCAGAGGGCTTCTTCCTGGAGGTGTCCGATTTGTGGCAGCGGAGGTGGTTTTACGTCACGGCTCCTAGAGGCACAAAGTGGGTGGCTGCCCCCGACTTCCGTTTGGGCCCTCCACCTCAACTGGCGTCATGGGCCAATGTGGGACTGGATTGGGGGCTCGCTATTGATGTACCAACATTGCAGAGCCGCATTCGGGAGCTTCTTGAGAGGGAGATCAGCCTTGTAAGCGTAATTCAGGTAATGCTAGTCCGACAGATCTTGGCGTGCAAACGATGGCCTCTCCGGATGTGGGAGTTCAATCCGGAATGTCCGCGGACTATTCTGCACTTCTTCGGCGTGACGCTCGAAGGGATGTGTGAGTTATTCTTCGGACCACAAGTAAAGTGTCCAGACACCATCGAGGATGTGGGCCTGAGCTGCAACCGCCCACATACCCGAGTAAGTAACCTAGAAACCGAACACTTCGTTTATTTTTATCATAACATTATTCCGAAAACCATTCGCGGCCAGGAATGTCTCAATAAGGCGGAGAGAATCAGGTATCCTGCGCAACTTCCCGAAGGCTCACCCAGTCCTGCCATAGCCAAGATGCTTAGTCGTGTGCTAAGTCAAGTTCCCTCTGGGAATGACGAAGGGAAAAATAGAGAAGCAGAACTTCACACATTGCACATCCAAACCGGGGGAATTACTACCTCCCCGAAGGAGGATAGTCGGGGAGGGGAATCTAAGGTCCCCTCCCCTTGCGGGAAGAAAAGGGCCGCCTCCGAAGACTTGGGACGGTGGTGCCTAGACAAAGGAAGAAAACTTCACCAGGTGGCCCTGCTTCGAAGGGCGTCCTCACCGCGCCATGCCCGCAAATGGGCCAGCCATTAGCCGAGCTATAAGTTAATCGCAAATACAAAGCTACCCCTCCCTCCTCCGAGAACAATAACCGGGATCCCTCTTTTGTAGTCCGGCTAGCAGCTCTTCTCGACAGAGTTCGTCGTCGGGGGATCTCCTTCTGTAGATGATGGAGAGTGAAACCCCACCAACCTCTCCGCCTCATGGGGCGGGCGACCCCTAGGTGTCGTCACGGAGGAGTCCAGATTTGCTGAGACCAAAAGCTAGTACTTCGGTCACCCTAAGCTCAGAGCGTTCGGCTCCCACGGGGGGTGATAAGAAGGGTCCTCCACAGTTCGGTGACCAGCCGGACACGCTGACGGGCCTTCTGGAGCAAGCTGCTTTCTCGGAGGATCACCGTTCATTAATGAGAACAGTGCTTGAGAAGATTTCATCCGCCACAAGCAGGTTGAATGAAGCTTTTACCAGCCTGCTCAGAGGCTTTGAGGTATGTAATGAAATATGTAATTTTTTGATTGTGGCGCACGCGCTAGGTGTGCTCCATGTGGATCGTAGCCGCTGAGACTCTAGTTACCGACCTTAGGCGGCAAACGGAGGATCACATTGTTGAGTAATGATCTCACTATATTAATGCGCAGGTGACGAAGGATCCAGCAGCCGACCGGTCCGTTGAAGTCGCCAAACTGAGGAGGCAGATTGGACTTGTGGATGCCGATATCACACTTGTGAACGCGCGGCTTAACGAATCACAGAGTATGTGCTCTGCTTTCCTTATTTAAAGGAAATATTAAGAGGAGCATAATGTTAATATGATAAGCTTGGACTGCAGGCGGAGCTGCTGCCGTGGAGGCCCTGAGGGCGGAACTCGCCCTAGCCAAGGAACAGGTCCAGGCGAGCAATGCGGCTGCCCTAAAGGCGGCCGAAGAGTTGAGAGCCAAATAGGATACTCATCGCTGAAGAGAAAATAAAATAGCCGAGATGGCTGTGGAGCTGGAAAACGCCGCCAACTGGTATGAGCTTCTTGAAAAAGAAAATCGGGCGAATTCGGCTGACCTAAAGAAGGCCCTTGATGCGGCCAAGGAGACGCATTCCTAAATTAGGGTTGCGCGGGAGGAGCTTTGACAGGCCAGAGAAATCACGGTTGGAAACCCCTATCTGTTGCGGACGAAGTTTTTAGATCCAAAGTACGATCCTCTAGACCGACACTGGAGCCCTGCAGACGCGTATGTGGATTTGGTGAAGAGTATGGCTGATGCGGCCAAGTTTTTCAAGGATCAAAAATATAATGAAGTGGAAAAGTTGTTCTGGTCGCAATTCAATGCTCCAACGCGCCCATTGCCATTGAGTGAGAGGATGGCTGCTATGGCCGAGCTCCATAGACTATCCGGTCTTACAATGCGGTCTGTCATAGACCAACTATGGCCGAAGGGCCTAAGCCGGACAGTTATTTTGGTTTAGTGCAACAATTGCTTGGTGCCGTATCGTGGATCGATGCCATGAAGAGGTCGGCATGCATAGAGGGTGCATGGATGGATCTTGCCCGCGTTAAAGCATATTGGACAGACATGGAGGCCACCATCATTGCGAACCAGAGTCCAACGGCAGCCAGGATCCGGCCGAGCACTACTTGGAGCAGGTAACAGAAGGTGCTCGCTTAATAGAGGCTCAGTGCTCGAAGAATGTCATGTTCGAGTGACAAATCGTTTCATTGTAAAAGCAATTTTATTGTAATTATGGAGGCTATGTTTATACTTTTCGCCCGAAAGTGCTATTGTGCCTCCTGTTTTATACATATATGTAATCTGAAAGTTAGCAGTCGTTGGCTTCAGCCCCCATGCATACAATGCAGGGGTGTTCGCGAAAATATGCGTAATCACACTTGATCCAATGTCTTGGTCCATTAAGGAGGTGATCGCACGTCTAACTAGGCAACCGGACTATATAGCTTTAACACTTTCACTTAGCCATAGGAGTTTGACGGTGGGGCTACTATATAGCCCCTGGTACCTTTGCGTGCATCCGAATACGGGCGCGTGTGTACATGACCGGGAAACGGTCCTTTGTTAATGCGGAGGAATCCTAAAGATTCCAATAAGTCTTCGAGTGGTTGAACAGTCTCTCGTTGTATCATGACAGTCAGTTTTCGGCTTTCTCTACTGAGGTGCTCACCCGGCCGAACCAGGGCACAATCGCATTAGTCTGTCATGGCCAATTGCCAATAACGGCAGTATCCTTTGTGGGTGTCATACCCATGGGATGTGTAAGAACAAGAGACAATAAAGAAGGTTTACACAGGGGCTTAATATAAAGAGAAACCTTTGAGTAGGGCCCTGCTGCACGTCTGCGCCTTTGTCTCCGTTGTGCCGTGTCTTGGGAGGGTATCGCACGATTGGTGTATGTAAAAAGGAAAACTCATATAGAAGAGTATGACGTAAGAGTGTGATGTCTACTACACAACCTTCTTCTTGTAGACGTTGCGGGGCCTGCAAGTGCACAAGTTTGTAGGACAATAGCAAATTTCCGTCAAGTGGATGACCTAAGGTTTATCAATCCGTAGGAGGCGTAGGATGAAGAAGGTCTCTCTCAACCAACCCTGCAACCAAATAAAAAAAAGTCTTTTGTGTCCCCAACACACCCAATACAATGGCAAATTGTATAGGTGCACTAGTTCGGCGAAGAGATTGTGATACAAGTGCAAAATAGATAGTAGATAAAGGTTTTTGTAATATGAAATAATAAAAACAGCAAGGTAACAAGTGGTAAAAGTGAGAGTAAACGGTATTGCAATGATAGGAAACAAGGCCTAGGGTTCATACTTTCACTAGTGTAAGTTCTCTCAACAATAATAACATAGGTAGATAATATGACAAGCCCTCAACATGCAATAAAGAGTCACTCCAAAGCCACTAATAGCGGAGAACAAACATAGAGATTATGGTATGGTACGAAACCACCTCAAAGTTATTATTTCGGATCAATCTATAAAAGATTTCATACTAGAATAACACCTTAAGACACAAATCAACCAAAACCCCAATGTCACCTAGATACTCCATTATCACCTCAAGTATCCATGGGCATGATTATATGATATGCATCACACAATCTTAGATTCATCCCACCAACATAAAAGTACTTCAAGGAGTGCCCCAAAGTTTCTACCGGAGAGTCAAGAGCGTGTGCCAAACTTTATGCATAGGTTCCCAATGTCACGGAACCCGCAAGTTGATCACCAGAACATACATCAAGTGGCACATGATGTCCCATTGTCACGACAGATAATCACGGCAAGACATACATCAAGTGTTCTCATGAAAGACTCAATCCGATAAGATAACTTCAAAGGGGAAACTCAATTCATCACAAGAGAATAGAGGGGGAGAAACATCATAAGATCCAACTACAATAGCAAAGCTCGGGATACATCAAGATCGTGCCACAGAGGGAACACGAGAGAGAGATATCAAACACATAGCTACTGGTGCATACCCTTAGCCCCGAGGGTGAACTACTCCCTCGTCGTCATGGATAGCCCCGGGATGATGAAGATGGCCACCGGTGATGGATCCCCCCTCCGGCAGGGTGCCGGGAAGGGCTCCCGAAAGGTTTTTGGTGGCTACAGAGGTTTGCGGCGGCGGAACTCCTGATCTATTTTCTGTTCTGGAAGTTTTAGGGTACGTAGGTATATATGGGTGCAGGGGGTACGTCGGTGGACCTCCGGGTGCTCATGAGGTAGGGGCACACCCAGGGGGGCACCCCCCACCCTCGTGGGCAGCCCAGGACTCCCCTGACGTGCACTCCAAGCCCATCTGGTTGGTTTCCTTCCAAAATTAACTTCTCCAGTTGATTTCGTTCCGTTTTGACTCCGTCTGATATTCCTTTTCCTCGAAACACTAAAATAGGCATAAAACAACAAATCTGGGCTGGGCCTCCGGTTAAGAGGTTAGTCCCAAAAATAATATAAAAGTGAATAATAAAGCCCAATATTGCCTAAAACAGTAGATAAAGTAGCATGGAGCAATCAAAAATTATAGATACGTTGGAGACATATCAAGCATCCCCAAGCTTAATTCCTGCCCGTCCTCGAGTAGGTAAATGATAAAAAAGAATTTTTGATGCGGAGTGATACTTTGGCATAATTTAAATGTAAATCTTCTTAATTGATATGAATATTCAAATCCGAAAGATTCAAGAAAAAAGTTCATATTGACACAAAAATAATAATACTTCAAGCATACTAATCAAAGCAATCATGTCTTCTCAAAATAACATGGAAAAGAAAGTTCATCCCTACAAAATCACATAGTTAGGCTATGCTTCATTTTCGTCACACAAAGATGTTCCCAACTTCTATACACCCGATGACAAGCCAAGCAATTGTTTCATACTTAAATAAACTCAAACTTTTTCAACCTTCACGCAATACATGAGCGTGAGCCATGGATATAGCACTATGGGTGGAATAGAATATGATGATGGGGATTGTGTGGAGAAGACAAAAAAGGAGAAAGTCTCACATTGACGAGGATAATCAACGGGCTATGGAGATGCCCATTAATTGATGTCAACATGAGGAGTAGGGATTGCCATGCAACGGATGCACTAGAGCTATGAATGCTCAACAAAAGAAAACTAGTGGGTGTGCATCCAACTCGCTTGTTCACGAAGACCTAGGGCATTTGAGGAAGCTCATCGTAGGAATATACAAGCCAAGTTCTATAATGAATAATTCCCACTAGTATGAAAAGACAACTTATGAGACTCACTACGTGAGGAACAAGGTGCTACTTTGAAGCACAATATATGAGACTCACTACATGAAGAACGAGGTGCTACTTTGAAGCACAAGTGTGGAAAAAGAGATAGTAGCATTGCCCTTTTTTTTGGGCCTTTCTTTTTTTATTTTGGCCTTTCTCCCTTTTTTTGGGCCTTTCCTTTTTTTGGCCTTTTTTATTTGGGCAATGCTCTAATAATTATGATCATCACACTTCTATTGATTACAACACAAGGATTACAACTCGAAACTCAGAACAAGATATGACTCTATATGAATGCCTCCGGCAGTGTACCGGGATGGTGCAATGAATCAAGAGTGACATGTATGAAAAGTAATGCATGGTGGCTTTGCCACAAATACGATGACAACTACATGATCATGCAATGGCAATATGACGAAAGTAATGTATGTCATGATGATGATGATGGAAGTTGCATGGCAATATATCTCGGAATGGCTATGGAAATGCCATGATAGGTAGTTATGGTGGCTGTTTTGAGGAAGATATAAGGAGGTTTATGTGTGATAGAGCGTATCGTATCACGGGGTTTTGGATGCACCGGCGAAGTTTGCACCAACTCTCAAGGTGAGAAAGGGCAATGCACGGTACCGAAGAGGCTAGCAAAGGCGTAAAGGTGAGAGTGCGTATAATCCATGGACTGAACATTAGTCAAAAGAACTCATATACTTATTGCAAAAATTTAGAAGCCATCAAAAAAATTCAAGTACTATGTGCATGCTCCTAGGGGGTAGATTGGTAGGAAAAGACCATCGCTCGTCCCCGACCGCCACTCATAAGGATGCACAAGCCAGGTACACTTCATGTTTCAAATTTGTTACACAACTTTAACCATACATGCATGCTATGGGACTTGCAAACTTAAACACAAGCATTCTTTGAATTCATAATTACTCAACTAGCACGACTTTGATATTATCACCTCCATATCTCAAAACAATTATCAAGCATCAAACTTATCTTAGTATTCAATTCACTCAAAAGAAAGTTTCACATATCTTGAATACCAAGTATATTAACATTAAGCAAATTACCATGCTATTTAAGACTCTCAAAATAATCTAAGTGAAGCATGAGAGTTCAACTATTTCTCCACAATAAAACTACCACCATGCTCTAAAAGATATAAGTGAAGCACTAGAGCAAAAATTATCAGGCTCAAAAGATATAAGTGAAGCACTATGAGCAAAACTATCAAGCTCAAAAGATATATGTGAAGCACATAGAATATTCTAACAAATTCCAAATCATGTATGGCTCTCTCTCATTAAATAATTTCAGATCTTGATACTTTATTCAAACAGCAAGCAAAGCTAAAGAAAACTACAATTCAAGGATAGCACAACTCATGTTAAGAAGCAAAAACTTAGGCTCAACCGATATTAACCGATAGTTGTTGAAGAAGAGAGGTGGGATGCCTACCGGGGCATCACCAAGCTTAGATGCTTGAAACTTCTAGAAATATTATCTTGGGGTGCCTTGGGAATCCTCAAGCTTGAACTTTTGTGTCTCCTTAATTCCTCTCATATCATGGTTTCTCTTTTTATCAAAAGCTTCATTCACAACAAACTCAACAAGAACTTGTGAGATAGGTTAGTATAAACCAATGCAAAACCTTATCATTTTCTACTGTAACAAATCACTTAAATTATTATTCAACATTGAATACAAAATGCCTCTGCATATTTAATACTCCTATCCTCAAATAGAATCATTAAACAAACAAACATATGCAAACAATGCAAACATAACAACAATCTGCCAAAACAGTACAGTCTGTAAAGAATGCAGGAGTATAAATACTTCCCTAACTCCAAAAATTATGAACTAAAATTCCACTGTAATAAATTTATCAGAGCTCAATATGCAAAAAGATTCAACATTATACTGCTCTCCGACTTTTCTAGGGAATTTTCGCAACAGCGGTAAACTTTCTGTTTTCAAACAGCAACATGTATACTAGCAAAATAAGCATGGCAAAGGTTATCCTTGACTTATTTATTGAAACTAAAGATGAAAAAAATTATTCTAAATAACAGAAAGCAAATACTAACAAAATAAAATTAGGCTCCAAGCAAAACACATATCATGTGGTGAATAAAAATATAGCTCCAAGTAAAGTTACCGATGAACGAAGACGAAAGAGGGGATGCCTTCCGGGGCATCCCCAAGCTTAGGCTCTTGGTTATCCTTGAATATTACCTTGGGGTGCCTTGGGCATCCCCAAGCTTATGCTCTTACCACTCCTTATTCCATAGTCCATCGAATCCTTACCCAAAACTTGAAAACTTCACAACACAGAACTCAACAGAAAACTCGTAAGCTCTGTTAGTATAAGAAAATAAAACCACCACTTAGGTACTGTAATGAACTCATTCTAAATTCATATTGGTGTAATATCTGCTGTACTTCAACTTATCTATGGTTCATATACTCCGGTACTACTCATAGATTCATCAAAATAAGCAAACAACACATAGAAAACAGAATCTGTCAAAAACAGAACAGTCTGTAGTAATCTGTATCAAACGTATGCTTCTAGAACTCCAAAAATCCTATCACATTGGGAAGTCCTATGAAATTCGTGTACCAATCCAGAGCAAAAAGAATCAGATCAGAAGCACGTTTCCGTGAATTAACAAAACTAATTTACTGGGTGCAAAAGTTTCTGATTTTCAGCAGGATCAACACAACTATCACCGTAAGCCATCCTAAAGGTCTTCCTTGGCACTTTATTGAAACAAAAGCTATAAAACATGATTACTACAGTAGCATAATCATGTGGACACACAAAAACAGTAAGGATAAATATTGGGTTGTCTCCGAACAAGCGCTTTTCTTTAATGCCTTTTAGCTAGGCATGATGATGACAATGATGCTCACATAAAAGATAAGAATTGAAACATAACGGGAGCATCATGAAGCATATGGCTAGCACATTTAAGCCTAACACACTTCCTATGCATAGGGATTTTGTGAGCAAATAACTTATGGGAACAATAATCAACTTGCATAGGAAGGCTAAACAAGCATAACTTCAAGATTTTCAACACATAGAGAGGAAACTTGACATTATTGCAATTCCTACAAGCATATGTTCCTCCATCATAATAATTTTCAGTAGCATCATGAATGAATTCAACAATATAACCAGCACCTAAAGCATTCTTTTCATGATCTACTAGCATAGAAATTCTACTACTCTCCACATAAGAAAAATTCTTCTTTATGGCATATGTATCATCACAATAATCATCATAGATAGGAGGCATGCTTTCATCATAGTAAATTTGCTCATCAAAGCTTGGGGGACAAAAAATATCATATTCATCAAACATAGCTTCCCAAGCTTGTGGCTATGCATATCATTAGCATCATGGATATTGAAGGGATTCATACTAACAACATTGCAATCATGCTCATCATTCACATATTTCATGCCAAGAATTCTATGTAATTCTTCTTCTAGCACTTGAGCACAATTTTCCTTCCCATCATACTCACGAAAGATATTAAAAAGGTGAAGCGTATGAGACAAACTTAATTCCATTTTTTTGTAATTTTATTTTATAAACTAGACTAGTGCTAAAACAAGAAACAAAAAGATTCGATTGCAAGATCTAAAGATATACCTTCACTTACCTAGCCTCCCCGGCAACGGCGCCAGAAAAGAGCTTGAAGTCTACTACACAACCTTCTTCTTGTAGACGTTGTTGGGCCTGCAAGTGTACAGGTTTGTAGGACAGTAGCAAATTTCCCTCAAGTGGATGACCTAAGGTTTATCAATCCGTAGGAGGCGTAGGATGAAGATGGTCTCTCTCAAGCAACCCTGCAACCAAATAACAAAAAGTCTCTTGTGTCCCCAACACACCCAATACAATGGCAAATTGTATAGGTGCACTAGTTCGGCGAAGAGATGGTGATACAAGTGCAAAATAGATAGTAGATAAAGGCTTTTGTAATCTGAAATAATAAAAAAAGCAAGGTAACAAGTGGTAAAAGTGAGTGTAAACGGTATTGCAATGATAGGAAACAAGGCCTAGGGTTCATACTTTCACTAGTGCAAGTTCTTTCAACAATAATAACATAGGTAGATAATATGACAAGCCCTCAACATGCAACAAAGAGTCACTCCGAAGCCACTAATAGCGGAGAACAAACGTAGAGATTATGGTAGGGTACGAAACCACCTCAAAGATATTCTTTCGGATCAATCTATAAAAGAGTTCGTAATAGAATAACACCTTAAGACACAAATCAACCAAAACCCTAATGTCACCTAGATACTCCATTGTCACCTCAAGTATCCGTCAGCATGATTATACGATATGCATCACACAATCGCAGATTCATCCAAGCAACATAAAAGTACTTGAAAGAGTGCCCCAAAGTTTCTACCGGAGAGTCAAGAACGTGTGCCAACCGCTATGCATAGGTTCCCAATGTCACGAAACCTGCAAATTGATCAGGAAAACATACATCAAGTGGCACATGATATCCCATTGTCACCACAGATAATCACGGCAAGACATACATCAAGTGTTCTCATGAAAGACTCAATCCGATAAGATAACTTCAAAGGGGAAACTCAATTCATCTCAAGAGAGTAGAGGGGGAGAAACATCATAAGATCCAACTACAATAGCAAAGCTAGGGATACATCAAAATAGTGCCACAGAGGGAACATGAGAGAGAGAGATCAAACACATAGCTACTGGTACATACCCTCAGCCCCGAGGGTGAACTACTCCCTCCTCGTCATGGATAGCGCCGGGATGATGAAGATGGCCACCGGTGATGGATCCCCCTTCGGCAGGGTGCCGGGAAGGGCTCCTGAAAGGTTGTTGGTGCCTACAAAGGCTTGCGGCGGCGGAACTCCCGTTCTATTTTCTGTTCTGGAAGTTTTAGGGTACGTAGGTATATATGGGTGCAGGGGGTACGTCGGTGGACCTCTGCGGTGCTCACGAGGTAGGGGGGCGCGCCCAGGGGGGGCGCGCCCCCCACCCTCGTGGGCAGCCCGGGACTCCCCTGACGTGCACTCCAAGCCCATCTGGCTGGTTTCCTTCCAAAATTAACTTCTCCGGTTGATTTCGTTCCGTTTTGACTCCGTCTGATATTCCTTTTCCTCGAAACACTGAAATAGGCATAAAACAGCAAATCTGGGATGGGCCTCCGGTTAATAGGTTAGTCCCAAAAATAATATAAAAGTGAATAATAAAGCCCAATATTGCCTAAAACAGTAGATAAAGTAGCATGGAGCAATCAAAAATTATAGATACATTGGAGACGTATCAGCGTGCGATGAGTTGGCTATCATCAATGGATACTACGAGTGTAAGACATTGGCCTGTTAATAAGGTCAAGCCAAGAGTTGGGCTTTATTAAATATCTATAGCCCCTGGTGTCCTCTATGGGATTACATGTATTTCGCCTAGCTCAGGTTTATCTGGGCTGCCGGACTTATCTTACCGTGTCCATGGTCTTAACTACGAGTCATGCGTTTTGATATTGTCGGTGTACTAGAATATGGGTACCCTAGTACCACGAACTTGTGCACGGGCAGTTGCAGCACCTCGCGGCAAGGCTTGCCGGGCGACCGCCAAGATCCTCCGTGGTTCCTTTGGAGCCATTCAAGAACAAAGTATTTAAGCCCAGGAGACAAGGCCCCGGCAAGAGGAGCTTGCCGGGAAGGCCAACCAAGGCATTTCAAGGAACTTGCCGCGACGCGCCGCGCGTCCCGGCAAGGCCCGGTGAGCGACAAGCTTCTGGACCCGACAAGGCAACGGCCGCGGCAAGGCGCTTGCCGCGGCAGGCGGCCACTCTGTGTCCACGCTCCAGCGCATCCACCAACGTGTCGCTCTGGGGCCTTTCCAGGCGCGCGTGGCAGGAGGCTGTGCGGCCAGCGGTGCGCGGTGGCATGCGAAGCTGACAAGATTGCCATCGTGGCGAGCGGTGGCGCCCCTGATGGTCGTTTTCTACACTGTTTGGGCTACACAGACGGGCATTTAATGCCCTTGTCCCCTGCCGTCAGGGTTAGGTAGGAAACACTATACAAGTAACTATACCAACCACCTCTCTTTTTACATTTGTACCCTTGTTTACGTTGCCACCTGTCGGTGACCCCTTGAGCATATAAAAGGAGGCCCATGCGCAACGTAGAGAGGGTTCGGATCATTCGGAAGCCAAAAAAACACTCAGCTCTCTCGAGCAAGAACACAATAAAATCAGACAAGCAGCAGTAGGAGTATTATCTCTCCGGAGAGCTCGGAAGCTGGGTAAACTGCTCGTGTGCTTCGCCTCGATCTGCTCTTCGTGCGACCTCCGCCCCCCGCCGAACCGAAAGGGGCCACGGTCCATCGGCCCCATAGGTGTTCGTGGATCAGTTTCCCCGACATCTTTGGCGCGCCAGGTAGGGGGCGTCGAGGCTGTGTGAACCTGATCCGGCGTTCACACGAGCTAGATCTTCATTTTCTTCATCAACATGCCACCGAAGAAGAAGGCTTCGGAGGCAGCTGTTCCGTCCACGTAGATCCCACCGCCACCGGAGCAAACGGGTGGTGGGGTAGACGTCGGCGGAAGGATGTACGTCGACGAGGAAGCTCACGACGTTGCCAGGTCCAAGGGCAAGGCGGCGCAGACCTCGACGTCCGCGCTTGTTCCGCGCCCATCTCAGGAGGCGCGGGACCGACAGCATCATGGTACTCGCAGTACCATACGTTTGTTGGGCCAAGATCAAGCTGGTGGATCTCGGGGCGCTCAAGACCATCATGCACGCCAGCGTACCAGCACAAGCGAGACACGGTCGCACGGACGGGATGATGCTCCTTCTAACATAGTTAGAAGTCCGAGCACATCCCGCTCCTCGCGCCGTCCGCCACTGCCACCCACCACTCCGGCAGAAGCTTTGGCGTGAGCTCAACTGCTCCTGGATTACCCTCCAACGTCGGACAAGATCGACGAATGGAGGGCCACCATTCAGAGTCTCATCGGCTACGCCAACGGCGACACTCCGCGGCAGCCGAGCGCGTCACTGCTGCGGCAAGGTTGCCAGGCGCGAGCCGGTGGCGACGAAACTGGTGGAGGTGCAACCACCATGCAATCACCACCCTGAAGGCCAGGATCGCCGACTCGTCGGATTCACCTCGACAGTGACTCCACCGCATCGTCGGATCCACGAGCTCGTCGCGATCAGCGCCAAGTTCTTCACGATAGACAGCAAGAAGACGCTCGTACTCGCATCAAGCGCCAAAGAGAAGCGCGACGTCAATCCGACCAGCGCGCTGGGCCTTCTGTTGACATGCATGCGCCAGGGGAACCAGGCGATCTACCGTACGCGTTAGGTTGCCCTGCGTTCACTCGTGAACTGCGGCAAGTCCAGTGGCCCAGCACAAAGAACTTCAAGCCAGATGTACCGGAGAAGTACGACGGCAAGACGCATCCGTCGGAGTTCCTCAGCATCTACACCATTGCGGTGCAGGCTGCCGGGGGACGGGACGACAAGATCCTTGCCAACTACTTCCCGCTGGTGCTCAAGCCCAACGTCAGATCCTGGCTCATGCACTTGCCGGAAAACTCCATATCCTCTTGGGCCGATCTATGCCATCAGTTTGTCGGCGCCTTCACAAGCGGACACAAGCCTCATGGCAAAGAGAGTGACCTTCATCTTCTCGCCCAGAAGGAAGGAGATCCCCTGCGCAAGTACATTCAGAGATTCAGCAGTGTACAGCACAACATCCTAGACGTCCACCCTGGCACGGTGATCAGCGCGTTCCATCAGAACGTGTGAAACCGCAGGATGCGGGAGGAAATGGCGATGTGCAAGATCAGAGACGTCAGTGAGCTATATGCCCTGGCCGACAAGTGTGCACGTGCTGAGGAAGGGAAGAGACTCCCCGAAGAGAACATAGGAGCAGGAGGATCTGACAGTGATGATGCTGCCCCGGCAAAGAAAAACCGGCGGCGGAATAACAGGAAAAAGAAAGGCAAAGAGGTGCTAGCCATTGAGCAGTCCAGCAAAGAAGCCAAAGCTAGTAACTCCGGCAAGGAGGTTGCCGCAGCTGTGGCAGTTGCCGACAAGCAGGACGGCACCAACAAGCAGTACTGCAAAATCCACCGCACTAAGGGCCACGACCTCCAGAGCTGCAAGAAAGTCGAGCAGCTTGTTGAGCAACAGAAAGCTGAATACGAGCGGCGCGACAAGGAGAAAGCCCAGGAAGGTGCTGGAGGATCCGGCAAGAAACGTCCCGGCCGAGGAGGACGCCGCGGCAAGGCCAAGCAGCGGCAAGGAGACAGACCTCCTCGCGGCCGCGACAAGGATGAAGATGACGACGACGATGAAGACATGGATGGTTAGGAGACAGATGAGCAGGAGTTCCAGAAAGCCACAGAGGTCCTGTGCGTTGACGGCGGTGCTTCTCTGCATACTTCGCACCGCCAACTCAAGCAGTGGGTGCGGGAAGTTAATGCAAAAGAACCACCCGTCAAGTCACGCAAGCCTCTGAAATGGTCCAGCACGCCTATCATCTTTGATATTGAGGACCACCCTGATCGCATAACTGCGGTCGGGTGCTTGCCGATGTTGGTTTCACCAACTATCCGCAACCTCAAGGTCACTAAGATGTTAGTTGACGGCGGGGCCGGCTTGAACCTGATCTCCTCCGTGGTGCTCCAGAAACTCCAGATCCCTGACAGTGAGCTCGAAGAAACCGGTACATTTCAAGGAATCAACCCAGGAAGGAGCAAGCCGAAGGGAAAGATCACGTTGCCGGTAACATTTGGCAGCGAATTGAACTTCAGGACTGAGAGGGTCACTTTTGACGTTGCTGACTTCCCATTGCCTTACAATGGGATACTCGGCCGTCCAGCACTCGCCAAATTCATGGCAGCCTCTCACTATGCCTACAACATGCTCAAGATGCCAGGCCCGATAAGTGTCATCTCTGTCCCTGGCGACAAGAAGGATGCTCTTATCTGTGCCGACAAGATCTACCGGGAAGCAACAGCTGCAACAGATTGCAAGTCACTTGCCGCTGAAGCTCCAGGGGGGAAG
Organism: Triticum dicoccoides; assembly: GCF_002162155.2. NCBI lineage: Eukaryota > Viridiplantae > Streptophyta > Magnoliopsida > Poales > Poaceae > Triticum > Triticum dicoccoides. Next base: position 303,964,415 of record NC_041385.1, on the reverse strand, counting down.
AAGAAGACCAAGTCCGGCATGAGCTCTGATGCCCACTCCGGCAAGTGCACCTCTTCGGAGTGCTACGCTACCGTCGAGGACGCACCATCGAGCTCCACCGGCAAGTGTAAGAAGGTAATGGCAGCTCCACCTAAGACCAAGAATGTGCCCGCCAAGGAGGACGGCACTGGTGGTACCTTCACCATCAGTGCCACTCTCGACCCTAAATAGGAAAGCACGCTCGTTGCTTTCCTGCGGGCGAATGTCGACGTGTTTGCGTGGCAACAGTCTGACATCCCCGGTGTTCCCAGGAAAGTAATTGAGCACCACCTTGCCGTCTGTCCTCATGCGTGGCCCGTCAAGCAGAAAGTCAGGAAACAGGCAGTGGAGCGCCAAGAATTCATCGCAGAAGAAATCAAGAAGTTGGAGGCAGCGGGCCTTGTCAGAGGGGTGCTCCATCCTACGTGGTTGGCCAATCCTGTAGTCGTGCGCAAGGAAAACGGGAAATGGAGGCTTTGTATCGACTTTACCGATGTTAATAAAGCTTGTCCTAAAGACCCATTTCCCTTGCCGCGCATCGACCAGATTGTTGACTCCACGGCCGGGTGTGATTTGCTTTCATTTCTTGATGCATACTCAGGATACCATCAGATCTTCATGGCAGAAGAGGATGAGGAGAAGACCGCATTCATCACCCCATGTGGCATGTACTGTTTCGTACGGATGCCTTTCGGTTTGAAGAATGCTGGTTCAACATTTGCAAGGGTAGTCCACCACGCTTTTGAGACGCAGATGCACAGGAATGTGGAAGCATACATGGATGACATAGTGGTCAAGAGGAAGGACAGGGCGACCCTGATTCAAGATTTGGATGAAACAATTGCAAATCTGCGCAAGATCAACCTCAAGCTCAACCCCGAGAAGTGCGTGTTTGGGGTCCCTTCCGGCAAGCTTCTCGGGTTCTTCGTGTCTCAGTGGGGAATTGAAGCCAATCCCGACAAGATCAAGGCCATTGAGCAGATTGAAGCAGCAAGGCGCGTCAAGGATGTACGAAGACTTGCCGGATGCGTGGCTGCTCTCAGCAGGTTTATCTCTAGATCTGCTGAGCGCGCCCTGCCATTTTTCAAAATATTGAAAAAGGCAGGTCCAATGAAATGGACTCCGGAGGCGGAGGCTGCGCTGCAGGACTTGAAGAAATACCTGCCTTCCACCCCAACACTTGTCGCACCTAAGCCACAAGAGAAGTTGCTGCTGTATATAGCGGCAACCAATCAAGTGGTTAGTGCTGCGTTAGTGGCAGAGAGGGAGGCAGATGATGAGCCAGCAACCACGGCAGACGCGTCCAGCAACAAGCAGGGGGCTTCGCCGACAAGCTCTGGTCCCGACAAGGATGGATCTACGCAGGAGCATGATAAGATGCGGAAGAGAATGGTGCAGCACCCAGTTTACTTTGTCAGTTCCCTTCTGCAGGGGGCTAGGTCAAGGTACTCTGGTGTGCAGAAATTGCTTTTCGGCCACCTCATGGCCTCGAGAAAGCTGCGCCATTACTTCCAAGCACATGAGATCACAGTCGTCACTCATTTTCCGCTGAAGAGGATACTGCAAAATCCCGAAGCAACAGGCAGGATTGTAGAGTGGGCGCTGGAACTGTCAAGCTTTGGTCTCAAGTTTGAAAGTACTTCAACTATCCAAAGCAGAGCATTGGCAGAATTCATAGCAGAGTGGACGCCAACGCCAGATGAAGAAATTCCGGAGACGAGCATCCCCGTCAAGGAAGCGAGCAAAGAGTGGCTGATGTACTTTGATGGTGCCTTCTCGCTGCAAGGCGCCGGTGCGGGCGTGCTGCTTGTCGCACCCACCGGAGAGCACCTCAAGTACGTAGTCCAGATGCACTTTCCCAAGGAGCAAGCAACCAACAATACTGCAGAGTATGAAGGATTGCTTGCCGGTCTCAGGATCGCAGAAAACCTTGGGATCAAGAAGCTCATTGTCAGGGGTGACTCACAACTTGTCGTCCGCCAAGTGAACAAGAATTATCAGAGTCCATTGATGGAAGCATATGTTGATGAAGTGAGAAAGCTGGAAGAGCACTTTGACGGCCTGCAGATGGAGCACGTTCCGAGAGCTCAGAATGACATTGCTGATGGCCTGTCAAAGTGCGCCGCACTAAAGTTACCTGTGGAACCAGGGATCTTTGTGCTCAAGCTGACTCAACCATCTGTAACACCATCAACTGGACAGAACAAGAAGAGGAAGTTGATTTCTGGTAACTATTTTCCGGCAGAGCTCCCTGAAGCCGCCGCCAAGAAAGTCCCCAAGATCAACACCAAAGATGCTGAGGAGCAGTCTGCTCCGGCAAGCCTTATGGTTTGTTCCGTCGTAGCAGACGCTCCCGACAAGCTTTGCTCCAGCAAGCTTGCCGGGGAACATCAAGCTCCGGCAGAGCCGCAGGTTCTCGCCGTAGAAGCGGATGCTCCCGCAGCAACAGATGTGCCTTTAGTCCTTGTTGTCGAGCCACAAGCTCCAGCATGGGCACAGCAGATTGTCCATTTCCTTCAGACAGGAGAACTTCCCCAAGAGCAAGAAGAAGCGGAAAAAGTAGCCCGGCAGTCACGTATGTACCAGTTTGTCGACAGCACACTGTACAGAAGGAGACTCAACGGTGTGAAATTGAAGTGTATTCACCGGGAAGACGGACAAAAGCTGTTGGCAGAGATACATGGAGGCATATGTGGTCACCACATTGGCGCAAGAGCGCTTGCCGGCAAAGCGTTCCGGCAAGGTTTCTTTTGGCCGACAGCCCTCCAGGATGCAACTGCACAAGTAACCAAGTGTGAAGTGTGACAGTTCCATTCCAAGCAGATACACCAGCCAGCTCAAGCTCTCCAGACGATCCCTTTATCTTGGCCATTTTCGGTCTGGGGGCTCGACATCCTCGGCCCCTTCCCCCGAGCTGTCGGGGGCTTTGAGTACTTGTACGTCGCAACCGAAAAGTTCACAATGTGGCCGGAAATGGAAGCAGTGAGGAAGGTGACAGCATAGTCAGCAGTCAAGTTCTTCAGGTCGATTGTTTGCCGTTTCAGGATCCCTAACAGGATCATCACCGACAACGGCACGCAATTCACGAGCCGCACCTTCATGCAGTACGTCCAAGATCTTGGCACCAAGGTCTGCTTCTCTTCTGTTGCTCATCCGAGAAGCAACGGTCAAGCAGAGAGGGCAAATGCTGAAGTGCTGCGCGGGCTCAAGACCAGGACTTTCGACAGGCTGCGCAAGTGCAGAAGGAACTGGATCGAGGAGCTGCCAGTGGTTCTTTGGTCGATCAGGATGACGCCAAAGCGAGCCACTGGCCAGACACCTTTCGCTCTAGTCTATGGAGCAGAGGCAGTTCTCCCCACGGAACTCATATACGGATCACCTCGAGTGCTCGCTTATGATGAGCTTGACCAAGAGCAGCTGCGACAAGATGACGCGCTGCTCCTTGAGGAGGATCGTCTTCAGGCTGCTGTACGAGCTGCTCGATACCAGCAAGCTTTGCGCCGCTACCATAGCCGCAAAGTTAATGCCAGAAGCTTCGAGGAAGGTGACCTTGTTCTTCGGCGCGTTCAGTCCGCCAGGAATTCCAACAAGTTGACGCCGAAGTGGGAAGGCCCTTACCGGGTGAAACGAGTCACTAGGCCTGGCACTGTCTGCCTTGAGACTGAAGATGGCACTCTGGTGAGCAACTCCTGGAACATTGAGCATCTTCGTAAGTTTTACCCATAGGGCACGGTTGCCGGAACCCGTTCCGGCAACCACCTTTTGTACGAGTCTTGCCGATGTTGCATGTAGTCCTTTGTACAAAGCCGGGCGCAGATCCCGTGCATAAGTAAAGCTCATGTGCTCCGCACATCTTGTCAATTCCATGCATTATACTCTTTCTTGCATGCGTTATCTAACACTTTGTGCAGCACCTACCCCCGGTAAGCAATAACGAGCCGGAAGGCTCCATCTCTTTATTTTCTCTTCTTTCTTTTTCTCAACAAAGGAAAGGAAGGTACCCTAGCACACAAGTTTCCCGGGGGAAAGGAGAAGATAATGGTATGGACCAGGCGTCGTTTAAGGAAGTTTTTCGCCTTGCCGGGAAGCAAATGACAGAAAAGCTAAGTTGCCAAAGTTTGAGCAATTAGTTTTAAATTTTTAAGTTATCTTCCTTGAACGACCGTGCTTTGTATGGAAAACCTGTGCGCGGAGGAACCAACTCATAGCTAGTTGCGCCCTTACTTTGTTTCGAGTCCGCTCAACAACTTAAGTGTGCTGCAACTAGTCGCGACAAGGTTTCTTGTCGGAAGCGGCACTGCCAGCAGGCTGCTAACGTCCCGCACTCAGCGCTCGCGGCTCGGGTGCCTGCGCCGACAAGTTCCCTAAAAGCGTAGGGTAAAAACATACAAAGGAAGGAATCTAGTAAAGGAAATAATGTGGCGATTGATAACAGAAATTGAGTTATATTACAAAATAACTTGTCGCAGCTCTAACAGATTGATCTTATAATATGGCTAGCAGCGACAAGGAGAAAGAGAAAACGGGCGGCCTAGTCTACGCGATCGCCCTCAACCCTCATGATCTCGCTGACCTTGTCCACAATGGGTGCGACAAGGGCCTTGGGTGCATCCAGATCGGTGTCAGGCGGCAAGGACCTGAGGACGTTGGTGAGGTTGAGACCTGGGTTGTGGAAGGCCACCTTCATCAGCACCTTCTGGAGAGCCCCCGCGCAAATCCTGCGCGACTCGTCGGCCAGCTGCTTTGGGATCCTCTCCCGGAGTCGCTGGAGTGCCGTCACCACGCCCTTGAAGAACAGGCTGAGCTTGGCGCTGGGTTGGAGATGCTCGTCGGAAGGATACCCAAAGTCCTCCATCCCCAGCTGCGCCAGCTCCCCGTCGATGACTGCGGCGATATTCACCAGACCCTCGGTCCAATGCTCCACCGTCTCCCCAAATGAGTTCTGGGTAACAGCGATGCTCGCCAGCAGCGCCTTGTCGACCTTGATCTTCTCCGACAAGGTCACCTCTCGCTCCTTGGCGGCGTCCGGCGTCTGAGTCAGCGTAGCCAGCTTCAACTCGAGATCCGCGTTGGAGTCCTTGGCGGCGCTAAGCTCCTTGCTCCTTTCAGTGAGAAGACCCTGCAGCTCACCATGAGCAGCAGCATCCTTCTCGCGCTCGCACTTGAGCACAGCAAGTTCCTCGCCACTCGTCTTGAGGTTGGCCTCCAACTGCGTCACCCTCGTCTCCAGCTCCTTCTTGGCGGCCTCTGCAGTTGCGGTAGCATCACTTGCTTCCTTGAGAGCCCCGCCAAGTATTTCCTCGCGCGCGACAAGCTCCTCCTCGTAGCTGTCAAGGTTGGCCTTCCGCTGCACCAACTCGCCTTCTCGCGCGGACTGCTTCTCGGCAGCAAGCCTTTGTTCCTCCTTAGCTTTGGCCTTCTCGAGAAGGAAGGCTGTACGCTCCTCGGCGAGTCGCTCCCGCTCCTGTGCCAGGGACCGAAGGGCTTCTTCATTGAGGCCCTGGAGCTCCTTCGCGCGTTTCTCCATATCGACTCCCGCCCTCGCAACAAGCGCTTCCCGGGAAGCCAGCTTGGCTTGTCGTGCGCGGTAGAGTGACAGCAGCTTCCGCAGCTGCTGCTCCTCCTCAGGCTCGCCACTGCTGCTTCTTGGCGCATCGACCAATGATAGCCCGGCGGAGGCGAGCAGCTCCTCATCGAAAGCTTCTCCTTCGACCGGCGCCCTGGAGCTCGACGCCTAGGGAAGCTTGATGAAGATACCGTTGCCGGGCTTCAAGTAGGCACCGGGCTGGGCCTCTTCGGAGCCTGGCTCCGCGGTAGCGGCGGAGGGATCGGCGGTCGGTGCAGCGCCTGGCGCTCCTGCGGCCTCAGGGCCGTCAGTGCGATCGCTCGACCCCTCGCCAGCTTCTGCGGTGGCAGCCTTGGCGGCCTCTTCGCCGGCGGGCTCATCAGCACCGGCCCCTTCTTCATTGGCGGCGGCGTCGTCGTTACTGCCACGCACGCCTTCCTCGCCGGCGTCCTCAGTTTCCATTGGCTCCGCAGCAGATGGATCTGAAGAACGAAGAAGGGAGAAAAGTCAAGCAAAAATCCAAGAAAGAGAAAATCAGAAGAAGAAAAACCCAAGGGAAGTTTTTAGGCAATTGGATTACCTGAGCTGGGATCTGCGGTCGCGGTCTCAACCACCAGAGGATCACTAGCGCTGCCCCTTGCCGGAGAACTGTCCCTTGCCGGAGAGTTCTCCCTTGCTGGAGAGCGCTCCCTTGCCGGGGACTCCTCCCTTGGCGGCGTAGTCGAGGCAGATGGCACTTCGGGGGCGGCTTCCGGGCCCTCCTGGTGAGGCTGTTCTGCTCCTACACAAATCAACAAGCAAGATATCAGTAGAGAAAAGAGCACCCATGCGCGCCCGACAGCAGGAAGTAAAACCACAAACTTACGATGGGGGCTGCGCTGGGGGCTGCTTTGGGGAGTGGCTGCAGGGTCCGTCAAGGTGGTCTCAAACACACCCCCTGCTGACACGGTGGGATCATCTTCGATGACAATCACCGGAGCCTTGGCTCTCTTCGCCGCTCTCTGGGCCAGCGTCCTGAAAAGGAATGGGTTCAGATTGAAGCAAGTCCGAGACAAGATAAAAGCAACAAGATTGGAGAACTACAAGAACACCAAAGAAACTTACTCTTCTTCCTCCTCGTCGGAGCTGAGCGCGGAGAGATCGAAGTCCGGCTCCCCTCCGGTGCGGCGAGGCGGAGGAGTAGGATCCCTTGCCCGCTTGGCAGGAGCGGTGGCGGTGGACCGGGAAAACCCCGCTCCAGTTGCCGCAGCAGCGTGAGGCGCTCCCGCGGCAACATTGCTTGCCGCGGTAGAGCGTGTCGCACGGCTTGGCAGCTGTTGGCTCGTTTGCCGCCCCGCTACATCCCCGGCCCTGCGGAGACGCCTTCTTGGCGGGGCCGGGGGCTCCGCCTACGGCAAGCTGTCTGAAGGCTCGGGCCCTTCCTCGCCGGCCTCGCTCAGCTCAGCTTCAGGGCCGGCGAGATCTTCCTCACCGGCAAACTCCTCGCGCTCGGCAAGGCTTGCCGCCTTTGCCGCCTCTGCCTCCTCTACGGTGAACCCGAACGCACCCACGGCAGCTGCTGCCGCAGCCTCTTCCGCCCTAGTGGCGATGCGCTGCAGCTCTGCGTTGGTAGTGTCGCGGGTGAGGCTCTTCTGTTCGTCGGCGCGGACCGGCACTTCTACCAAGTCATCGAAGAACGCCTACACGACGTCATCCGCAGGTTCTTGCCAAGTTGGAACGATTCCGTGGGAATCGCACAACGGCATCATGGCGCGGATCCGGTCAAGCGATGAATTATTGCACAATGGAACGACGCTCCTCGGCAAAACGAATGGGTGCTGGGGGTCGCGTTTGAACAACTCCAGAAGTATTGCATCCAAGTCCAGGACGGTGAAGTTGAAGTTGAGACCCAGACGCAGCCGCATTATATCCGCCGAGTTCTTGAACTCCCAGGCGGGTCTCCCCCTCTCCTGCAGGGGGGCGATGCGGCGGCGAAGGAAGTCTGCACCAACTGCGCCTATAGTGAGCCCGACAAGCCTAAGGCGAAGGATCCGGGTGACGGCGATCTTCAATCTGTCGTCTTCGTGTGCCACGTTGCTCCAATCGTTGCCACGCACGATTGGGGCTTGGCGCAGGGCAGTGAACGGCTGCGGGTCCTCCTCGACGATCCATCACCACTCCGCTCTCCACTCCTCCCATTTGCTGCGAAGCTCACCCTCCAGATACACTTCCTTCTTGCCGACTCTCGAGATCCAGGCGATCCCCCCGGCAAGTGGCTCTCCTCTCTCGACCCGAGGCATGAAGAAGTGGCGGAAAAGGGCTACATTGGGGTGGACTCCGACAAAGTTTTCGCACAAATGTGCGAAAACTGCCATGGTCAGAACGGCGTTGGGGGTGAAATCAAGGAGGCGTAGCCCGTAGGTGTTCATTATGTCGCAGAAGAACTCCGAGAAGGGCGGGCAGAGCCCGCAATAGAAGAACAGCGCGAAGAATGGGTACCCGTTTGGAGCCAGTTCTGAAGCGGCGGCCGAGAGTACCCTCGTTCGCGGATGCGCTCGCATCTCCGTCGACCAGAAGAGGTAGTAGTACTCCCTCAGCTCCTGCGCACCGAGCTGAGGGGAGAAGATCGCCCGCTCCTTCCGCAGCGCCGCGAGCCGCTGCGCCTCGGCCGACTTCACGCCCTTCCCCTTGTCGGCTTTTGGAGCCATGGCGGAGGTGGTGAGGGAGGTCGACGGCGTTGGTGATGCTGGTGGCAATGGGGGGCGGAGCGCTGCTCTCTCTCGGCTTCGAGAACAAGGGGGGAGCGGCGGAGGTTTACGAAGATGGATTTGTAGCAACCAGCGGGGGGGGGGGACGAACTGCCCCTGTTTCCCCTGCTTATAAAGCGGGAGGGGGCGGACGTTTCGCCCTTCCGAATAAAGAATCCACCCACAATCTCTCCCACGACACCGCATTCGACGCGTGACGTTGGGGAGGGCGCGGTGGATACGGAGTAAGATACGGCGTGGCCCAGGCCACATGTGCCCGTGCCCTGTTTTGGGCCTGGCCCAACAGCGCTCGGCACCGTGTATGGTCCAGGCCCAGGAGCTCCTGTCGGTGTACTAGAATAGGGGTACCCTAGTACCCCGAACTTGTGCACGGGCAGTTGCAGCACCTCGCGGCAAGGCTTGCCGGGCGACCGCCAAGATCCTCCGTGGTTCCTTTGGAGCCATTCAAGAACAAAGCATTTAAGCCCAGGAGACAAGGCCCCGACAAGAGGAGCTTGTCGGGAAGGCCAACCAAGGAATTTCAAGGAACTTGCCGCGACGCACCGCGCGTCCCGGCAAGGCTCGGTGAGCGACAAGCTTCCGGACCCGACAAGGCAACGGCCGTGGCAAGGCGCTTGCCGCGGCAGGCGGCCACTCTGGGCCCACGCTCCAGCGCATCCACCAATGTGTCGCTCTGGGGGCCTTTCCAGGCGCGCGTGGTAGGAGGCTGTGCGGCCAGCGGTGCGCGGTGGCATGCGAAGCTGACAAGATCGCCATCGTTGCGAGCGGTGGCGCCCCTGACGGTCCTTTTCTGCACTGTTTGGGCTACACAGACGGGCATTTAATGCCCTTGTCCCCTGCCGTCAGGGTTAGGTAGGAAACACTGTACAAGTAACTGTACCAACCACCTCTCTTTTTACATTTGTACCCTTGTTTACGTTGCCACCTGTCGGTGACCCCTTGAGCATATAAAAGGAGGCCCATGCGCAACGTAGAGAGGGTTCGGATCATTCGGAAGCCAGAAAAACACTTAGCTCTCTCGAGCAAGAACACAATACAATCAGACAAGCAGCAGTAGGAGTATTATCTCTCTGGAGAGCTCCGAAGCTGGGTAAACTGCTCGTATGCTTCGCCTCGATCTGCTCTTCGTGTGACCTCCGCCCCCCGCCGAACCAAAAGGGGCCATGGTCCGCCGGCCCCATAGGTGTTCGTGGATCAGTTTCCCCGACAGATATTAGAGGTTGCTTAGAGTCCAGCTGCTAGAGCCGTCGCATACTCTTCCGCGCGTAAGGAACGCTCTGTATTCCCGTTAATGGTGATGACGCCACGTGGACCGGGCATCTTGAGTTTAAGGTAGGCATAGTGCGATACTGCGTTGGAGCGGGCGAAGGCCGTTCTCCCGAGCAATGCATCATAACCACTTTGGAGGGGGGCAATGGTGAAGAGTAGTTCTTCGCTTCCGAAGTTGCCTGGGGAACCGAATGTCAACTCCAGTACGAGGGAGCCCCTACAGCAGGCTTCAACGCCTGGGATCACCCCTTCAAAGGTGGTGTTACTTTGGCTGATTCTGGATTGGTCTATCCCCATCCTGCAGACAGTGTCCTATTATATTAGATTAAGACTAATGCCGTCGTCCATGAGGACGCGAGTGAGATGGTATCCGTCGATTATTGGGTCGAGCACGAAGGCAACTGATCCTCCGTGCCGCATACTAGTCGGGTAGTCCCTGTGATCGAAGGTGATCGGGCAGGCCGACCAGTTGTTAAGTTTGAGGGTGACGGGCTCTATAGCTTATGCATCTCTGAGTGCGCATTCGCGCCTTCTCTTGGGTATGTGAGCCGCATGGATCATGTTTACTGTTTTTGCCTCTGGTGGGAATTTTTTCTGTCCCCCAGTGTTCGGCTGGCGAGGCTCTTCCTCGTCTTCACCTGGTGTTTCCCTTCCCTTGCGTTCGGCATTTAATTTGCCAGCTTGCTTAAAGACCCAACATTCTCAGTGAGTGTGGTTCGGAGGTGCCATGGATTTGGCACAGTCTGTCCAGGACTTCGTTCAGGCCGGACGGTCCCTCTTTGCTGCCTTTAAATGGATTCTTTTGTTGACCGGGTTGAGAACCCCTGAATCCGGCGTTGACCGTTGTGTTGTCCGGACTTTTGTCCTTGTTTCGACGTTTGTTTTTATTGCGTCGTGGCTTCCCGTTGCCATCCCTGATTTCGGATGGGCCTGGGTCGCTGGTGCCTCTATGGGCCAACCAGCTGTCTTCACCCATGCAAAAGCGGGTCATAAGACTTGTTAAGGCTGCCATTGTCCTCGGCTTTTCTTGGCCGAGGTGTCTAGCGAGCCACTCATCTTGGATACTATGCTTGAACGCCGCTAGGGCTTCGGCATCCGGACAATCGACAATTTGATTCTTCTTAGTGAGGAATCTATTCCACAGCTTGTGGGCGGACTCTCCGGGCTGTTGAATTATGCGACTTAAATCGTCAGAGTCCGGAGGTCGGACATAGGTTCCTTGAAAATTGGCCCTGAAAGCATGCTCAAGTTCCTCCCAACTTCCGATTGAGTTTTCGGGGAGGCTTTTCAACCAGTGCCGAGCTGGTCCCTTCAACTTGAGGGGAAGGTATTTGATGGCATGGAAGACGTCCCCACAAGCCATCTGGATGTGAAGGATAGAATCCTCAATCCAGACCCCGGAGTCTGTCGTTCTGTCATATGACTCTATGTTCACGGGTTTGAAACCCTGTGGAAATTCGTGGTCTAGTACCTCTTCGGTGAAGCACAGAGGGTGAGCAGCCCCTCTGTATCTGGACATGTTGTGGCGTGCTATTGACTGTTGTTGTGTCCGGTGATGATTCCGAACTGGTACTAGATCAGTCCGATTGTTTTGGTGACTGTAATCCTGCACTGGAGCGGGTTCTCTAGGTCCATAGATGGACCTGGTTGTGCCGGCCTTTTTATCCAGGAGCTCACGTAAATCGTGTGTAGCATCAGTAGCTGCTCTATTATAGTTATGAAGTGGTTTCGGCCTACTGGTCGTATTGTTCTTCGGTGGAACGGCCTCATCGTCGAATTCAGGCAGCAGCTTGTGCTTTGGATGGCTCTTTGTGTGACGATCGTCGCCGTATTTTTCTTCAGTGTCTAGCACTTTATTCCATCTGCGATTGAGCGTTTCCTGTGTGGCCTTAAGCCTTTGCTTCTGATTCTTTAGGCTTCTCGCAATGCCCATAAGCCTTCTGTGGAGGTTATTTCGTTCCAAACGTGTTTCTAGGATGATGAATGCGTCATCGTCCGGACTGTGCTCCTGTCCAGGGGCAGTTTGATGAGTTCGGCCCTTGGGATCACTGTGATCGGTCATCTGCTCCGGGCTGTGTTCAGCGTGACCTGGCTCATCCTGCTCCATCGCTGGGTCCACATGGTCATTGTTACCTTCGGAGTTGACTGGGGTGTCGATCTTTCTAGCGCTGTTATCGCTGTTTTTATTGTGGCTGGACTTATAGCGGCGTTTGCGCCGTCGTTTTGGATTTTGTCCGGGGGTTTTATCCTCCAATTTGTCGCCATCGTCCTCCTTAGGCGTGTCCACCATGTATATATCATATGATGAGGTGGCAGTCCAGCGCCCCGTGGGCGGTGGTTCGGAGTCGTCCCCTGCGCCAACGTACGTATCATTGGTGCCATCGGAGTCGAAGTCAAGCAGGTCTGTTATGTCGTCGACAGTGGCTATGAAGTGGGTGGTGGGTGGGTAGGGAATTCCCTCATCGCCTGCTTCCAACTCGACCCGGACATAGTTTGGTCGAGAGTCTCCTGACAAAGGGAGAGACTTTAACGAGTTCAGCATGTCGCCAAAGGGAGAGTACTGGAAGATATCCGCAGCGGCGAACTCTATTACCGGAGCACAACCAGATTCGGCGGGCTCGGGGATGCACGGACTGGAACCTACAGCCGGACACGAGTCCGGGGGTCCGGTGTCAGAGGCTTCCTTGGGGGTGAAGCCGGTTCTCGGCTCTTCCGTCGATGTGTGTGCGGCCTCCGGGGAGGGGTCCATCCACCCATCCTCGGACGACACGATCTGCCCCGGATTTAGGTCCGGAGCTCCTGCAGGTGCGATATCCCGAATATTGTAAGATACCAGGTCTAAGCCATGCTCGTCGTGACTGTTCGGTGCTCCTGGCATAGGCCCAAATCCGTCAAAGATCAAGTATCCACAGATACGGCCGTGTAGTTCAAGTTTCCGAACCTGACCTGATGGCCAGGGGCGTCGCTGTCGACCTGCTCCAGATGGCCAAGCGAATGGGCCCGCAGTGCGAAGCCGCCGAACACGAAGATCTGTCCGGGGAGAATAGTCTCACCCTGGACCGCGTTGTTGTTGATGATTGAAGGAGCCATCAAGCCTTGCAGCGACGACACAGAAGAACTCTCAATGAAAGCACCAATGTTGGTGTCAAAACTGGCGAATCTCGGGTAGGGTGTCCCGATCTGTGCGTCTAAGGCTAATGGTAACAGGAGGCAAGGGACACGATGTTTTACCCAAGTTCGGGCCCTCTCGGTGGAGGTAAAACCCTACGTCCTGCTTGATTGATCTTGATGATATGAGTATTACAAGATTTGATCTACCACGAGATCTTAGAGGCTAAACCCTAGAAGCTAGCCTATGATGATTATGATTGTCTCTAAAGACTAAACCCTCCAGTTTATATAGACACCAGAGGGGGCTAGGGTTTACAAAGAGTCGGTTACAAAGAAGGAAATCTAATATTCGGATCACCAAGCTTGTCTTCCACGCAAAGGAGAGTCCCATCCGGACACGGGACGAACTCTTGAGTCTTGTATCTTCACGGTCCAACAGTCCGGCCAAAGTATATAGTCCAGCTGTCCGGATACCCCCTAACCCCGGACTCCATCAATCATCACACTTTTATTTACTTCCAACTGAAGAATTACAACTCAATACTTAGAATAAAATATGACTCTATGTGAATGCCTCCGGCGGTGTACCGGGATGTGCAATGATTCAAGAGTGACATTTATGAAAAATTATGAATGGTGGCTTTGCCACAGATACTATGTCAACTACATGATCATGCAAGGAAATATGACAATGATGAAGCGTGTCATAATAAACGGAATGATGGAAAGTTGCAGGCAATATATCTCATAATGGCTATGGAAATTCCATAATAGGTAGGTATGGTGGCTGTTTTGAGGAAGGTATATGGTGGGTGTATGGTACCGGCGAAAGTTGCGTGGTACTAGAGAGGCTAGCAATGGTGGAGGGGTGAGAGTGCGTATAATCCATGGACTCAACATTAGTCTTAAATAAATCACATACTTATTTAAAAAATCTATTAGTTGTCAAAATGAAGTACTACACGCATGCTCCTAGGGGGATAGATTGGTAGGAAAAGACCATCGCTCGTCCCCGACGGCCACTCATAAGGAAGGAAATTAATAAATAAATCATGCTCCAACTTAATCACATAACGGCTCACCATAGGTGCATGCTACGGGAAACACAAGTATCTCTTGAATTCACAACTACTCTACTAGCATGACTCTAATATCACCATCTTCATATCTCAAAACAATCATAAAGAATAAAACTTCTCATAGTATTCAACGCACTTTATATGAAAGTTTTTATTATACCCATCTTGGATGCCCATTATATTAGGACTAATTTTATTACCAAAGAAAATTACCATGATGTTCTAAAAGACACTCAAAATAATACAAGTGAAGCATGAGAGTTCAACAATTTGTATAAAACAAAACCACCCCCGTGCTCTAAAAAGATATTAGTGAAGCACTAGGGCAATATTTTCTAGCTCAAAAGATATAAGTGAAGCACATAGAGTATTCTACTAAATTCCGATTCATGCATGTCTCTCCCAAAAGGTGTATACAGCAAGTATGATTGTGGTAACTAAAAGCAAAGACTCAAATCATACAAGACGCTCCAAGCAAAACACATATCATGTGGTGAATAAAAATATAGCCTCAAGTAAAGTTACCGATAGACAAAGACGAAAGAGGGGATGCCTTCCGGGGCAACCCCAAGCTTAGGCTTTTGGTTTTCCTTTAATTTTACATTGGGGTGACTTGGGCATCCCCAAGCTTAGTCTCTTGCCTCTCCTTATTCCAAAATCCATCAAATCTTCAATAGAAAATCTCATGAGCTCCGTTAGTATAAGAAAATAAACCACCACCTTAAGGTACTGTAATGAAATCATTCTTTATTTATATTGGTTTTAAATCTACTTTACTCCAACTTCTCTATGGTTCATACCCCCCGATACTACTCATATATTCATCAAAATAAGCAAACAACACATGAAAAAAAGAATCTGTCAAAAACAGAACAGTCTGTAGCAATCTGTAACTTTAGAATACTTATATAAATCTAAAAATTCTTAAATAAGTTTCTGGACGTGAGTAATTAGTCTATTAATCATCTTCAAAAAGAGTAAACCTAAAATCTCTCTCTTGTAAAAAATGAAAGCTATTCTCGTGAGTGCAAAAATTTCTGTTTTTTACAGCAAGATCGCAAAGACTTCACCCAAGTCTTCCCGAAGGTTCTACTTAACAAAAACACTAATTAAAACATAAAACCACATGTAAGGAGAGGCTAGATGAATTATTTATTACTGAACAGGAGCAAAAGTATAAGAACAAAAAATAAAATTGAGTTTCCTCCCAACAAGCGCTATCGTTTAACGCCCCTAGGTAGGCATAAAAACACAAATAGATCTAGGTATTGCCATATTTGGTAGGTAACCCATAAGTGGCTCTCATAATAGATTCATAAGATAATTTTATTTTCTTCCTAGGAAAGTGTTCCATGCCTTTCCTTAGCAGAAATTGGAATCTAATGTTTCCTTCTTTCATATCAATAGTTGCACCAGTCGTTCTAAGGAAAGGTCTACCAAGAATAATAGGACATGTAGGATTGCAATCTATATCAAGAACAATGAAATATACGGGAACATAATTCCTATTTGCAACAATAAGAACATCATTAATCCTTCCCATAGGTTTCTTAATGGTGGAATCCGCAAGATGCAAATTTAAAGAACAATCATCAAATTCACGGAAACCTAGCACATCACACAAAGTCTTTGGAATCGTGGAAACACTAGCACCCAAGTCACACAAAGCATAACATTCATAATCGTTAATCTTAATGCTAATAGTAGGTTCCCACTCATCATAAAGTTTTCTAGGGATAGAAACTTCTAGTGCAAGCTTTTCTTGATAAGATTGCATCAAAGCATCAACAATATGTTTAGTAAAAGCTTTATTTTGATTATAAGCATGAGCAGAATTTAACAAGGATTGCAACACGGAAACACAATCCATTAAAGAACAATTATCATAATTAAATTCCTTGGAATCCAAAATAGTGGGTTCATTGCTACTTAAAGTTTTGACCTCTTCAATCCCACTTTTATCAATTTTTGCATCTAGATCAAAAAACTCCAAATTCTTGGGACGCCTTTTAACTAAAGTTGACTCATCTCTAGTACCATCTTTATGAAAATTCATATTGGAAAAAATGATTTAATATGAGTCACATCAATCACTTTTAGATCTTCATCATTATTATCATGAAAACTAGAAGAACACGCTTTCATAAACCTATCTTTTTAGCACGCATCCTAGTGGTTCTTTGTTTGCACTCATCAATGGAAATTCTCATGGCTTTGAGAGACTCATTGAAATCATCCTCAGGTGGAATATAACTGAGTTTCAAAGAATCAACATCAAGAGAAATTCTATCAATGTTCCTAGCCAACTCATCAATCTTAAGCAATTTTTCATCAATCAAAGCATTGAAATTCTTTTGTGAACTCATAAATTCTTTAACACTATTCTCAAAATCAGAGGGCAAGTTATTAAAATTTCTATAAGAGTTGTTGTAGGAATTACCATAATTATTAGAGGAATTACTAGGGAACGACCTAGGATTAAAATTTCCTCTATACGCATTGTCACCAAAATTGTTCCTACCAACAAAATTAATATCCAAAGATTCATTATTATTCTCTCAAACAAAGTGGACAAAGGCATATCATTAGTATCATAAGAAACACGTTTATTAGCAAACAATTTCATAAGTGCATCCATCTTTCCACTCGAAACATTAATCTTTTCTATCGCATGAACTTTTTTACTAGTGGATCTTTTGGTGTGCCATTGAGAATAATTAACCATAATACTATCTAGGAGCTTAGTAGCTTCTCCTAAAGTGATTTCCTTAAAAGTGCCTTCCGCGGTCGAATCTAAGAGATCTCTACAAGCAAAATTCAATCCGGCATAAATTTTTTGTATAATCATCCACAAATTCAAACAGTGCGTAGGGAAATTACATATCATTAATTTCATCCTCTCCCAAGCTTGTGCAACATGCTCATGATCAAGTTGCTTAAAATTCATAATATCTTTCCTAATAGAGATGATCTTAGCGGGAGGAAAAAAAATTAGAGATAAAAGCATCCTTGCAATTATTCCATGAATCAATACTAATTTTAGGCAAAGAAGAGAACCAAGTTTTAGCACGATCTCTAAGCGAAAACGGAAATAGCTTCAATTTAACAATATCATTATCCATAGCTTTCTTCTTTTGCATATCACACAAATCAACGAATTTGTTTAGATGGGTTGCGGCATCTTCACTAGGAAGGCCAGAAAATTGATCTTTCATAACACGATTCAACAAAATAGTATTAATTGCACAAGATTCAGCATTGTTAGTAGGAGCAATCAGAGTGCTAATATAATCATTGTTGTTGGTATTGGAAAAGTCACACAATTTAGTATTATCTTGATCCATCATGAGAAGCAATCAATCCAACACACGAGGACACAAGAAGCAAGCGAAAAGGGATGAACGGAAGAGGGGCGAAGCAAAGGCAAAGGTTTTCAAAAATCGTTTTAGAAGTGGGGGAGAGGAAAACAAGAGGCGAATGGCAAATAATGTAATGAAAGGGAGAAGAGTTTATGATGGCTACTTGGTATGGCTTGACTTGGCATAGATCTCCCCGGCAACAACCAAAGAAATCCTTCTTGCTACCTCTTGAGCTTGCGTTAGTTTTCTATTGAAGAGGAAAGAGTGATGCAGCAAAGCAGCGTAAGTATTTCCCTCAGTTTTGAGAACCAAGGTATCAATCCAGTAGGAGATGACGCACAAGTCACCGAAAACCTACACAAACAATCAAGAACCTTGCAACCAAAGCGATAAACGGGTTGTCAATCCCTTCACGGTCACTCGCAGAAGTGAGATCTGATAGAGATAATAAAGTAAATATTTTTGGTATTTTTGTTGTATAGATTGGAAAGTAAAGATTGCAAAATAGTAAACGAGATTCAACAATATGGAAAAGAGATGCAATATAATGGAAAAGAGACCCGGGACCATAGGTTTCACTAGTGGCTTGTCTCGTGATAGCATGTATTACGGTGGGTGAAAAATTTCTACCAAGCAATTGATATAAAAGCGCATAATTATGAAGCTAAGGCGATGATCATGAACATAGGCATCACGTCTGTGTCAGGTAGACCGAAACGATTCTGTATCTACTACTATTACTCCAGACATTGACCGCTATCCAGCATGCATCTAGAGTATTAATTTCATAGGAACGGAGTAACGCATTAAGCAAGATGACATGATGTAGAGGGATAAACTCAAGCAATATGATGTAAACCCCATCTTTTTATCCTCAATGGCAACAATACAATACGTGCCTTGGTGCCCCTACTTTCACTAGGAAAGGACACCGCAAGATTGAACCCAAAGCTAAGCACTTCTCCCATGGCAAGAAAGATCAATCTAGTAGGCCAAACTAAACTGATAATTTGAAGAGACTTGCAAAGATATCAAATAATGCATATAAGAATTCAGACAGGAACCAAATAATATTCATAGATAATCTTGTTCATAAATCCACAATTCATCGGATCTCAGCAAACACACCGCAAAAGAGTATTACATCGAATAGATCTCCAACAACATCGAGGAGAACTTTGTATTGAGAATCAAAGAGAGAGAAGAAGCCATCTAGCTAATAACTATTGACCCGAAGGTCTATGGTAAACTACTCACGCTTCCTCGGAGAGGCAATGGTGTTAATGTGGAAGCCCTCTGTGATCGATTACCCCTCCGGCCGATCACCGGAAAAGGCCCCAAGATGGGATCTCATGTGTACAGAACATTGCGGCAGTGGAAAAGTGGTTTCGTGGCTCCCCTTGATGTTTTTATGGTATGGGAGTATATATAGGCGGAAGAAGTACGTCGGTGGAGCTACGAGGGGCCCACGAGGGTGGGGGGCACGCCCTCCTGCCTCGTGGACGCCTCGTTCTGTCTCTGACTTCAACCACAATTCTTCTGGTTTGCTTTCGGTCCAAGAAAGATCATCGCGAAGGTTTCATTCCGTTTGGACTCCGTTTGCTATTCCTTTTCTGCAAAACTCTAAAATAGGCAAAAAAACAAAAACTGGCACTGGGCCTCTGGTTAATAGGTTAGTCCCAAAAATAATATAAAAGAGCATATTAAAGCCTATTAAATATCCAAAACAGATAATATAATAGCATGGAACAATCAAAAATTACAGATATGATGGAGACGTATCACAACTGCAGCTGCAACTAGCAATGCTATAAGAGGGGCTGAGGAAAGCGGTAACATAGCCACACAACGGTTTGCTGAGATGGTGGAAAAGGTTAGGGGCTAGCATGGCAATTTGGGACGCTTGATAAACAAGTGGTAGATAGCATGACATAGCGATAGCATCGAGACAACTAGCATAGCAAAAATAATAGTGAGATACAAGGTGACGATCATCTTGCTTGAAATCCTGCTAGGAAGAACACCAAATCCATGAAGAAGACGGACCAACATAGTCAAATGAATCCTCACAATCGCAATGAAACCAGGAACTATTGAGAAGAAGCACAACCGGAAAGAAGCAAACAACATGGTACACCAACAAGCATAATCATGGCATGATGCACAACCAAGTATGATGCATGTCCATTTTAATAAGGTATGTCATGGCAAAGTGCAACAAACAATACAACAAATTAAGTAGAGCTCAATATGCAATGGGTTGCATATTGAGGAAATCCCCACATTCGAATTATTTAGTTCACTCTCGTTTACTTACCCGACGATATCAAATGTTGTTAAACATGGCAAAAGGTGAAGCATATGTAAATTATATATTTAGGAAAGTTTAAATGAGGCCGGAAATAAAAAACAAAAATTCTGAAATATCCCCATGTGGATATTTGGATTTGGTGACCCCTTGATCTATAAAAGGAGGCCCATGGCAACCGTAGAAGGGATTCAGACCCTCACGCATTTATACAATCATATCCACAAATCACCCTGAGGCAACCCTGCCAGGCAAGTGTGTTGTGTTCGCCACCAATATCCACCATCAATCCACCAAAGCAGGAGTAGTGTTTTACACCTCACAGCGGCCCGAACCTGGGTAAAACTGCCCGTGTGATCTTTGTCGCTCTGTGTTATGCTTCCCTGCTCTTTGTGCAATGTGCCCATCCCCCCGCCGAACCAAAAGGGGCTCATGGCCCCATAGGTGGCCGTGGTTTCCCTCGACATTTTTGGAGTGCCAAGTATGGGGATCACTTGTGCGAACCCGAGAGTGTCAATAGCGCGTCATCTTCATCGCCATTTTCATCATTGACGACATCATCAACTATGGCACCCAAGAAGAAGCCTGGAGCTGCAAATCACCCGTACACCTCGATGGCTCCACCGCACACGACCGCCGACATCGCGGGGAATGCGGGGACAGATGAGGTTGTGGATGCTACGGGGGACGTGGTCGGTGCAGGTGGTGTTGTCACCACCTCCCCCACGATCAAAGCAGAAGTTGGAGGCACCGGGGAAGGATAGCATCAGAAGCACCCCAACGGCAATTCTCCACGAGGTACGAATGGAGGGATTATTCTGTCTGCACCCTCTCTCCTCGCCGAATGGCGCAGCCGCAGTGTGGCGCTCATTCTGGGGCAAATCGCAACCCTCCGACTGCCCCAGCTACGGGCATGACCGCAGGGCACACGCACCCCTGGAACGGGCTGACCCAACTATTGTGCCCAACGGAGCCGCTGGCCCTAAAGCGCCTCCATCGCATCACCACACCATCCAAGAGGCTGGTTCGCAACAATGAGGGCATGGCGCGGTCGCCACTGGCACCATCAGGAGCCAAGTGACACAATGATCTACATCGTCATCACCTATGCCAAGCACTACCTCAAAGGCCATGGCGCGGGCTGAGCTACTGTTGAGATTTTCGCTGGCAGCTGATTAGATGGATGAGTGGTGAGCCACCATCCAAAGTCTGATTGGTTTCACCGAGGCGGGAGGATCACAACGAGATGGCGTGCCACGGCCTCCCCAAACAACGACAACGGCTACTGCGGCTGGCCGTACAGAAGGGGTCACCCGTACGGTGCAATCCCCACCACGGCATGCAGCACGGGAGCTATGGAACCAAGAACCCGATGACGTCTCAATGGCCTCTTCCCACCCTCGAGCGTGTCAAGGCCAACGGCGGGCCCCAGAGGACAGGCGGAGGGAAGGCGCGCGCATCATGGTTGAGCGGCACCGTGACAACCACCGCCGGTCTAATGGGTCCGACGGCCCTGACTTCGACGAGCCTACGCTCGGAGATGGCGGGCGCTTGCCTTTCGAGGTTGGGTGCCCTACCTTCACCCGTAAGCTGCGGCAAGTTCATTGGCCATCCGCTCGCATGTTCAAGCCAGGGATACCTGAGAAGTATGATGGGAGACTAAACCCGGTAGAGTTCTTGAGCATCTACACCATCACTGTTCAAACTGCCGGGGTAAGAGATGATAAGGTGTTCGCCAACTACATCCCTTTGGCACTCAAGTCAAATGTGAGTTCTTGGTTGATGCACCAACCGGAGAACTCCATTTTGACCTGGGCTGACCTATGCCACGAGTTCTTTGGCGCCTTCACTGGCGGCCATCAAGAACCAGGGCGGCCCAGCGACTTCAATATTCTCCAGGAGAAAGAAGGAGAGACTCTATGAAAGTACTTGCAGAGATTCAGCCGAGTCAACAGAAATATCACAGACATCCACCCGGTAGCTGTGATAGCTGCCTTCGAATCCAACCTGCACAATCACAAGATACGTTCCAAGATGAACGTTTGGTTGCCCAAGACTGTGAAGGAGATTTACACCCTGGTGGACAAATGAGATCGGGTGGAGGACGGGAGGAAACTCCATCTAGAAGAAGATTGCATCGACATCGACTCAGAGGATGACGACGAAACCACCAGTCAGAAGAAGAACAACAACAAGCACAAGGATAGGGCGGTGATGACTGTTGAGGGATCTCGCATGCCTAGTACCGACAAGAAGGTTAAGGCTGAAGCCCCCCGCAAGGAAGTTGCCTCATGCGCTGACTACCGAGAGGCTGCAGCTGCTGAGAAAGCAGGGAAATTGATGGACCATACTGCAAGATTTATCATACCAAGGGCCACGATCTCCAGGAGTGTCATAAGCCTGAGTAGCTCGTCAAGAGGCAGAGGGCTGAGTATGAGAAGCGTGATAAGGAAAAAGGTCAAAATGGTACTGGTGGGAAGGGTCGGGGCGGTGAAGCAAATCGCCCCACCAAGGCTCCTTGGAACCAAGGAAAACCCGCGAGGGGCCGAGAGAAGAAAGATTGCAATGATGAAAGTGATGGAGGGAATGATGAGGAAACCAGCAAACAAGAATTCCAAAATGCCACTGACGCCCTGTGTATTGACGTGGGTGCATCTTTGCACTCGTCTCACCGCAAACTTAAATAGTGGGCACGTGAGGTCAATACCATGGAGCCAGCAGCAAATTCTCATAAGCCGCTCAAGTGGTCACGCACACCCATCATCATTGATGAAGAGGACCTCATCACTGTAGTAGGGTGCTTGTTGTTGGTTTCACCAACAATAGTCACAAACATTTTGGTTGATGGCGGGGCCGGGTTGAATCTAATTTCCCCAAAGGTTATCAGCAAACTCCAGATAGAAGAGGAAGAGCTTAAGCTCACAGGCATGTTTCAAGCAGTCAATTCTAGTACGAGTCATCCTAAGGGAAAGATTACATTGCCAGTGACATTCCAGGGGAGTTGAACTACCGGACAGAGAAGGTTGTGTTTGATTTGGTCGACCTCCCCCTGCCGTACAACGAAATCCTTGGGCGTCCCGCCCTGGCCAAAGTCTTGGCGGCATCCCACTATGCCGACAACACCTTGAAGGTGCCAGGGCCGATGCTCATCATTTCCATTCTGTCAGACAAGAAAGATGTACCGGGATGCAATCGCGGAAGAGGCGGTTCAAGCCATCGTTCCCGGCAAGGAAAGCAAAGGAAAGAAGAAGGCTAGTAGGAACACCAGAAAGGAATCCGAGAAGTGTACCTCTACGGAGTGTGCCACACATGTTGATGATGTGCTGGAGAGTTCCAACAGCAAGATGTTCAAGGCTGCTGCACCCCATGTGAAAAAGGTCCCGGCAGGGCTGGCTGGCACTGATGATACTTTCACTATCAACTCCACCCTTGATGACAAATAGGAAAGCACGTTCATTGTCGTCCCACGGACGAATGTCGATGGGTTTGCCTGGCAACCATATGATATCCCCGGTTTTCCCAGGGAGGTAATCAAGAACCACCTGCTGTCTGCCCACATGCCCGACCCGTAAAGCAGAAGGTTCGGAAGCAAGCCTTGGAGTAGCAGCAGTTCATTGCTGAGAAGATCTAGAAACTTGAGGCAGCTGGTTTGGTCAGAGGAGTACTACATTCAACATGGTTAGCAAACCCATTGGTTGTGCGCAAGGCTAATGGGAAATGGAGGCTTGGCATAGATTTCATGGATCTGAACAAGGCATGCCCGAAGGACCCATTCCCCTTGCTGTGCATCGACCAAATTGTGGATTCCACTTCCGGGTGTGATTTGCTCTCCTTTCTCGATGCATACTCTAGATACCATCAGATCTGTATGTCCAAGGAAGTTGAAGAAAAGTCCTTATTCATCACCCCATGTGGCACATATTGCTTTGTGCACATGCCTTTCGGATTAAAGAGTGTCGGATCAAGTTTTGCAAGAGCAGTCCTAATTGGTTTTGAACCACAGTTACACAGGAACATCGAAGCTTACATGGATGATATTGTGGTCAAGACCAAGGACAGATCAACACTCATCCAGGATTTATAAGAGACATTAGCTAATGTGTGCAAGATCAACTTGAAGCCGAACCCGGAGAAGTGTGTGTGTCGCATTACCTCTGGCAAGCTACTTGGTTTCTTTGTGTCCCACCGTGGAATCGAGGCCAACCTAGATAAGGTCAAGGCCATCAAGGAGATTCAGGCACCTAAGACAGTTAAGGATGTGAGGTGTTTGACAGGATGCATTGTCGTGCTTAGCAGATTCATCTCCAAGTCTACCGAGTGCGTCTTGCCATTCTTCACAATTTTGAATAAGGCAGGACCCATGAAGTGGGCCCCGGAAGTAGATGGTGCTGCAAGGTATGAAGACCTACTTTTGTTCTGTGCCCATTCTGGTTGCACCCAAACTACAGGAGCCATTGCTGCTCTATCTGGCAGCGACTAATCCAGTGGTTAGAGAAGTGTTAGTGGAAATTGGGAATCCAGGGAAGAGAGAGAGAACAACCCGGCAAGGGCAGATGTGGATCAGGGCAAAGATGAGCATGGCAGCAGAGGCAACGCCAAGGACGCGACAAGGAAGAAGGTGGTGCAGCGCCCAGTATACTTCGTCAGCTCCCTATTGCAGGGGGCTATATTCAGGTAATCTGACATGCAAAAATTGATTTTTCGCCTTGTCATAGCCTCAAGGAAACTGTGCCAATACTCTCAAGCCCATGAGATCACGATTGTCACCCGCTTCCCGTTAGAAAGGTTAATCCAAAATCCATAGGCTTACGCGAGAATAGTGGAATTTGCATTGGAGTTATCGAGCTTTGGCCCGATGTTTTAGAGCACATCAACTATTCAGAGCAGGGCGTGGGCACAATTTATTGTAGAATGGACGCCCCTGGGAAAAGTTATCCTTGGCAAGGAAGTGCCCCAAGAATGGATCATGTATTACGATGGTGCATTCTCCCTACAAGGTGGAGGGGCTAGCGTGCTTCTCATTGCTCCCACTGGAGAGCACCTGAAGTACGTCGTATAGATGCATTTTCCCCAGGAAGAGGCGACCAACAATACGGCAGAGTATGATGGGCTCCTTGTCGGGCTCAGGATTGCCGCAGAATTGGGAATCAAGAAGCTGATCATTCGAGGAGATTCACAACTTGTGGTGAGACAAGTCAAATTATGGAGGCATATGTCGAGGAAGTGAGAAGATTGGAGGAGCGCTTTGATGGATTGCAAACGGAGCACATACCCCGTGCAGAAAACAACATTGCTGATCATCTGTCAAAGTGTGTTGCGCAGAAGCTTCCTATGGAACCAGGAACATTTGTTCTCCATCTTACTCAGCCCTCCATATCCCCGACAACAATGGCCCGAAAGGGGAGAAAATTAGACTCCAATAAGCCTCTCCCAGTAGAGCCTCTCGGGGCTCCTAGCAGAGAACCTGCCGGAAACAACTCCCCTTTGATCGTCGGGCTGCACCCTCCTACCAGGCCACTGGTTCTCGTGGTCGAGGTATGTGCTCCCATGAATGAGGAGGTGATGCTCGTCGTCGTTGCCGAGCCCCAGTCTCCAACTTGGGCAAGGCACATAGTCTATTTCCTCCAAACTGGAGAACTTCCTGAAGATCAAGAAGAAGTGAAAAGAGTAGGACGGAGGGCCAGTATGTAACAATTTGTCCATGAAACACTATACAGAAGAAGTCCAATGGTGTGAAATTGAAGTGCATTTGTTAGGAAGAAGGAAAGGAACTGCTGGCAGAAATACAGAAAGGCATGTGCGGCTCCCACATAGGATAAAGGGCTTTAGTTGGGAAAGCATTCCGACAAGGATTCTATTGGTCGACAACCCTCTGAGATGCGGTCCAGCTAGTCACCAAATGTGAAGCCTGCCAGTTCCATGCCATGAATATCCATCTGCCTGCCCACGCCCTTCAGACAATCCCTTTGTCATTGCTGTTTTTGGTCTCGGGGCTCAATATCCTCGGCCCTTTCCCCCGATATGCCGTGGGCTTTGAATTCTTGTTTGTTGCAATCGACAAGTTTACAAAGTCGCCGGAAGTAGATGCCGTGAGGAAGGTGACTGCTCAGTCAGCTATCAAGTTCTTGAAAGGATTGGTATGCCATGTCAGGGTCCCTGCCCGGATCATCACCGACAACGGGACCCAGTTCACAAGTCACACCTTCATGCAATATGTTCATGCCCTCGGAATCAATATCTGATTTTCTTCTATTGCACATCCCAGAAGCAATGGACACGCTGAGAGGGCGAACACAGAAGTGCCACGAGGACACAAGATAAGAACAATTGATAAGCTGCAGAAGTACAGTAGGCGACGAATCGATGAGCTGCCAGTGGTTCTTTGGTCCCTCAGAACGACACCAAATCGAGCTACCAGGCATACTCCCTTCTCCCTATTCTATGGGACAGAAACAGTTACCCCATGGAACTCATTTACGGGTCACCTCGAGTACTTGCCTACGATGAAGTAGCGCAGGAACAACACTCGCGTAACAATGTTGTGCTTCTCGAGGAGAACCATCTCAGGGTTCCTATGCGTGTTGCATGCTACCACCAAGCCCTGTGTCGCTATCACAGCCACATGGTTCATGCCCTGTGTTTTGAGGAAGGCGACCTTGTCCTTAGGCGCGTTATGTCCGCCAAGGGTACAAACAAGTTGACACCGAAGTGGGAAGGCCCTTACCGGGTAGTACGAATCACCAGACCTAGCGTAGTCCATTTGGAGACCGGAGATGGCATTCAATTGCAAAACTCATGGAATTTGAGCATCTCCGCAAGTTCCACCCGTAAGGCACGGCTGTCAGGCCCTGCTCGGCAGCCACCCATTTGTAAAGGCCTTGCCTTAGTTGCATGTAACCCCTTGAACAAAGCCAGGCGTAGACCCTGAGCAGCACAGAAATAAATGACATGCTGGGGGCCCCTGACAAGTTGCATGCATGCATAAGCATATCATGATCACCGCATGTTCGTGTAGATAAGATCGCATCTGGCATCATTTTCATCTGCATAAACTACAGGCTCCTATCGTGGACTCGGTCCCCAAGCGGAAATGAAAAGACGAGCCTGCACTGCGGTCTCCAGCAAGCCAAACAGATAAGTTCGTTCCCTTATCCATACGTGTTTTGAAACTTAGGTGCTCCCACCCTCCGACTCAAACGTTGCTTCGATCAGGGTGGTGCAGTGGCCTTTGGTGAAAAGGGACTGGCAAGGGGCTGGTTCCTCTTTACGATTTGTGCCCGGTAGGCCTAACTCCCCGGCAACAAAACAGAGGGTACCGGCTGGACAGCCTGCCGAGGGAAACTCGTTTACTTAAAAATATAGAGGCATCACACCTTTGCATGGACATATACATGCACGAGTCCCTGACAAGGTTTATCTTTTTCATTAATATGCTGATCAAACAATTACAACCTTATAGGACACAAACATGGATTCAAGAGATTACATTATTTGAACTAAAATTTGGCAAGTGCCTACAAATTTAAGATATAGAAAAGATAAGTGCCCCATAATCTCCTCTTTTCATTTTCCCTCCACCAGGTATTGCGATGGGAAGAGGAGAGAACTAAAGGAGTGCCCAAACAGGAGCCCACCTCGGTCACGTCATGGCCTACCAGGCATAGCCTAACAAGATCGGGAGTGGCGAGGCTGCAAAGGAGGGGCAGAAAGAGCAGCTCGGCGGTGCCCCGGTCACCACCTCCAGGACCAGCAAGAAGCCCCACCACAAGCGCCGATGAGAGAAACCACCGAAGCTCAGCTGGAACACTACTGGAAGGGACGAAGGCACCAAGGGAACAACCCCCGGCTATCAGCCAAAGAGACTAGTGATGATGGTGCCGGGGAGGGAGGGGAAAACGAGAAGCTGAGCTGGCATGTCGCCAATACGATACGAAGGCAGCGGTGCCATCGTACTCTGACCTGACGCCCTGCAACCCACCTTCTCCGCCTTCCCTCATTTTCTCTCCATCACCGCCACTTGAGGTAGACATCGGGCTCCAGGCCCATCGCCTCCCCGGGAAAAGTGGCAAACAACTCAAGGAGCCGGGGCATGTGGGGAGCGCCACCACCCACCTTGGCGGGCATGAAAGCACCCCTTCCTCCAGCATCCACCCCGACTTTGCTACAAGGAGCATTGTTGGGATTACGAAAGATCCCGAGCCCTATGACTCACGATGGCTGGCCAGCATGGAGCCAATGGGCATTTCTCTACCGAAGAGGCGCGTGACTTCTCCTACACTGAGGGCGACACGATCATGGTGGGAGAGTGAATTGGCAGTTACCTGCCCGTGGGTTAATGTCATTCATGGGCCATTACAAGAATGGCCCCACCACAATTGGCGCTTCATGGTGCCCAGGAGAACCGAAAACTGACTCAAGCTCGGGTTAAGGAAGAAGAAAAGAAGATCTCAAAGGGCGGAGCCACCTTTGCGCTCCTGCCTGTGCACTGGTTAGGGCCTACCCCGACGGTGCCCAGCGGCACGTTTGTGCCAGGCCGGTGGGCTCCTGTCGGTGCAACAAACCCTGGGTCCATTGCCCGGACAGTGCATAGGCCCAAGGACAAGATTACAACACCATGATCAGACCAAGCAAGAGGGATCAATTCTTTGAAGGATCGAAATACAGATCAAGAAGACCAAGATGAGCTAGGGAAGCAATATATCGCTAAGGAAAGAACCACCCCTGTTGGGCATGCGAGCCTGGCAAGGTTGGGTTTGCCCCGGAAGCAAGCTTCTAGATCGTCCCAGCAGGCCTATTGGGGCATGCGGAGGCAAGCTGCTCCACCGCTCCACCTCACAAGAAACGCAAGTCATAGATTAGTGCGGTTTCAAGCCCCAAGGTGTCTGTCGGTGTCAAAACTGGCGGATCTCGGGTAGGGGGTCCCGAACTGTGCTTCTAAGGCTAATGGTAACAGGAGGTGGGGGACACAATTTTTACCCAGGTTCGGGCCCCCTCTATGGAGGTAATACCCTACTTCCTACTTGATTGATCTTGATGAATATGAGTATTACAAGAGTTGATCTACCACGAGATCGTAATGGCTAAACCCTAGAAGTATGGCCTATGAGATTATGATTGTTGTCCTATGGACTAAACCCTCCGGTTTATATAGACACCGGAGGCGGCTAGGGTTACACAAAGTCGGTTACAGAGAAAGGAATCTACATATCCAAATATCCAAGCTTGCCTTCCACGCAAAGGAGAGACCCATCCGGACACGGGGAAACGTTTTCTATCTTGTATCTTCATAGCCCAACAGTTCGGCCAAAGTATATAGTCCGGCTGTCCGGGGACCCCCTAATCCAGGACTCCCTCAGTACCTCCCGAACCATGCTTCAATGATGATGAGTCCGGCGTGCAGATTGTCTTCGGCATTCCAAGGCGGGTTCCTTCTCCGAATACTTCAAAGTACCTGACTTAAATAGCAGTGTCCGGCTTTCTATTTAATGACGCGCTCATCAGCTTCTGCACCTTGATGATTACAGCTTCCACGTGTCGAGGGAATACGAGAGGTTGGGGCATTTTTACATTTACCACCCTGACCCCATGAGAAAATTGACTACTTAAGAAGACGGTGATCTTCAGATCTAATCCACACCATCTCCCCCAATATAGGAATCCTCGGAGCTTGCCCACGAAAATGACCCCAGCATGGCTAGCGCTCCAGCTCTTCCTCCCGCTCTCACGGCCCCAAATAGGGTGATTGGGTAAAGTGCTCTGTATCCCATGGCCAACTGGTGAAGCTGTAGACCCAGGGATTCCTTCCCCTGCAGATCTAGTCCACGTGCGAGCCGGATTGGCTTCTTTCGACGACAGGGAGCAGGTGGAGAAGTTCCCCAACCCATCCAGCGGCGAACGAGTATGGTTTGTTCCCTATTTGTTGAGAGGTGTCAGATTTCCAATCCATCCATTCCTCCAAGGGCTTCTGGAGCACTATGGCCTCCAAATGCACAACTTTACACCTGCCTCCATCCTGCACATTGCGGGTTATGTCGCTCTTTGCGAGCTATTTCTGTGTTGTGAGGCCCATTTGAAGTTACGGAAGAAGTTGTTTTGCCTCGTCCCTCGTAATCAAGAGGGATCAATATTCCAAGTGGACGGAGCTGAGATATGGCGCATCGCCGGGACCAGATACCTATTCGGTGCACCGAAGAAGGCATCCGAGGAATGGCCTTCCGAATGGTATTATTTTGAAGATGTATCCCCTCCTGACCCAATCCGAAGGGGTCTTCGTGAATATTCAAGTACTCCATTGAAGAAGAGCCTGACCTGGCATCCTTGGAGCCCCAGGGAAGAAGATAGCATGGAAGTCCACCAACTGATGACCGAGATACAGACGCTCGCTCAATCCGGATTGTCAATAGTCGAGGTTATGGCGATATCCATAATGCGAGGGGTTCAGCCACTCCAATACCGAGGACGCCCCATGTGGCACTTCAATGGAGAAGATGATGCCACCTGCTATGGTCGGAAGGGTCCGAACACTTATGCTGCTTTGACGAAAATACTGTCCGGATTATAGAAAGGGGAGGAGGAGGTGTTTATCCACATTAAGCTCGGGGATGGATTTTCCATGTACAACCCTCCCAGCTAGGTGAGATTCAGTCCCACTACTCTACTCCATCAACTCCCTCAATCCTTTTTCATAAATATTAATCCGTCGTTTATAACAGGAATGGCAGACAATTACCAGGGAGATCCACAGCCCCGCACCACAGCCAGAGGACCAGAACCGGTCCCTTGACCCCGGATTCGAAGAAGATCCCGATATATTTGTGGATCTCAGGGAAGGGGTGTTTTACCAGGCGAGCTGCGACGGCACCGAAGTGGCCATCATTGCCGACTATCCTGGCCTTCTCCCTGCATCACATGTAAGTAATCAGAAGACATGTCCTTTGGGAGAATTCCCTCTTTCTGCCTTACCCACCGCATTATGTTATGCTCTAAAGGGGAGGCGATTGGCACACAACGCTGCACTTGAGGCAACACGCAAGAAGGTTGTTCATACGCCGGGTAGGCCTTCGAAGAGGAAAGCCAATGGAAGCGCGACCAAGCCCTTATCAAAGAGGTATGGTTGTTTTAAGTATGCTCTATGGCTGTCACATTTAAAGTGTGGCAATATCCCTTGTGTCATATCAGGAAAAACATGATTATATATCCGGGGATCCTGCTGGTCATGCCTCTACAAGCCGGATTCCGGACCCTGTCACAACGACTGAGGCTAACGCGGAAGTGACACCGGATTGTCCTGCTGCGGAGGGTTCGGATAAAGTATCCGCCACAAACTCCAAAGTGGAAAGCGCCATGAATCATCAGCGTCGGCGGGCTGCTCTTCGCGACCCTAATTTTTTAGGAGATGCTTTCAATGCCTTCAACTCGGGTGATGCATACATCAGAGCTGCTCGAGATGGGCTTTCTAGAGCCACAGGTCAGTATTTCAAGGATATGCGGGTAAGTTCATACTTGCACAATTCTGATAATCATATACCAGTAGCCCCCAAGACTTGAAGCAGTTTAGGCAATTGATTTAAGGATCGTTGTATACCGAGGTGTTCAAAGAGAAGAACGACCTGTTGTGTCAAGAGTTGAAGAAGTGTCAAGCCCAGCTAACTGCTGCTACCACCAAACTGGAGAAATCCAAGAAGGCAGTGTCTGGTAATGTTCCCCTCTATCGAGAAAACATGATTATATATCAGGAGTATTAATACAGGTGCAAATCTTATGACAAAGGCACCTAAGGTCGCACAAGCGGGAGGTCTACGAGCTCAAAGGCAACTGGCCGCGGGTGAATGTATCCTGACACAGGTAAGGGTTGATAAGAACAAACTCCAAGATGCCAACACCAAGCTCGGTGAAGATCTAAAAGATGTGCGGGCCCAGCTAGCTGACTCCTTGAAGGAGAATAAGAAGCTGCGAGGTGGCATATTTAGTATGTGTTCGGACTTACATTTACATAGTTCGGTAAGGAAATAAACTGACAAGAATTATGTCTGTAGGTATATTGACGGGCCATCCCGAAGAGGAGGTGTCCGGATCGTCGAGCGATCTGCTACAAGAGCTATCGCAAATGCATGAGCAAGCTCGGCAGGTGATGCAAAGTATTGCTAAGGCTTTATGGCCATCCGACTCCCCTCCAGCAAATATGGAGTGGCTTGTATAGCTACTCCAGGGAGCGCAGCGGCGCTTCCGATTATGGAAGATATCGGCTTGCCGAGAAGGTACGCGAGAGGCCTGGGCAATGGTGAAAACTCGGTATACCAAGCTCGACCCGAATCATATGGCCCAGGTTGGACCTGTAGGGTCAAATGAAGAAGAAATTCCCATTACTTTGGTATATGACCAGGTTCAAGTAGCCACCAAATATTCCCAGCAGGATTGTAGGCTAGATAGCTTGTTAGATGGCAAAGAAGAAGAATTGTTTAAGTCTAAGTGACTATGTACTTCATGTGACAAATTAATGCCTCTAGCTGAATTGTAAAATGCTTGTCATGGCAGACCTTTTTGCTTCAACCTCTGGACCCGAAGGTGCGGAGTGGCTCTGAATACCCGCTTGGTAATGTAAACCGCGGTACGCGTGGAAGCCAGGTGTAGGAGTCATAGTTGCTTGAACAGACAAGTATCCGGCTAGTTATGTTACATTACATTTTGATCGTAAGAAACATCTTCCATAGAGAATAGTTCCGTTAAGGGTTCCTTTCCCTGAGTAAGCATGCATTAATGTGCATGTCCGAACTATGTTTTGAAAAAAAACATACATAACATCTGGGGGTTCATAAAGTGACAAGTAAAAACATCTTTAGTCCGCCGACCGAATATTCCCTTAAGAACGCTAGCTTTCGGCTTCATCCAGTCTGAGGTACACATCCGGATGACCCGGCAGTAACATTCGCAGAGGTGCTCCCTTTATGCCCAAGTTGAACTATGGGGAATGTAGGGCATAAGCACAGGAGCCAGGAAACCCAACTTGGCCAAAACTTAAGTCATTTCGATGCATATAATGGCGAAGAAACGGTACATATGTGGGAATGACACATATGTGGTGAGCTTGATGCTCGGAAAATAATAATAATAATAATAAGCTTCTGTACAAGAAGCCCCCAGGTATAATTGACATACACATGAAGAATTGTATGTTTTGTAGGTATACAGTTTTAACCGTACCAGAGCTTTACAGCTTTAAAAAAGGGGAAAAAGGAGACGAACGAAGAGTCTGGCGGTAGGCATAGAATCTTCGGAGTTTGGCCGCGGTCCATGGGTTCGACTCCAGGCAGTTGTCTGATGTAACGCGCAGGCGGTATGCTCCTCCAGTGAGAACTTCGTCAATGATGAAGGGACCCTCCCACTTGGGCTTCAATTTGTCCTTTTTCTTCTCCGGCAAGCATAGAACGAGTTCACCAATATTATAAGTCTGGGCCCGTACTTCTCTGCTTTAATACCTGCGAGCTTGTTGTTGATAAAATGTAGAACGGGCCTTCGCAATGTCGCGCTCCTCTTCCAGGGCATCTAAGTTGTCCTGCTGATCCAGCTCGGCCTCTCTCTCTTCATACATGTGCACTCGAGGTGAGTCATGAATAATGTCGCAGGGTAACATAGCCTCTGCGCCATACACGATGAAAAAAGGTGTATATCTGGTAGAACGATTGGGTGTGGTCTGTAGCCCCCAGAGTATGGAGACGAGCTCTTCCACCCAGTGCTTGTCTGATTCTTTCAAAGACCGCACTAATCTGGGTTTGATGCCGTCCATAATAAGACCATTGGTGCATTCGACCTGAACGTTGGTTTGTGGGTGGTAGACAGAGGCGTAGTCGAGCTTGATGCCTAGATTGGCACACCAGGCCTTCACCTCATCGGCTGTAAAATTGAAGCCATTGCCGGTGATGATGCTGTGTGGAACACCATAATGGTGCACAACACCTGATATAAAGTCTATCATTGTCCCGGCTTTGGCCGTTTTAACTGGTTTGTCCTCTATCCACTTAGTGAATTTATCCACCATGACCAACATGTATTTTTTCTTATGGCTTCCTCCTTTAAGTGGTCCAACAATATCCAGCCCCCAGACCGCAAAAGGCCAAGTAATGAGGAATGTTTGTAGAGCGGTGGGTGGCATGTGGCTTCGATTAGCGAAAAGCTGGCATCCGACGCAATGTTGGACAAGGTCCTATGCGTCTGCTCAGGCCGTTGGCCAGTAAAAACCTATACGGAACACCTTGCTTACACAGGCCCGAGCTGCGGCGTGGTGACCGCCGAGGCCGGCATGAGTTTCAGCCAAGAGCTGCTGCCCTTCTTCCTCGGAGATACATCTTTGAAGTACTCCGGTAGCGCTTTTCTTATACAGTTCTCCCTCGTGGACCTTGTAGGCTTTAGAGCACCGCACAATGCAGCGTGCCTCATTCTGATCCTCAGGAAGCTCTCGCCTATTATAGTAGGCTTAGAAGAATTCGATCCATGGGGCGATGACTGCCATGATGAGATGGGCCGATGGTGTAATTTCGATGGCTGAGCCCCCGATAATATCAGTGTGTTCGGAATCTGGGGTGGTATTCTGATCCTGATTGGTAGTGCCGCTCTCCCCTTGCCACACCACGGATGGCTTGAAAAGCCTTTCCAGGAAGATGTTAGGTGGGACGGGGTCGCGCTTGGCGGTGATGCAAGCAAGGACATCCGCCGCTTGATTACATTCGCGAGCCACAAGGTGAAACTCGAGCCCCTCGAACTGAGCCGACATTTTGAGAATGACATAACCGTAAACCGCCATCTTCGGATATTTGGCATTGAAATCTCCATTTATTTGAGATATTGTGAGGTTTGAATCCCCACGCACTTCCAGGCATTGTATGCCCATGGAGACGGCCATCCGAAGACCATGCAATAAGGCTTCGTATTCGGCTGCATTGTTGGAGTCCATGAATAGTATTTGTAGGATGTATTGAACAGTATCTGCAGTAGGGATGTTAAGACAACGCCTGCCCCTAGGCCTGCCAGCATTTTGGAGCCATCAAAGTGCATGACCATGTTGGAATACGTGACGTACTCTTTAGGGAGTTTGGCCTCTGTCCATTCCGAGATGAAGCCAGCCGGTACTTGAGATTTAATGGCCCGCCGCAGTTTGTATGTAATGTCGAAGGGGAGGAGCTCAATAGCCCACTTGGCAATCCGGCCCATGGCATCGCGGTTAATTATTATGTCATCGAGTGGTACTTCGGAGGCCACCATTATGGAGCATTCTTGAAAGTAGTGCCGTAGCTTCCAGGATGCTATTTTTTAGTAGTGTGGGTACCGGGGTTTGCATGGTGTGAGGACAGTGGATACATAGTATATCAGCTTCTGAAGCGGGAATTTGTTAATGTGACATGCCTTCCTGTTTTTAGTACATTGTACATCTGTCTATTAAGCATGTCCTTACATAAAACAACTATTTTTTTGTATCCCGCATCAATCAATATGAAGAGACACCTTTAGTATATGCAGTGTGATATTGGTTGCATCTTTCATATGATTTATAGCATGCGCTGCTTCTAATTTGTTGAAACACCAATTATGATGGGACGTTTTTAACTTGGCAGAGTCATATTGGTTGCATCTTTCATGTGGTGTCTAGCTTAAATTGCTTGTGCTTAGTTTACACAAATAGTTGTCAATATGCCATGACGTCTTATTTTTCGTACATATTCCATCATGGTATCATGTGTTTGCCATACATCAAAGTAGTGATTGTTAGTATCATGCATGAATGAGTTCTGAAGAGTGAATTTTATTGCTATTTCTTGTCAGTTTTACTTGAGAATTCAAAATCAATAAGGCGGAAGGAAATTAGCAAGGCAGTGGATAAAGGTGCTCCTTCCAAATGGAGGTCCCCCATAGATTCTACTCTGCCACCCTCTCAAGAAGATTTGCAAGACAACACATGCATAGACACTTAACGTACATGTGTTGATGATGAGCACGTCTCCCCTAGTCCACCCTCTAACTTGGCACTGTTATACGTGGTTGCATGTTATGTATGATGTCTAGCTTGTATTGCTTCTAATTTTGTTGGATTCCATCTGCTTACTTCACACATTATACTTGTGAATTGGACACGTGTTCCTATTTCTAGAACATACAATACGTGTCTATCACACCATGTTCTTACATCAAAGTACAACTGTTGTGTAATCTGCGAAAATCACTTATCATAAGACATGTTTAACTTGGTAGTGTGATATAGGTTACATCTCACGTTCTTTTCTAGCTTGTACTACTAATTTGTTGAAATGGCACTTATGACGAGACACTTTTAACTTGGTAGACTGATATTCGTTGAATCTTTCATATGGTGTCTAGCTTTCATTGATTCTAATTTGTTGAAATGCCTTCTGCTTAGTTTACACATCATAGCTGTGAGTATACAATGCTGTCCTTTTTTCTTACACATTCAATCGCCCTATCATGCGGTCGCCTTACATTAAAGTAGTGATCGTCGGCATCCTGCATCAATGAGTTCTAAAAAGCAAATTTTTATTCATTTTTCTTGTGGGTTTGACTTGAAAAGGCAATACAATTAAGAAAGGGAAAGGAAAAAAAATTAAGGCATGGACTGATGGCGGTCTTCCAGCAAAATCATCATCCCAGGTGCTTTCTCTAGCTTGGCAGTGTGATATTGTCTTTCATGTTGCATACGTTGTCTATCTTGTATTGCTTGTAATATGATTAAATTATTTCTGCTAAGTTTACACAAATAGTTGTGAATATTCCATGTCATCCTGTTTTTCACAAATATCCCATCCT
Organism: Triticum dicoccoides; assembly: GCF_002162155.2. Taxonomy (NCBI): domain Eukaryota; kingdom Viridiplantae; phylum Streptophyta; class Magnoliopsida; order Poales; family Poaceae; genus Triticum; species Triticum dicoccoides. Next base: position 303,928,149 of record NC_041385.1, on the reverse strand, counting down.
CGTATCATGTGTTTGCCTTACATCTGTAAGTGCATGTAATGCACCTTAGTGATTTTTGTGTACTGAAGACTTATAGGTTATGGGACTAATGTGTTTGTGAGTGTGCACAGGCTCTATAAGTCGATGAGGAGGTTCATATTTACGATGAAAGTCGACCCCTAAAACTGTATATTTTCAGTTGAAGACTTTGCTTTTCGTGAAGACTTTGAAACTGAGGAAATTGGTGTGACCTTGAAGAGTTTGCTATTAATGCGAGGACTATGAAGCATGAAGACTTTTGATTTTGTAGTTTCATTTTCTCTTTCTTGAGTCATAGGAAACACTGTATTATTAAAGGGCATCGAGCTAAAACTAAGGAAACACTTTCCAATTGATGCTCATCTCAAAGCCTACACCTACCCAATCCTTTTCGAGTGAAGCCATTGGAAATCTCATACAGTTCAGTCAATTTCTTCAGTGACAGAGACGAAGATCTTCTGTTCTTTGAGGAATTTGTTCTGACTGGGGAGTTAGGAATTCGCCAGTGTGGATTGCCTACATAGTGCGGATCATGATAGCCCAGAGGAATTTGAGAGCTCAAATTTCCGACAGTTGTTGTGCTACGCGCCAGCTGTCCAAAATATCCTACCCACCTAACGGTCATATCATTGAAGGGTATTTATGTCTTTATCATGCCAGGCTGCTCCCTAGGCTATAAATAGCTGCCCCACAACCACTAGACAGTTTGTTGCTCCGAGAGAAACTGACATTTGTCATTGAGAGCATCCCATCCTCCGACGACTTTGAGCGAAAATCATCAAGAGAGGAAAAACACAAAACCCAAACACCTACAACCCAAAGTGATTCAGCATCACTGAAGAGATTGTTCCTGTGTGGAACCGATGCTTGTTACCGTTAAGGACTGTGCATCCTCTAGACGGTTAGGCGTCATGGTCTAGAGTGTCCAAGAGGAATTGTGGATCACCATGTGACCAAGTCTGTGATGGTTTGGAAATCACCTGAAGAATTGCCACGAGTGATTGGGCGAGGTCTGGGTGACTTTAGCTCAAGGAGAATACGGTGAGGACTACGTGTCCGAGAATGTGTGTCCTCAGGTTGAAATACCTAGCCGCTCCAACAAGACGTACAACTGTCAGAACAGTTGGTACTGGTCTACCAAATCATCGTCTTCACCAAACTATTGGTTCTATTTCCTCAACCCTTTCATTTCTTTAGTCATATGTTGATGAACTTGATCATTATTGTCTAAAGACTTTGACTGAGGACTTTCTCAATTTCCTCAATCCTATTTCTTCAGTCACATTGTCTTCATCCCTTGTACTGTTTTCACGCTTTTCTGTGCTCTGTGTATGTTCCATTTCATCATGATGACTATGCTATTGCTCTATTATGCTTGTACCTGATTACTTATTTTGCTGCTAGTGTTTCGTTGCTTAGGAAATTCCTCACTTAGAATTTCCTTAGTGAAGAATTTGTGAAAATCGCCTATTAACACCCCCCTTCTAGTATATATAACGCACTTCCAATTGGTATCAGAGCCACCTACTCCCTTGTTCTGTGTGATTTTGGTTTAACCACTTGGAGTTTCAGTTATGTCGACTACAAGCATGATCAAGGTATTGGCTGGGTGTGCTACCTTCGATGGGACGGAATACCCCTACTAGAAGAATAAGATGCACATGTATCTTGAGTCAATTGACAACAATCTCTGCTATGTTGTGGAAAATGGTGTTCCTTCTGTCACTCCTTCCGTGAACACTGCTGACATGAAGAGATTCAAGCAACTCGACTCTCAAGCGAAGAATATCATATGCAGCCATCTGAGCAAAGGGTAGCATGACAGAGTGAGTGCTTTGGAAACAACAAAGCTTATCTGGGACAGGTTGTCCAAAGTAAACGAAGGAGTTTCTACTCAACGTGACTCTTGAGTTGTCATTCTTCGCAATCTCTTCAACCGCTTCAAAAGACTCGAAAATGAAAAAATTCAGCAAACCTTCAATCGCGTCACTAACATCTCAAATGAACATCAAGCACTTGGTGCCACTGACATCACTGACCATGAGGTGGTGAAGAAATGGCTGAGATAACTTGATTCCTCATTCGATACTCTTGCACTAATGATTAAAGAACGTGGAGACTACAAGATTGCTGAGAAGAGAGACCTCTATGGGACAAGCTATGGAAGATCAAGCGCACTGAAGGCCTAGGCAGTCTCTGAATCGCAAGGAGAAGATTCTGAAAGTAGCCTTGGTGATCTCGAGGAACTAAGCCAAGAGCTAGCAATGCTCATTAGGAAATTCCAGAAGTTCTCAAGGCGTGGTTGTTTTGGAAAATCTTTTAGAAGTGATGACGTTAGATCTGATTCCTCATCCCGCAATTACAAGAAGAGGACCTGCCACAAATGCAAGAAACCTGGCCACTACATTACTGATTGTCCTCAATGGCCGAAAGAATCAAAGAAGAAGAAGTACAAGGATGATAGTTCTAATGACTCGAAAAGAAGAAGAAATCTTCAAAGTCCACATCATCAAAATCTTCAAAGTCTTCGTCTCACAAGAAGAGAAGTTCCAAAAAGGCTCGGGAATTTATTTGCAACAAAATGGACTCTGAAACTGAATTTGAGGAAAATGAGGAAGAGGAGGAATCTGAGGAGTCGGACTATGGTGTGGCGAGCCTAGCCCTCGCTATTGCCTATGTCAGAAAGTACATCTTCCACGCTGAAGAAAATGACTTCCCCAACACTGCTGACAACGGCGTCGGTGACTACGCTCCCACCTATTGCTTCATGGCAAAAGGTGCCAAGGTACTCAAATATTCCCCCTCTGAATCTAGTGAGGATGAATCTGATAAAAATCTCAAACCTAACTATTGCAAACTTTCTAAGATTGCTATTAAACAACAAAAGGCATTGGAAAAGGTTCAAAATCTTCTAGACAAAAGTGATGACCTGTTTGGTGAGGAATTGGATCGAACTCAAACTTTGACTAATGATCTTGAAAGACTTCAGTCTAAGTTTGATAATCTTCAGAGTCATCATAACTCTCTCCTAGCCGATAATGAGAAGCTTTCTTATGAATTTCTTCAAAGAAAGCAAGATCTTGAGAAGTTAAGGGTGAGTGATGAAGATCTTCAAAAGGAAAACGATTCATTGCTTGCTCAACAGATCAGATCCGCTCAGGAATAATTCATTCCACCATGTTTGAAATGCATTGGGCACGAATATACTAATTCTTCACCTGAATGTTCAAATGCTTCTATTACTGCAAACTCTTTAACTTTCTCTGTGGTCACTAATTCCTCATCTGAGGATACCACAAGTATCACTAACGATAATGCAGGGTTGAAGGAATTGTATGTGACATGCATATACAAAAGTCTCAGATGGCATCAGACTCTTTGCGATGTGCTCAAAAAGAAGATCTTGAACAAGAACCCTAGGAAAGACGATATTGCCTTTGAGAGGAAACTCAATGCTGATGGGACCTACTGGAAACCTGAGCAATATCCCAAAACCTCATGGGTTGCTGCTATAGGACCTCCTGTAGAACCATCTACTTTATCTGGCTTTACTTGTGAATCTTCATATTCTTCTGATGACTCATTTTACTCCACCTATAAACTGTTCAAAATTGGAATGGTGAAGTATTTGCTTGATATGTTGGAACTAACTACAGGAACGGTCCCCCCATGAAGAAAGTCTGGGTTCCCAAAAGGTGCCATGAAAGTCTTCAGCTGAATGTCCTCATAGCACCACCTGTGAAGAATAGGAACCCCAGATCAAATTCTTCATATGGACCAAATTCTTCATATGGACAGCATCGTGCTAACACTTCGGTTTTGTAGGGAATATCTAAAGGAAATGAATGTGTGCATTGTTCTTCAAATCATTATGTTCATAAGTCCTCTAAGAATTTCTCTACCTATTCATATGCTTACTCTAACCCCTCTTCTTGAAACGAAGTGCATTGGCTTCAATGTCACCTTTCTCTTCCGGAGCTCACAGAATGATGAAATCTTTACCACCCCTCCAGATGTGGGTGGTGAAGAAAAAGAACTAATTTCTTGTGTAGATTCAGGTCTGCAGACGAACTTGAACGTCTGAAGAATTTGCTGGAGACCTGAATATGCTTGAAATGTCGCAAGCTAATCATGAAGAAATGAATTACTCATTTCACACGTTCTTATACTAGTATATGTGTTGCACTGCTTCATGAAATTCAATCTGATGAATTTGATGTCATATTCTCCACCAATGAAGTATATGGGTTTGTAAGTTGCACTAATTCATCTGCAGGATGATCAACCCAAGGCTACTGAGTGGGTCCTCGACAGTGGATGTACAAATCACATGACCGGTGACAGGAATCTATTAATGGACTGTAACGCCCCGGACACACCCGCCGGTGGTCGTTACTCCTGGCGGGATCTAGACTGGCCCCATAGATCAATACTAGTATTTTCTATGCACTTTGTCCTCACTCGTGCTCACTCGGGAGCAACTTCCCCGTCGTTCACCCATCCTGAAACTACTCCAAGCTGAGCACGCTTAACTTTGGAGTTCTGTCCGAATGGGCTCCCGAAAAACAAGGAATTCGTTATTGATACGAGTAGTCTATCATCCCTGATAAGCCAGGCTCTCACATACACCCCCACTCAGAGGAACCGACACCCTCGTCGGGCCACAGGAACGTTCCCTCTTGGCACATACGTCTATGCTTCCAGTCCGGCACATGTGCCATGCCGTGTGCCACGACGGGTCACAAACGTCATGCACAACATGACCACGCACTTGTCTGCAACCATCCGTGTAACCGCGAGGGTCGGCTCTGATTCCAACTTGTAATGCCCCGGACACACCCGCCGGTGGTCGTTACTCCTGGCGGGATCTAGACTGGCCCCATAGATCAATACTAGTCTTTTCTGCACACTTTGTCCTCACTCATGCGCACCCGGGAGCAACTTCCCGGTCGATCACCCATCCTGAAACTACTCCAAGCTGAGCACACTTAACTTTGGAGTTCTGTCCGAATGGGCTCCCGAAAAAGACTTACCTCCATCACATCTAAAGCATATCACCTACGCTGACAAAGGGAAAAACAAGGGGGTCTAGTTAGGGTTGCGATCTCAAAGGACAGACACATGGACAAAGTCATGCTTGTCAAGTCTTTAGGATTCAACTTCATGTCTGTCTTAGTGATTTGTGATCTTGATATCGTTGTTGTCTTTGGCAAATTTTGTTGTATCATGCTAATGGAATCTGACAATTCCAAAGTCTTCGAAGGATTTAGGAGAGGAGACTTTGTCACGACCGGGTTTTCCGGATATAATATAACAATGATGTGCTGAAAATATTTTATGCTCATGACGTCAGTCACAAAAGATAAATAAACTCTGATGCGTGCAAGCAGGTTATTTATAAAAATGAAATAACATAGTAGTATTAAGATTTATGAAATTAAATAACAAGCAATGCCACAGTCGGGCGTCTTAGCGACACCACATAAAGGGCTTTAAAAGAAATGCCACAGTCGGGCGTCTGAGCGACACCATATAAAGGGCTTTAAAAGAAATGCCACAGTCGGGCGTCTGAGCGACACCACATAAAGGGCTTTAAAAGAAATGCCATAGTCGGGCGTCTGAGTGACACCACATAAAGGGCTTTAAAAGAAATGACACAGTCGGGCGTCTGAGCGACACCACATAAAGGGCTTTAAAAGAAATGCCACAGTCGGGCATCTGAGCGACACCACATAAAGGGCTTTAAAAGAAATGCCACAGTCGGGCGTCTGAGCGACACCACATAAAGGGCTTTAAAAGAAATGCCACAGTCGGGCGTATGAGCGACACCACATAAAGGGCTTTAAAATAAACAATCATAGTGAATATCCTGGAGGTAGAACCATCCCAGAGATACTCGATAATAACAATAATATCACGGGTTAGTCAACAATAATAATAATCATAATTTTCACAAGTCGCAAGTAGTAATTCCATTTCTGGTTTAACAGTTTCACCTCCGAAGACCGACACTTGACCCATCCCAGACTGTAATCCTTAACCATGGACACGGCTATTCGAATAGGTTTATTCTCTGCAGAGGGTGTACTCTTTACCCACGAGTAACGGATTTCTTTAGTCCATCTGGACTAATTCCGTCTACGGTCTTTTTGTTGAAAACACACCTAACTTGCACACACCAGCTTAACTCACACGTGTCTGGAATCACCCACGACACCTGTCAAGCAAACTCTAAGTGGGGAGGCTACAACCTCGCGTAGCATGGGATCAAATTTATATCGCGCGCTCTAAGGGGTGGCCTCCCCTCTCGGTCCCAACCGGAAACACCCATGCCCCCGGACCAGGTGGCCTGCCTACCAGCTACAACCGGTATCTTCCACCATGGCCTCTCTATATGGTGTGTGCTAGAAAGAGGTTGACAACTTACTGAACCGTACTCTACTTGCTGTAGAGATGAGTGGTAGTACGAAACAAGTATGGGGGTTACTGGAACAAGACTCGATCTACGGTCGACTCGGGAGGGTTAAGTATTCCCTGCATGATTAGTATAACAAATATATTTCATCCAACAGAGTCACCGCTCATATCACCTTACCATGCCATACCAGACATAACCGTCCCGACGGAGACCGGCGACAAACTCATGCCTACCCAAGGCAGAGGTTTTCCCGGGTCCCTGCCGGTATGCATGCAAGGCACATGAGGGTGATTATCATCACAAGTGTGTCCATTTCCAACAGCATGGAAATCAATAACATGCACCCATGCATATGATCATGTCACATGAAATAACAAGTCCTTCGAAATGCGGTGGTGTTATAAATATATCAATGATCACACCAAAAATAATATGCCGGGATTCAGAATGCTTGCCTTCAATGTGTGGAAAGGCAGGGTGCACTCCAAAACTTGAAACATTTCTCCTCTCTTCAAAAATCCTATTTTAGCAATATAAAAGAATTATCACACAAAATAAAAACAGCACCAAAAGTTGTTCTGAATTTTTTTCAAATAAATCTTAAAATAAACTAGGTGAAATTTGAGAGAGGTAGGAAAAAGAATCAGTTCATTTGGAGTTGTATTAAAAAGATATAACCAGTCAAAGTTGGTCAAAAATCTGTTTTTAATAAAATCAGGAAAAGGAAAACGTTTCAAACGAGATTACGCTTTCATGGCAGAGAAAACGTATTTGCGCCCTTTATGCCTCCACTTAACCACGTGGACCGGCGCTGGGTCTCTGACGGTGGGCCCGCCTGGCCCACTGGTCAGGTTTGACCAGTCGCCCGCGTCGTCTCCCTCCTCTGCCTTAGTGGAGCGGGGCTCCGGCGATCATCGCCGGCGAACGGTGGCTCCGTTCGGAAAGCTGAGGCCACCAGCGGATTCAGGGGCCGAGGTGGTCACTCCGGTAGTCGTAGGGTCGTCGGAGGTGGAGAAAATCGCCGGCGGCGAGCTCTGCGGCGGAGGGAAGCTTCGGTGGTAAAGTGGTTTTGAGGCGGCGGTGGTTCCCTATCAAAATCGAGTAGGGGGAAGGGTTCACGGGAGGATGAGGAGGTTTTTGGCGAAGAGAACGGAGAGGGGGAGGCCCTGGTGGTGCCAGAATGGCTGGGGCAGTGGCGGCGGCCGCGGTTGACGGAGATGAGGAAGGAGGCCTCCCCGGGTCGATTGGCTGCCAATGGGGGTCCTCGGGAGGTGGCTTGGGATTGCCTGCGTGCGGAGATGAGCTCGGGGCTCCTTTTATAGGCGTGGCAAGGTGGTTCCGCGGCGGCCGTGGATAAGCTCTCCGGCGACCGACTTTCTGTAGCTGCAGGGCATCGTGGCAGTGACGAGCGCTAGTGGACATGGCTGCGGATGAGCTCTCGCGGCTCCAGGGGCCAGGTGGCGAGCGACAGGGGCTTGGGCGGCGCTGCCCGTGGCTGGAGCCACTGCGGACGCCGGAGTGCCGCCAAGAATGCCTTGGCGGCGGCGCTGTAGCGTGCCAGGGTGGTTTGGCACGATGCTGCAAGGCGGGGAGTGTGTGGCGAGGTGCTGCCGTGTGGGCCAAAGCCAGGGGGTCCAGCGTGTCGGCTCGGGCGCGGCACATGCAATACACGTGCTCTGGGCGCGGCCAGAGCACGCACGGAAGCTATTCGACGAAATGCTAAAGCATGCTAGAGGTCGCGGTTGAGGTTGGGAAGAAACAGGGCTAGGTTAGCGTTAGTTAGAGGGTGAATGGACAGGGTGGTTAGGTCAGGTGGCCAAGTTCACAAAGTAAACTTGAATCCATGCCAAATCTGGCTATGCTCTCCAGGTGTTTGACAAAATGCCACAGGCACCTAGGCTCTCTTGGGGTAGCCAAAACTTCCAGGTTGGGGTCTCTTTAGATGCAAGAGAGAGTGGTGAGGTTAGTTGGTCAAATGCAGCAACTTGTTAGAGCAAGTTTTGCAAAACTACAATTCTGGACAGGAAATAAATGACATTATTTCATGAACCAAAAATATGCCAATGGGTGCATGCTCCTGGACTTAAGGGTTTGACAAGGGGGACTACCAGTAGAAAAAGTAATCATGGATATTGGAGCAACTAAAATGGTGGTTGCTGTACAAATCCTCAAATTGGACCAGAATGGAAAGGAGGTTGATTCACTCAAAATTTTCAAAGAACAACCCTGGATTTTTGCATATGATGGAATGATATGTTTCTACTGACATCCCATAATTTTGGTGGAGGCTAGAAAAAATTATTTAAAGGAGTTATAGTGCAAAATTGCCCACTGGACCAGAGAACAAAATTTGCTGTAGAGCTCAAAATATTACATAAAATAAAGATGTTTTTGTACAAAAGTGATTTAAAAACATCACATGACATCTCCAAATTTTTGTTGGAATTTTAAGTGAATTTATCAAATGGTTGTAGTTCAAATAAGGCCATTTAACCTTGAAAATCCATTCTTCAGGAAAATAAAGATCAAGCAATTAAATTAGTTAATTAGTTATACTGATAAAAGGAAAGTTTTTCTTGAGATATTAGACAAGTCCAATAACATATTTGAAAACTTTTCTCTTTGGGAAAAACTCATCATAACAGGGAAGGAAATGATTTAAAAATCAAAATGGAGCTCAGAAATTCAAAGTTTTAATTCCTGGCAAAATTTTTAATTCACTAAAACGAGGCCAAATTTTTGGGGTGTCACAACACTAACCCCCTTAAGAAAAAAATCTCGTCCTCGAGATTTGTTAAAAGCTGTGTTAAGAAAATATTATGCAATAAAGATGTGGCTTTAGTGAGAGGGCAATAAGTGGTGAAAAACCACAGTGTGAAAACTGATGCTGCGTGGAAAAGTCTACGGTTCGGGACAAAAACGCGAGATTTCTACGCTGGATATAAATTTAGAATAACTTCTAAATTTAAATATATGCTGGTCGTACCCGAGAGCACAGTGCTCTCTCTGGCCGACAGGTGGACCCGGGGCCCACTGTCAGCCTCTTCTTCTCCCTCTGGCTCTTTCTTCTTCCTCTCTCCCGCGCGCTTTCTCCACCGGCGACGCCTAGTGAGTAGGGCATCTAGGCCGTACCGTGGTAGTGCGCGGCGTGCTAGCTGCCGGTGCAGCGTGCACTCACCTCGCGGGCCAGCGCGCTGTCGGCACTGCTCGCGGATTCGACTCCGAACACCGGCGATCGGCGACGAGCGGCGTTGGTGGACTTCGCCCACCGTACACCGAGCTCGAGCTATAAAACGGCCGGGGTGCCTCTCTCTTCTTCCTCACACCTGGCCTCACTTCTCCTCCTCCTCCCTCCATTACTGCTTACAAAAGCTCGGGCTAGGCTCTAATGGCGGAGGCGATGCCGGACTGGTTTGCAGTCCTGATATGCGGATGGCTAGCGACGCTGCTGGGGCTCTCTGTGCTCCTGTGCGTGATGATCCTCGACGATCATCGCGACGCTGCTGCTCGGGTGTTGGCTCTCCGCGGTGGTGGTGATCATGAGGAGTAGATGGGGTGTGCCGGGTGCTAACTGTTGTTAGGGGGGGTGATTAGCTGGATGTAACACCGTTGCAAAGTTTTGCAAACAGTGTATGTGTTCGAATGGTAATGGTGGTGAGTCTGCTGCCTGGTGCTGTGTGAAGCTAATAAATCCACACCGTGAGAAAGTGTAGATGTAGCAACTCAGGGAAAAGAAATCTCAATCCAGAATTTTTGCGAGGAAAAACAGTTAATTTAAAGGAGTATAAACCACAACAAAAACTACATACATTAGTAGAAGCCAAAAAATTTGACTCGTCGTACAAACTCAGGATATCATGCATAGGTCACACACATAAATAAATGTTGCAAATAACGAACACTGCAGCGACGTCTAAAATGGAAACGGTAACTGGACGGGGTCCTGATAAAATGTCTCTGGTAAAGGGATACACTCCTCTTCTATCGGAGGAAGTGGATTGACCAGTCGATGCACGTGTCTTTCCTGGTCGGGCCTTAGTGCTCTGCCGATGGCGATTTGAGGATTTAAATCTGCGAGGCTCTGGAGATAATCCATCACTCGCTGGTTCAAATGCTCTTGGGCGATGATGTACTGGATAAGGTTGGCCAGAACTGGGTCTCTCTCAATACGCCCACCGGGAAAAGACGTAACTTCTCCGGGTGCTGCACGGCTCGGAAAGTAATAATATCCTCGTTCGCGGGCATAGGGTACTGCGGATCAAAGACGAGCAATCGCTTCTTTCGCAGCAGCTTCTATGGCCAAGTGTGGGGTTGGCATAGATTTCCCCACGAAGGAAACTTCTGTTGGATCTTGGTTGGGGTCTACAGGAGGAATGTGTACTGCTGCCCAATATTCCGAGGTGGATGGGGTGATTCTAGATTTGAACAGCTCGTACTGGGGTGGCTGGGTAGAACCCATGGTACTGCGGGTAAAATCCCACAATATTTTGACAAAGCTACCTGGGTTGCATCTGGGGTTCTCAGATGAATGCTAGGGCTCGGCATGACAGGAAAAGTTGTGAGTGTGGTGCACAAGGTGAGGGTTGCTGGGTAAGGTCACAAGGTGGCCTTTATATAGCAATGGAGCCGGATCATTTTACCGTGGTGAAAGGTAATAAATCTGCCAGCTTAGCTCCAAAGGTCAGGTCAGTGTCAGAGATACACATATCTCATAAAGAGACGTGTTACTGCGGTTGTCGTCGGGTTGGTTTTGGTAGTTGTTCCCGAAAAAATATGCAACTATGCGCTGACCAAATATGCAAGGCTACTATTAAAACAGAGGCACAACGACAGGCTGCGTTAATATACACGGTCGCACGATTACAAAGTGAGGATACACTGAGACTCGGTACTACTCGTACGGCTTAGTCTACCTCGTTTATGTCTAAACGGGCGTGCCTGGTGGATGTCGAGGCTTCTCCACGTGTCTCACTGCCGGGATTAGTCGGAGATGGCGGAGGAACTGCAGGGTCGGGGTAGTGATGATGACCATCGCGAGGATTGTTAGCCACAACCCCGTTGGAGTGTGCTCCCAAAAGGCGACGAAGCACTTCTGGGGTCATCAAAGCATCTCGGCTGATGGCTGGAGATGATCTCGGGGTCTCGATCGGTTGTCCAAACAGCACGACTGGGTTGTCGGTGTTGGGCTCGTTTTCTCTTCTAGCTAGGGTTCGACAAACTAGCTCTCCACGAGCTGCGATCAGATCAATGGTGATCTGGTCGAACAGTGCCTCTAGTGCCCTTACATAGCGCACTAGGTGCAACAATGCGGGGTCCGTCTCGTGATCTCCGTTGGCAACTTGGGGTGGTCTACCATACCCTTCGCGTCTGGGGTAGTAGTGGAACGAGCGACTGTTAACTCTGGGCGACAAGTGCCTGAGATGAACTATAGCCTCTCGAGCGGCTAGTTGAATGGCTTGTGGCTCAAAGGAAGTTGTTCTTCCGGTGAACCTGTAGGGGCGTTCGGGTGCTAGACCCCTACCGTAGATGTGCACAGTGGCCCAGAATTGGCGGTCCTCACCGCTCATGGGTCCTTGGTACACAACATATTCTGGTGGCTCTTCTAACGCATAGGCACGACGGGTGAGGTTTGCGAGGATGGTCACAAAACCTCCAAGGTTGGTTGCTGTGGTCTCGTTGTGCACAACGGGTCCAGGCATTGTGGCTCGGTTTGGGGTAGCGGCAGTGTTGTGCTGGGTTGAGACTAGCGTGCCCTTTTTATAGGAAAAAGGGGACGAAGTCTTCCTCCGCACGCTTGTGAATGGGGCACCTTGGGTGCTGGTCACTGGTGTGCGATCGACAGGCTAGGCTGATAGGTTAGGCACCGACTGCCAAAAGTGTCGGGATTACTGTGTGGCTATCTTGCACGAGAAGTTTGGCTGGGGTTTGGTTAAGGTCTAGTGGCTTGGTTTGCCTAAGTTTGTCGACCTGGCTAAGATAGGATTAGCCAATGGTCAGCCTGGCTCTGATACCAAGTCTGTCACGACCGGGTTTTCCGGATATAAATTTCCAGAAAAGACCGTCGTGCTCATCAGCCCCAGGATTACTGTTAGCTGATGAGGCTCCAACTTGACACAGAAATTCCAAGCAAAATACAAAATATGTAGTACAAGACCATTCTGGCCTGTGAGTACAACAAATGGTTTCTAGTGGTTGATGGCGGAAGCGGTTTGTGGATCATCAGTGTCTATGGGACTCCATTTCCCACAGGAACAACTGACCAGGTTAACTCCTATCTTCGCGAGGCTGCTATCTCCATTGCTTAGGTTCCGGGGCTGTCATCACATCGCTCCTCTTCGTGCAAGAGAATCTGGCCAAGACAATAGCCAGGGACAAGCCAGTGAGTACTTTGAATGTACTCGCAAACATTATGAACACAGGTATAATATAACAATGATGTGCTGAAAATATTTTATGCTCATGACGTCAGTCACAAAAGATAAATAAACTCCGATGCGTGCAAGCAGGTTATTTATAAAAATGAAATAACATAGTAGTATTAAGATTTATGAAATTAAATAACAAGCAATGCCACAGTCGGGCGTCTTAGCGACACCACATAAAGGGCTTTAAAAGAAATGCCACAGTCGGGCGTCTGAGCGACACCACATAAAGGGCTTTAAAAGAAATGCCATAGTCGGGCGTCTGAGCGACACCACATAAAGGGCTTTAAAAGAAATGCCACAGTCGGGCGTCTGAGCGACACCACATAAAGGGCTTTAAAATAAACAATCATAGTGAATATCCCGGAGGTAGAACCATCCCAGAGATACTCGATAATAACAATAATATCAGGAGTTAGTCAACAATAATAATAATCATAATTTTCACAAGTCGCAAGTAGTAATTCCATTTCTGGTTTAATAGTTTCACCTCCGAAGACCGACGCTAAGACCGACACTTGACCCATCCCAGACTGTAATCCTTAACCATGGACACGGCTATTCGAATAGGTTTATTCTCTGCAGAGGGTGTACTCTTTACCCACGAGTAACGGATTTCTTTAGTCCATCGGGACTAATTCCGTCTATGGTCTTTTTGTTGAAAACACACCTAACTTGCACACACCAGCTTAACTCACACGTGTCTGGAATCACCCACGACACCTGTCAAGTAAACTCTAAGTGGGGAGGCTACAACCTCGCGTAGCATGGGATCAAATTTATATCGCGCGCTCTAATGGGTGGCCTCCCCTCTTGGTCCCAACCGGAAACACCCATGCCCCCGGACCAGGTGGCCTGCCTACCAGCTACAACCGGTATCTTCCACCATGGCCTCTCTATACGGTGTGTGCTAGAAAGAGGTTGACAACTTACTGAACCGTACTCTACTTGCTGTAGAGACGAGTGGTAGTACGAAACAAGTATGGGGGTTACTAGAACAAGACTCGATCTACGGTCGACCCAGGAGGTTTAAGTATTCCCTGCATGATTAGTATAACGAATATATTTCATCCAACAGAGTCACCGCTCATATCAGCTTACCATGCCATACCAGACATAACCGTCCCGACAGAGGCAGAGGTTTTCCCGGGTCCCTGCCGGTATGCATGCAAGGCACATGAGGGTGATTATCATCACAAGTGTGTCCATTTCCAACAGCATGGAAATCAATAACATGCACCATGCATATGATCATGTCACATGAAATAACAAGTCCTTCGAAATGCGGTGGCGTTATAAATATATCAATGATCACACCAAAAATACTATGCCGGGATTCAGAATGCTTGCCTTCAATGTGTGGAAAGGCAGGGTGCACTCCAAAACTTGAAACATTTCTCCTCTCTTCAAAAATCCTATTTTAGCAATATAAAGAATTATCACACAAAATAAAAATAGCACCAAAAGTTGTTCTGAAATTTTTTCAAATAAATCTTAAAATAAACTAGGTGAAATTTGAGAGAGGTAGGAAAAAGAACCAGTTCATTTGGAGTTGTATTTAAAAAGATATAACCAGTCAAAGTTGTGGTCAAAAATCTGTTTTTAATAAAATCAGGAAAAGGAAAACGTTTCAAACGAGATTACGCTTTCGGTGCAGAGAAAATGTATTTGCGCCCTTTACGCCTCCACTTAACCACGTGGACCGGCGCTTGGTCTCTGACGGTGGGCCCGCCTGGCCCACTGGTCAGGTTTGACCAGTCGCCCGCGTCGTCTCCCTCCTCTGCCCGAGTGGAGCGGGGCTCCAGCGATCATCGCCAGCGAACGGTGGCTCCGTTCGGAAAGCTGAGGCCACCAGCGGATTCAGGGGGCCGAGGTGGTCACTCCGGTAGTCGTAGGGTCGTCGGAGGTGGAGGAAATCGCCGGCGGCGAGCTCCGCGGCGGAGGAAAGCTTCGGTGGTAAAGTGGTTCTGAGGCGGCGGTGGTTCCCGATCAAAATCGAGTAGGGGGAAGGGTTCACGGGAGGATGAGGAGGTTTCTGGCGAAGAGAACGGAGAGGGGGAGGCCCTGGTGGTGCCGGAATGGCCGGGGCAGTGGCGGCGGCCGCGGTTGCCGGAGATGAGGAAGGAGGCCTCCCCGGGTCGATTGGCTGCCAATGGGGGTCCTCGGGAGGTGGCTTGGGATTGCCTGCGTGCGGAGATGAGCTCGGGGCTCCTTTTATAGGCGTGGCAAGGCGGTTCCGCGGCGGCCGTGGATAAGCTCTCCGGCGACCGACTTTCTGTAGCTCAAGGGCATCGTGGCGGCGATGAGCGCTAGTGGACATGGCTGCGGATGAACTCGCGCTGCTCCAGGGGCCAGGTGGCGAGCGGGAGGGGCTTGGGCGGCGCTGCCCGTGGATGGAGCCACTGAGGACGCCGGAGTGCCGCCAAGAATGCCCTGGCGGCGGCGCTGTAGCGTGCCAGGGTGGTTTGGCGCGATGCTGCGAGGCGGGGAGTGCGTGGCGAGGTGCTGCCGTGTGGGCCAAAGCCAGGGGGTCCAGCGTGTCGGGTCGGGCGCGGCACATGCAATACGCGTGCTCAGGGCGCGGCTAGAGCACGCACGGAAGCTGTTCGACGAAATGCTAAAGCATGCTAGAGGTCGCGGTTGAGGTTGGGAAGAAACAGGGCTAGGTTAGCGTTAGTTAGAGGGTGAATGGACAGGGTGGTTAGGTCTGGTGGCCAAGTTCACAAAGTAAACTTGAATCCATGCCAAATCTGGCTATGCTCTCCAGGTGTTTGACAAAATGCCACAGGCACCTAGGCTCTCTTGGGGTAGCCAAAACTTCCAGGTTGGGGTCTCTTTAGATGCAAGAGAGAGTGGTGAGGTTAGTTGGTCAAATGCAGCAACTTGTTAGAGCAAGTTTTGCAAAACTAGAATTCTGGACAGGAAATAAATGACATTATTTCATGAACCAAAAATATGCCAATGGGTACATGCTCCTGGACTTCAGGGTTTGGCAAGGGGGACTACCAGTAGAAAAAGTAATCATGGATATAGGAGCAACTAAAATGGTGGTTGTTGTACAAATCCTCAAATTCGACCAGAATGGAAAGGAGGTTGATTCACTCAAAATTTTCAAAGAACAACCCTGGATTTTTGCATATAATGGAATGATATGTTTCTACTAACATCCCATAATTTTGGTGGAGGCTAGAAAGAATTATTTAAAGGAGTTGTAGTGCAAAATTGCCCACTGGACCAGAGAACAAAATTTGCTGTAGAGCTCAAAATATTACATAAAATAAAGATGTTTTTGTACAAAAGTGATTTAAAAACATCACATGACATCTCCAAATTTTGGTTGGAATTTTAAGTGAATTTATCAAATGGTTGTAGTTCAAATAAGGCCATTTAACCTTGAAAATCCATTCTTCAGGAAAATAAAGATCAAGCAATTAAATTAGTTAATTAGTTATACTGATAAAAGGAAAGTTTTTCTTGAGAGATTAAACAAGTCCAATAACATATTTGAAAAGTTTGCTCTTTGGGAAAAACTCATCATAACAAGGCCAAATTTTTGGGGTGTCACAGACTTGTATATTTTTGTTATCTCTGCAGGACCAAGCTTGCCAGATGTCTACTTGCAAAAGCTTCAGAAGGCTGGTTATGGCATCGAAGACTAGGTCATGCTGACATGAGGAACTTACATACACTCGCGAAGAAGAAGCACATCATTGGCATCGAGGGTGTCAAATTCCTCAAAGATCATCTTTGTGGGGCTTGTGAGGCTGGAAAGATGACCAGAGCCAAGCACCCCTCGAAGACTATCATGACCACGACTCGTCTGTTTGAATTACTTCACATGGATCTCGTTGGCCCTATTCATTATGCCACACTAACAAATGCAGCATCTCTATATGGCTTTGTTATTCTTGACTTATTCTCGCTACACATCGGTGAATATCATGACTTACAAAATTGAACTGCAGGCAGTCTTTCAACAAATTTCCTCTGAAATTTCACTATAAATTGCATCATGACATGAATTTGACACCAATCGTGCAGACTGGCTAGGTGCCAAAGTCGGATTCATCAAGCTCTCCAAGTCCCTCAATATGAATGTTGTAGCTTCATCGCAACAACAAACTCCTTAGACTGATGATTCAGCTCAGTCTGTTGAAGAAATTGAAAGCGCAGCTGATGAAAATTAGGCTGCCAATGACACTGAAATTTCCAGGGCTGTTGAAGAAATTCCAGCCTCTGATGAAACTGCCAAGACAACCACCAATGTTGCGCCTAAAGAACGACCCAGGATAGCTGAAGAATCTGCTGTTGTGCCTGAAGAAACTGAACAAGCCAGGGCAACTGCATCTGTTGTGGCTGAAGAATCTGTACCAACTTCATCTTCTCCTCTTGCAAAGTCATCATAGATGAAGAATATCATCCTTCCTTCTGCTTTAGAAGTGAAGAAAACCAAGGCTATGTAGAAGGCAGCTGTAAAGAAAAGGAAAGCCTCAACGACTTCAGAGTCTTCAAGTTCCTTCAAAAATCCTATTGATGTTGTTCCAATATCTATTGTGCCATCCAAAGAAATCATTCCTTTTGGAGAAGAATGTGTCATTCCACATGAAAACGATGAAGAAAATCCTTCTGCTGCTTCTTCAGAGCAGTTGGATGAAGAAATTGAAGTGGATGAAATCCCTTCAACTCCACAGTTATCCTCGCCCATGCCTCAGTTCACAGCTGAAGAGGCAGGAATTGAAGAAATGGAAGATGAAGATGTGGACATTGGATCAACTACACCAGTTCTAAATGATGACTATTGGGAAAGTCATCATCCTAATTCACCATTGAACACACCTCTGCATCAAATTCCTTAGTCCCCAGTTCAAACTGAAGAAATTTATACGGGATCTGAAGGACATCAAACTTCTCTTATTTCATTTCCTGAACAAGTTTCAGCTTCTATAGCTGAAGAAATGGAGACCCAGACTCCTGCTACTGAACAACCACTGAAGTTCATCAGTCTGTGGCTCCATAGTTTGTACACCAAGAGCCTGTCAAGTCTTCAACTTTAAGTCTTCGACCAAAGAAACAAAATTCTAATGCTAAGAAGAAAAATTCAAGGTTGACAATTTCTTCACTGAGCACCATTTCTTCATTGAATTCAACCATTATGACTCAACAAGGCTTCAACGCAAACGGTTCTGGACTGCCAGTCAGTACAACTTCTATTCATTAGTCTTATTTTGGCAAGGACAAGTTATTTGAGCACTGTCAAATTCCTCGTGTGGATATGGAGTCTCTCCCGTGCTTCCAGCCTATCCTGAGTGTTCTTCATGATGCTGGGCTCTTGAACTTCTATGTTGACATCTTCGACTGGAATCAAGAGCTTATTCTTCAATTCTATGCCATGCTGCACCTAACTAGAATTGTGGAAGATGTGAATTCATGGGTGCTTGACTGAATGTCTGAGAATACGCATTACGAAGCACCGGCCTCTGAATTGCTTCACGTTGTCCCAGTCACTCCTCCTGTTGAAGGTGCAAGGATGGTTTATGAGGAACCTGATCTTTCAAATCATCTGATGCATGTGCTGATGAAGCCTTTGAAACCTGGCCAAGCTCCAAGAACTACATTCCTTGTGAAGTGTAACGCCCCGGATCCGATGCGCCAGGTGTTTGCCAGTTATTTGCCAACGTTGCCATGTCGCTTGCGTGTTGCATTTTATCATGTGCATTTCATTTTGCATACATGCTCGTCTCATGCATCCGAGCCTTTTCCCCGTTGTCCGTTTTGCAATCCGGCGCTCCTATGCCCTCCGGCGTTCCCTTTTCGTCTCTCGTTGTGAGTGGGTGTTAAACTTTCTCGGAATGGACCGAGGCTTGTCAAGTGGCCTTGGTATAGCACCAGTAGACCGCCTGTCAAGTTTCGTGCCATTTGGAGGTCGTTTGGTACTCCAATGGTTAACCGGGTAACCGCAAAAGCCTCTCTCTCTTTGCAGCCCAACGCCCCTTCCAAACTGGCCCAAAACCCATCTAACTCCCCTCCATGCTCTCGGTCGTTCGATCACGATCGCGTGGCCGAAAACCGCTCCTCATTTGGACTCTCCTAACTCCCTCTACCTATAAAAACGTCCTCCCCATCCAAATTCGTGGATCAAATCGCCCGAAACCCTAGCCCTCTCCCTCCTCGCGCATCGGACATGTCCGCCCGCCGCCCGGACATGTCCAGTCGCCGCCCCGACCAATCACGCCGCGCCACCTGGCCTCCCGTGCCCTCCCCGCCGACGCGGCCCGCGGAGCCCATCCGGGGCCCGCGCGGGCCCTCGCGCCGCCGCCGCCC
>NC_041385.1:303903984-303908674 GCF_002162155.2 Triticum dicoccoides | reverse complement strand
CGCCGCAGGATCTCTGCGTCGCCGCCCGCAGCCGCCCGTCCGGATCCGCGCTCGTCCGCCGCCCGCGCCTGTTTCCCGCCGGCGCCGACCTCGCCGTCCGCCGCCCGGCGCCTCCGCGCCCGTCGCCGTCGCCTCGGGCCTCCGCATCCCACTCGCCCCGCCTCCTCTTCGCGCCGGAGCCGACCTCCGCCGGAGCGCTGCCTCCCGGCGCCTCTCTGCCTTCGCCCGGCCTCGCGCCGACCTCCTCTGCCGCGGCCGGCCTCCTCCTCGCCGGCTCCGCGTAGCCCGCGTCGCCGGCCTCCGGATCGGCGCCGCCCGGAGTTCGCCTGAGTCGCCCCGCAGCTCGCTGGAGTTCTTCTCCGGCCAGATCTGTGAGGGTGGATGAGATCCACCCATCCCCGCAACCAAACGCCGTCCCCATCCCGGATCCCTCCGTCCCGGAACGCCTCCGTCCCGGGTTGACTTTTCCCAGAGGTAAAAATGCCTAAGTCCCCAGATTCAGTAATTTTCATGCCATGTTCATGCCATCGTATCTCTACATCCGTAGCTCCGTTTTGTGCGTGTAATATGTCAAATTGTTCGCCTTAACGAGTACAATCATTTCATTCCATTGCATCATATTCATTTGAGGTCATCTTGATGCCCGAATCATCGTTGTAAGAGTGCTTCATAATGTTTTCTGCTGTCTGTTATCAGAACGAGCTCTTTTGTCATTTTTGCCATGATTGATGTGTGCATCCTATGAGGTTGATGTCTACATGTGTTTTGAACTATGCTATGTCTTCTTTACAGAGGTGTATTCCATGTATTTTTGTGATCAATGTGGTGACTAGCACAAGCATGCAAACTAGGCATCATGATGTTGCTGATTTTAGTCCCTGTTCTGCTGTTATTTTGATGCCATGTAAACTTGTTGCTACAGAGAGATCCATGCATAGTTTGAGATACTTCAGTAAGGGTGTTTTGAACAATTGGTTATTGTCTATCCATTCATGCCCTTTGTTGCAATTATGGAGTAGTCTAGCATGTCATTTTCGTGCTCTACTTTTGCTTCAAAATGTTTCCTGGCAGATTGTTTACATGTTATTCAATTTGGCCAAGGTTGTTGTAGTTGAACCGTGCACGCTATGGACTTGTTCTTGACATGGTTTCTTTGACAAACATGTCTTATTGATGATGCGATGATTATCTTGTCATGAAATGACTTGTGGTGAGTGTATCGAGCTTGTTATGCAGTGTTCATGATGTTACTGTTTTGCTAGGCTGAATCTGTCATTTTGTCATGCCATATAAACATGTTGCTACTAGTCATTCTATGCATAATCTGGAGATGTTATATAAACATGTTTTGATCTACATGTCATCCTCTATCCATCCATGCCCCTGGTTGCGTTTATAGCTTGCTGTAGCTTGTTCATATCTTGCTCCAAAGTTGCTTCATAATGTTGCTGTCAGCCTGTTTACATTAAGTTCACTTGTTCCCATGTGTTTTGCTAGTGATCCATGTACCCTATGACCTTGCTATTGCCATGATTAGCTTCACAAATATGTCTTCTTACTGTTGGGTGCCTTTCCATGCCATGTAATGATCTGTAGTGAGTTGCACAAGCTCATCTCCATGCCTTCATAATTATGTTCCTGCCATGTTTGAATCTGTAAAAAAACTTTCCATGTTCACGTGTGTGCCATCATATTTTCTGATCCTTTTTGGCTTATGGTCACTAAGGGACTCTTGTTCTATGCAATTAGTAGATTCATGCCATGACTTTGTTTGCCATGATAAGTTCCTGTAACATGTTGTTTGATAGCTCTGAACATTGCATCGTGATGTTATTTCCTGCAAAGTCTGAAATTGTTATAACTTGCAATCTTTCCATGTGTGTTTGAGCATGTTCTATTGATTTCTGGAGATAGCTCAGTGTTCATGTTTTGTTGTGCTTTACCTGTACATCATGCCCATGTCTTTTTTTATTATGTTGAGATGTTGTAGCATGTAGTTTTGATGCTTGCAATATGCCTAGTTGCTGTTTTGGACAGCTTGTCCTTTAAACTTGTTTCATGTGTGCGTTTTGAACCGTTGCTCCGTTTTGAGTGTGCTCTATATGAAACTTGCTTAGAATTGCGTATGGTTTCATATTATCATGTTGCATCCTTGTTTTGAGGTGTTTGCTTGATGTTTGTGTGCATTTTGCATCAATGCCATGTTTAACTTGTTTTGCTCATATCTTCTAGACCGTAGCTCCGAACTAAATGATCTTTATATGTAACTTGACTAGAATCTCATGTAGATCATCTTTGTGCATCTTAACTTGCTGGTTAACAACTTGAACATAAGGTTTATTCAGATCTGGACCAATTTCGAAATATGCATATGAGGACTTACCGGATTTGTTATATGTTGTTCCCGGCCTCATTTAAACTTGCCTTGATGTGTTGCTCTTGTTTGGATCATCCCTTGCCATGAGTAGCTTCATGTAGCCATGTCATGCATCATGCTTGTTGTGCATCATGTCTTGTTCATGTGTGGTGTGTTTACCATGTGGTGTGCTTCTTTTCAATAGTTCCTGTTTCGTTGCGATCGTGAGGATTCGTTCGTCTATGCTCGGTTCGGCTTCATCCGTTCGTCTTCTTCATAGACTCGTTCTTCTTCCTTGCGGGATTTCAGGCAAGATGACCGCTACCCTGGATCTCACTACTATCATTGCTATGCTAGTTGTTTCGTTCTATCGCTATGCTGCACTACCTATCACCTGTTTATCAAGCCATCCCAAATTGCCATGAACCTCTAACCTTTGACACATTTCCTATGCAAACCGTTGTTTGGCAATGGTACCGCTTGCTCAGCCCCTCTTATAGCGTTGCTAGTTGCAGGTGAAGTTGAAGATTTCTCCATGGTGGACAGGATTTTGTTGGGATATCACAATATCTCTTATATTATTAATGCATCTATATACTTGGTAAAGGGTGGAAGACTCGGCCTTATGCCTGGTGTTTTGTTCCACTCTTGCCGCCCTAGTTTCCGTCATACCGGTGTTATGTTCCCGGATTTTGCGTTCCTTACGCGGTTAGGTGATTTATGGGACCCCCTCGACAGTTCGCTTTGAATAAAACTCCTCCAGCAAGGCCCAACCTTGGTTTTACCATTTGCCTCACCACCACCTACCCTTTCCCTTGGGTCAGCCAACCCGAGGGTCATCTTTATTTTAGCCCCCCCGGGCCAGTGCTTGTCTAAGTGTTGGTCCGAACCGAGCCGCCTGCGGGGCCACCTCGGGGAAACTTGAGGGCTGGTTTTACTCGTAGCCTGTCTCATCCGATGTTGCCCTGAGAACGAGATATGTGCAGCTCCTATCGGGATTGTCGGCGCATCGGGCGGTCTTGCTGGTCTTGTTTTACCATTGTCGAAATGTCTTGTAAACCGGGATTCCGAGTCTGATCGGGTCTTCCTGGGAGAAGGTCTATTCCTTCGTTGATCGCGAGAGCTTGTCATGGGTTAAGTTGGGACACCCCTGCAGGGTATAATCTTTTGAAAGTCGTGCCTGCGGTTATAGGCAGATGGGAATTTGTTAATGTCCGGTTGTAGATAACTTGACACCAGATCCGAATTAAAACGCATCAACTGCGTGTGTAGCCGTGATGGTCTCTTCTCGGCGGAGTCCGGGAAGTGAACACGGTCTTTGGGTTATGTTTGACGTAAGTAGGAGTTCAGGATCACTTCTTGATCATTGCTAGCTTCACGACCGTTCCTTTTGTTCTCTTCTCGCTCTTATTTGCGTATGTTAGCCACCATACTTGCTTAGTCGCTGCTGCAGCCTCACCACTTTACCCCTACCTTTCCCATTAAGCTTTGCTAGTCTTGATACCCATGGTAATGGGATTGTTGAGTCCTCATGGCTCACAGATTACTACAACAACAGTTGTAGGTACAGGGTACGCTATGATCATGACGCGAGAGCGATGCTTGTTTGCGTTGAGTTCTTCTTCTGCTTCTTCTTCGATCAGGGATAGGTTCCAGGTCGGCATCCTGGGCTAGCAGGGTGGATGTCGTTTGAGTTTCTGTTTGTGATTCATCTATAGTCGGATGATGCTCTGATGTATTGTGATGTTGTATTCGTTTGGCATTGTATGCCTTATGTTTGTATCCACATATATTATGTAATGTTGATGTAATGATATCCACCTTGAAAAAGCGTTTCAATATGCGGGTCTATCCTTGGTGGGACCTTCGAGTTCCTTTTGGATAGGGTCGCATATTGGGCGTGACAAGTTGGTATCAGAGCCTCGACCAACCCTAGGAGCCCCCTTGATTGATCGTGTAGTTTGGCCGTTGTTGAGTCTAGAAGAAAACTATTTTCTGAGTCTAGTTATATCGGAGAGTTGGATATCTTTTTACTCCTCAACCCCTTCATCGCTCTGGTAAGGAATTTTGACGTAGGTGTTTTGAACTACTCCTCTTCCTTTTCAAACTTTCTTTAGGATCACGCAGTTGGTTTTTTGATCGTTGTTCCTCAGCTCTTTTCATTCGGTGCATTTCTCGTCAAGTCGACTCGATCCTCTTCATCTTTGAGTTCAATCCTCAGTTGTTTTCTTTTCCCACCCACCCACCCTTCTTCGTCTCGGAACCGGAGTCCGTAATCGAGTATTCTTCCTACTCATGCGAAATCTTTGCCTTCTTTTCCTCAATGATTTCAAC
>NC_041385.1:303897098-303901173 GCF_002162155.2 Triticum dicoccoides | reverse complement strand
CCTGCGGGGCCACCTCGGGGAAACTTGAGGGCTGGTTTTACTCGTAGCCTGTCTCATCCGATGTTGCCCTGAGAACGAGATATGTGCAGCTCCTATCGGGATTGTCGGCGCATCGGGCGGTCTTGCTGGTCTTGTTTTACCATTGTCGAAATGTCTTGTAAACCGGGATTCCGAGTCTGATCGGGTCTTCCTGGGAGAAGGTCTATTCCTTCGTTGATCGCGAGAGCTTGTCATGGGTTAAGTTGGGACACCCCTGCAGGGTATAATCTTTTGAAAGTCGTGCCTGCGGTTATAGGCAGATGGGAATTTGTTAATGTCCGGTTGTAGATAACTTGACACCAGATCCGAATTAAAACGCATCAACTGCGTGTGTAGCCGTGATGGTCTCTTCTCGGCGGAGTCCGGGAAGTGAACACGGTCTTTGGTTTATGTTTGACGTAAGTAGGAGTTCAGGATCACTTCTTGATCATTGCTAGCTTCACGACCGTTCCTTTTGTTCTCTTCTCGCTCTTATTTGCGTATGTTAGCCACCATACTTGCTTAGTCGCTGCTGCAGCCTCACCACTTTACCCCTACCTTTCCCATTAAGCTTTGCTAGTCTTGATACCCATGGTAATGGGATTGTTGAGTCCTCGTGGCTCACAGATTACTACAACAACAGTTGCAGGTACAGGGTACGCTATGATCATGACGCGAGAGCGATGCTTGTTTGCGTTGAGTTCTTCTTCTGCTTCTTCTTCGATCAGGGATAGGTTCCAGGTCGGCATCCTGGGCTAGCAGGGTGGATGTCGTTTGAGTTTCTGTTTGTGATTCATCTATAGTCGGATGATGCTCTGATGTATTGTGATGTTGTATTCGTTTGGCATTGTATGCCTTATGTTTGTATCCACATATATTATGTAATGTTGATGTAATGATATCCACCTTGAAAAAGCGTTTCAATATGCGGGTCTATCCTTGGTGGGACCTTCGAGTTCCTTTTGGATAGGGTCGCATATTGGGCGTGACAAGTTGGTATCAGAGCCTCGACCAACCCTAGGAGCCCCCTTGATTGATCGTGTAGTTTGGCCGTTGTTGAGTCTAGAAGAAAACTGTTTTCTGAGTCTAGTTATATCGGAGAGTTGGATATCTTTTTACTCCTCAACCCCTTCATCGCTCTGGTAAGGAATTTTGACATAGGTGTTTTGAACTACTCCTCTTCCTTTTCAAACTTTCTTTAGGATCACGCAGTTGGTTTTTTGATCGTTGTTCCTCAGCTCTTTTCATTCGGTGCATTTCTCGGCAAGTCGACTCGATCCTCTTCATCTTTGAGTTCAATCCTCAGTTGTTTTCTTTTCCCACCCACCCACCCTTCTTCGTCTCGGAACCGGAGTCCGTAATCGAGTATTCTTCCTACTCATGCGAAATCTTTGCCTTCTTTTCCTCAATGATTTCAACCGGTGTTTTCTCTTCAAGATATTCGTCGGTTCCCCTTCCAGGTTGTCTTTGTTTTCCCGGCCTCCCACCCTTTTCTTCTCGGAGCCTAAGTCTGTTTAGAGCATCAATTTCATTCGTGCGAAGCCTCTTTAGTCTTCCCTCAATTATTTCAACCGGTGAATTCTCGTCTCGGTGGACATTCTTCATCTCTTTTTCTTTCCAGTGGACTCAATTCAAGTTTTTCGGTGTTGATCGTATTCCTTTCCTTGGATCAAGTGTTCTCCTTGCTCGTCTGCCTCTCGCCATTCAATCATTCCGGAGTTCAGAAGACATCTTAGGAGATTCGTCTGTGTTCCAACTAATTCGAGGTGGTCACCTCATTCAAATATTTCAATTGTTCCGGTGCGTCATCTATCTGTTCAACAATCCTTTCCAAGGGTGTTTTCTTTTGAATGGGCCCTAACCCACAGGTCTTTTCCCAGGATCTTACCTGACTCTTCTAATTTCCCCGGAGTTATTCTCAATTCTTTTCAGAGTGTGACGTAGGTATGAATTTCATCAGTCACATGCTTCCTCCAAGATCGCTTTCAAATTCTTTTCATTGTTGGCTCAACCTCTTCGCTTTCCATTCTACCGGAGGATCTCAGTATTTTGGTGGTGTTTCTCATCGTCATTTGAAGACCGAAGAAGAGTTTTCCTCTAAACCTTGTCCGTCCTCCCGAAGTTTCGTGGTTCTAGCTTCATGTTATCCTCGCGAAATATTCCATTTGTCAGATATTCTTTTCATCCATCCGGAGTATGTCAGGAGTTGTTTTTTCCGTTTCTTTCACCGGAGGCCATCATTCCAGTTATCATTCTCTATTTATCACGGTGCTTCGTTCAAGTATTCTTTAGTCAGCTCATGATCTCTTTGTTCTTCTGCATCTAAATCCCCTCTAGCTTATTTGTTCTTCTAATTCTTCTCGGTGATTCATTCTCTTTAGTCAGTCATTATCGAATTCTTACGGTGGTTCGTTCAAAATTCTTTTCCTTGATTATCATTTTAATTCATTCATTCTTTCCAGTCCTACCAGTGGTTCAAGAAGACTTTCTCAAGTTTTGCGGCTTATCCCCCCTTTCTTCGGAGATTGTTCATGTTGAATAATTTCTTGATTCCAAGTTGTTCACCTTTTCTTTTCCGGAATTCAATTTTCTCAGTCATTTCGTCGGAACCTCCATCTGAATCATCGCAAGGCTCATCTTATTCTTTCATCCTTCATTCTATCTCATTATCCTTTTGTTACCGGAGTTCTTCATGGTGATTCTTCATGATTAATCTTTTCTTCAAGAGTTCATCAAGATTCTTATCGGTCGAGTTCAAGTATCTTTTCTTCTCGCGTCAAGAAGTGCAATTAATTCTTCATTTTCTTTTGAAGTGGAGTTCTGCACTTCTTCATTCTTCTTAGCTATTCAATCATTTCCGTTTGCGGCTGTTTATCACCTCATAATTTCTGAGATGTTATCCATAAGTCCACAACAAGCCTATTCTTTTCGTTGTTGAATTTTCTCAACAGCTCCATTCAATCTTTGCTTCTAAGGTTGCTTTCTATTTCATTCATGGCACAAGTTGTCATTTTCTTTTCCGTTCTTTTCATTCAACTCTTTTAATTCTTTCCGGAGTTTTGTGTCATGTCTTCATCAAGTATCATTCCGTCCTCTCAAGCTTGGGTTCGATTCCTTCCATTTTCAACCAGAGTGCTACCTAAATCGTTTCAGTCTTATTCGTTTCTTATCTTGTTTTAACCGGAGTGGTTTCATAGTCTATCTGATTCCGTGAGCTTTCGATTCTCGTCATTCTCGTCGTTCCTCTCTTCTTCTCGAGTGCTCTCGATTCTTTGCTTCTTCTCTTGTGTTCGTGCTTCACCTCATCCCCTTTTCCCTTCCGTCTCGGTCCTAAGATCTCGGGACGAGATCTCTTGTTAGTGGAGGAGTGTTGTAACGCCCCGGATTCGATGCGCCAGGTGTCTGCCAGTTATTCGCCACCGTTGCCATGTCATTTGCTTGCGTGTTGCATTTTATCATGTCATCATGTGCATTTCATGTTGCATACGTGCTCGTCTCATGCATCCGAGCCTTTTCCCCGTTGTCCGTTTTGCAATCCGGCGCTCCTATGCCCTCCGGCGTTCCCTTTTCGTCTCAAATTGTGAGTGGGTGTTAAACTTTCTCGGAATGGACCGAGGCTTGTCAAGTGGCCTTGGTATAGCACCGGTAGACCGCCTGTCAAGTTTCGTGCCATTTGGAGGTCGTTTGGTACTCCAACGGTTAACCGGGTAACCGCAAAAGCCTCTCTCTCTTTGCAGCCCAACACCCCTTCCAAACTAGCCCAAAACCCATCTAACTTCCCTCCATGCTCTCGGTCGTTCGATCACGATCGCGTGGCCGAAAACCGCTCCTCATTTGGACTCTCCTAGCTCCCTCTACCTATAAAAACGTCCTCCCCATCCAAATTCGCGGATCAAATCGCCCGAAACCCTAGCCCTCTCCCTCCTCGCGCGCCGGACATGTCCGCCCGCCGCCCGGACATGTGCAGCTGCCGCCCCGACCAATCGCGCCGCGCCACCTGGCCTCCCGCGCCCTCCCCGCTGCCGCGGCCCGTGGAGCCCATCCGGGGCCCGCGCCG
>NC_041385.1:303879703-303896345 GCF_002162155.2 Triticum dicoccoides | reverse complement strand
GGCGCCGACCTCGCCGTCCGCCGGCCGGCGCCTCCGCGCCCGTCGCCGTCGCCTCGGGCCTCCGCATCCCGCTCGCCCCGCCTCCTCTTCGCGCCGGAGCCGACCTCCGCCGGAGCCGCGCCCTCGCCGCAGCGCTGCCTCCCGGCGCCTCTCTGCCTTCGCCCGGCCTCGCACCGACCTCCTCTGCCGCGGCCGGCCTCCTCCTCGCCGGCTCCGCGTAGCCCGCGTCGCCGGCCTCCGGATCCGCGCCGCCCGGGGTTCGCCAGAGTTCTTCTCCGGCCAGATCTGTGAGGGTGGATGAGATCCACCCATCCCCGCAACCAAACTCCGTCCCCATCCCGGATCCCTCCGTCCCGGAACGCCTCCGTCCCGGGTTGACTTTTCCCGGAGGTAAAAATGCCTAATTCCCCAGATTCAGTAATTTTCATGCCATGTTCATGCCATCCTATCTCTACATCCGTAGCTCCGTTTTGTGTGTGTAATATGTCAAATTGTGCGTCTTAAAGAGTACGTCATTTCATTCCATTGCATCATATTCATTTGAGGTCATCTTGATTCCCGAATCATCGTTGTAAGAGTGCTTCATAATGTTTTCTGTTGTCTGTTATCAGAACGAGCTCTTTTGTCATTTTTGCCATGATTGATGTGTGCATCCTATGAGGTTGATGTCTACATGTGTTTTGAACTATGCTATGTTTTCTTTACATAGGTGTATGCCATGTATTTTTGTGATCAATGTGGTGACTAGCACAAGCATGCAAACTAGGCATCGTGATGTTGCTGATTTTAGTCCCTGTTCTGCTGTTATTTTGATGCCATGTAAACTTGTTGCTACAGAGAGATCCATGCATATTTTAAGATATACTTCAGTAAGGGTGTTTTGAACAATTGGTTATTGTCTATCCATTCATGACCTTTGTTGCAATTATGGAGTAGTCTAGCATGTCATTTTCGTGCTCTACTTTTGCTTCAAAATGTTTCCTGGCAGATTGTTTACATGTTATTCAATTTGGCCAAGGTTGTTGTAGTTGAACCGTGCATGCTATGGACTTGTTATTGACTTGGTTTGTTTAAAAAACATGTCTTCTTGATTATGCTATGCTTATCTTGTCATGCAATGACTTGTGGAGAGTGTATCGAGCTTGTTAAGTAGTGTTCATGATGTTGCTATTTTGCTAGGCTGAATCTGTCATTTCGTGATGCCATATAAACATGTTGCTACTGGTCATTCTATGCATAATATGGAGATGTTCTATAAAAATGTTTTAATCTACATGTCATCCTCTATCCATCCATGACCCTGGTTGCATTTATAGCTTGTTGTAGCTTGTTCATATCTTGCTCCAAAGTTGCTTCATAATGTTGCTGTCAGCCTGTTTACATTAAGTTCACTTGTTCCCATGTGTTTTGCTAGTGATCCATGTACCCTATGACCTTGCTATTGCCATGATTAGCTTCAAAAATATGTTTTCTTACTGTTGGGTGCCTTGCCATGCCATGTAATGATCTATAGTGAGTTGCACAAGCTCATCTACATGCCTTCATAATTATGTTCCTGCCATGTTTAAATCTGTATAAAAACTTGCCATGTTCACGTGGGTGCCATCATATTTTCTGATCCTTTTTGGCTTATGGTCACTAAGGGACTCTTGTTCTATGCAATTAGTAGATTCATGCCGTGCCTTTGTTTTCCATGATAAGTTCCTGTAACGTGTTATTTGATATCTCTGAACATTGCATCGTGATGTTATTTTCTGCAAAGTCTGAAATTGTTATAATTTGCAATCTTTCCATGTGTGTTTGAGCATGTTCTAGTGATTTCTGGAGATAGCTCAGTGTTCATGTTTTGTTGTGCTTTACCTGTACATCATGCCCATGTATTTGTTATTATGTTGAGATGCTTTAGCATGTTGTTTTGATGCTTGCAATATGCCTAGTTGCTGTTTTGGACAGTTTGTCCTTTAAACTTGTTTCATGTGTGCTTGTTGAACCGTTGCTCCGTTCTGAGTGTGCTCTATATGAAACTTTCTTAGAATTGCGTATGGTTTCATATTATCATGTTGCATCCTTGTTTTGAGGTGTTTGCTTGATGTTTGTGTGCATTTTGCATCAATGCCATGTTTAACTTGTTTTGCTCATATCTTCTAGACCGTAGCTCCGAACTAAATGATCTTTATATGTAACTTGACTAGAATCTCGTGTAGATCATCTTTGTGCATCTTAACTTGCTGGTTAACAACTTGAACATAAGGTTTATTCAGATCTGGACCAATATCGAAATATGCAAAGGAGGACTTACCGGATTTGTTATATGTTGTTCCCAGCCTCATTTAAACTTGCCTTGATGTGTTGCTGTTGTTTGCATCATCCCTTGCCATGAGTAGCTTCATGTAGCCGTGTCATGCATCATGCTTGTTGTGCATCATGTCTTGTTCATGTGTGGTGTGTTTACCATGTGGTGTGCTTCTTTTCGATAGTTCCTGTTTCGTTGCGATCGTGAGGATTCGTTCGTCTACGCTTGGTTCGGCTTCATCCGTTCATCTTCTTCATGGACTCGTTCTTCTTCCTTGCGGGATTTCAGGCAAGATGACCGCTACCCTGGATCTCACTACTATCATTGCTATGCTAGTTGTTTCGTTCTATCGATATGCTGCGCTACCTATCACCTGTTTATCAAGCCATCCCAAATTGCCACGAACCTCTAACCTTTGACACATTTCCTATGAAAACCGTTGTTTGGCTATGCTACCGCTTGCTCAGCCCCTCTTATAGCGTTGCTAGTTGCAGGTGAAGTTGAAGATTTCTCCATGGTGGACAGGATTTTCTTGGGATATCACAATATCTCTTATATTATTAATGCATCTATATACTTGGTAAAGGGTGGAAGACTCGGCCTTATGCCTGGTGTTTTGTTCCACTCTTGCCGCCATAGTTTCCGTCATACCGGTGTTATGTTCCCGGATTTTGCGTTCCTTACGCGGTTGGGTGATTTATGGGACCCCCTCGTCAGTTCGCTTTGAATAAAACTCCTCCTGCAAGGCCCAACCTTGGTTTTACCATTTGCCTCACCACCACCTACCCTTTCCCTTGGGTCGGCCAACCCGAGGGTCATCTTTATTTTAGCCCCCCCTCGGGCAAGTGCTTGTCTAAGTGTTGGTCCGAACCGAGCCGCCTGCGGGGCCACCTCGGGGAAACTTGAGGGCTGGTTTTACTCGTAGCCTGTCTTATCCGGTGTTGCCCTGAGAACGAGATATGTGCAGCTCCTATCGGGATTGTCTGCGCATCGGGCGGTCTTGCTGGTCTTGTTTTACCATTGTCGAAATGTCTTGTAAACCGGGATTCTGAGTCTGATCGGGTCTTCCTGGGAGAAGGTCTATTCCTTCGTTGATCGCGAGAGCTTGTCATGGGCTAAGTTGGGACACCCCTGCAGGGTATAATCTTTTGAAAGTCGTGCCTGCGGTTATAGGCAGATGGGAATTTGTTAATGTTCGGTTGTAGATAACTTGAGACCACATCCGAATTAAAATGCATTAACCGCGTGTGTAGCCGTGATGGTCTCTTCTCGGTGGAGTCCGGGAAGTGAACATGGTCTTTGGGTTATGTTTGACATAAGTAGGAGTTCATGATCACTTCTTGATCATTGCTAGCTTCACGACCGTTCCTTTTGTTCTCTTCTCGCTCTTATTTGCGTATGTTAGCCACCATACTTGCTTAGTCGCTGCTGCAGCCTCACCACTTTACCCCTACCTTTCCCATTAAGCTTTGCTAGTCTTGATACCCATGGTAATGGGATTGCTGAGGCCTCGTGGTTCACATATTACTACAACAATAGTTGCAGGTACAGGGTACACGATGATCATGACGCGAGAGCGATGCTTGCTTGCGTTGAGTTCTTCTTCTGCTTCTTCTTCGATCAGGGATAGGTTCCAGGTCGGCAGCCTGGGCTAGCAGGGTGGATGTCGTTTGAGTTTCTGTTTGTGATTCATCTGTAGTCGGATGATGCTCTGATGTATTGTGATGTTGTATTCGTTTGGCATTGTATGCCTTATGTTTGTATCCCCATATATTATGTAATGTTGATGTAATGATATCCACCTTGCTAAAGCGTTTCAATATGCGGGTCTATCCTTGGTGGGACCTTCGAGTTCCTTTTGGATAGGGTCGCATATTGGACGTGACATGAAGGAATTGTTATATGTGCCGCATTCTGACGAAAACCATCACTCCAATTAAAGGCCACCACTCTGAAGAAGAAGAGGTTCTTGGCATCATGAAAAATCTGATGTTCAATATCATGCATGGCATTCCGATCAACTACCATGATTTCTCCATGAGTACTTTGGCAAATGGAGCTCTGTCACCTTTTGAATTGAAGCCTTCCGCTCCCTGGACATGAAATTCATCAGAGCAAGCTCTTCAATTCACTACGAGGCAGACTTTCAGAATCACCTCAGCTTTTTGCCTCCTATTGAAATCCTCAAAAGGACTATTTCCACCAAATATGCATCTTATTCCACCAATGATGACTCTGCAACCCAAGACTCTGCCGCAAAAGCTTCAAACCAGTTCCTCAAGCCACTGCACCACGAGTGATGACTAATCGTGAGGTTCTTCTATTGCTCAGATGGTTGATCGCAATCACAAGTGGGTCAAGCATCAGTTTACTGCTATTCTTCAGAACATGACTGTCTCACAAAACACTATGAAGAAGAATCACTACTACTTGCATGAAGTCTTCGACCGCACTTGGGATATTCTGTCTCATCTCTACAGTGAAGAAGATCTTTAGCAGATGGGCTTCCAACAGGACTTTGACTGGTCTCAGCCTCCTTCAAAGAAATTCAAAGTTCCTCAGCTGGTCACGAGTTCATATTCTTCAGCCCGTGAGACTGATGAAGCTAAAGATTAGAATGACACTATGGCAAGCCCTACATCAACGGACGACCCCAACAATGCTGGCACCCTTCCATTGACATCATGATTATATTCTTCAGGGGCATTAGTTCTCATTTTTCGTCCCTTTTGGTCATTCGATGACAAAGGGGGAGAAATTTGAGTTAGTCTTCAAACGGGTCTCTTATATGGGTGTTTTTTTGTAAAGTTAGAACTCTTGCCCTTTTGAAGTGTTTCCTCTGATGAATGGTGCTCTGATACTTTTGACTAATTTCTGCATGCTTATATCCTCAAGTACCTTAATGCACGCATGCCGAAATTCGTCAACACCATATTTCGACATGCCTTTCAAATTCTTCATATGATATGTCAAATGCATGTATGAATTACAAGATATAGGGGGAGATCCCCATGATATTACTCTACAATGTGCATTTGCAATCCGAAGCAAATTTCTAAAATATGCACATCTTCATGGGGAGTTCTTCTGTATCTTGCAATAAAATTCCTCAATATCAGTATATACACTTCAT
The DNA here is from genome assembly GCF_002162155.2 of Triticum dicoccoides. Taxonomy (NCBI): domain Eukaryota; kingdom Viridiplantae; phylum Streptophyta; class Magnoliopsida; order Poales; family Poaceae; genus Triticum; species Triticum dicoccoides. The sequence goes on along the minus strand of NC_041385.1, from coordinate 303,890,919 downwards.
ATGATTATCCCCGTTGAAAACTTAACATATTTGTCATCAATCACCAAAAAGGGGGAGATTGTAAGTGCATCTAGTGCTCCTTAGTGATTTTGGTGTATTGAAGACTTATATGTTAAGGTAAAAATGTGTTTGTGAGAGTACACAAGCTCTATAAGTCAATGATGAGGTTGATATTTATGATGAAAGTTGACCCCTGAAAATGTATGTCTTCAGTTGAAGACTTTGGTTTTCTTGAAGACTTTGAAACCGAGGAAATTGGTGTGACCTTCAAGACTTTGGTATTAATGCGAGGACTATGAAGCGTGTAGACTTTTGTTTTCATAGTTCCATTTTCTCTTTCTTGAGTCATAGGAAACCCTATACTATTAAAGGGGGTCGAGGTAAAACTAAGGAAACACTTTACAAGTGATGCTCATCTACAAGCCTACACCTGTCCAATCCTTTTCGAGTGAAGCCATTGGAAATCTCATACAATTTAGTCGATTTCTTCAGTGACAGAGAAGAAGATCTTCTGTTCTTTGAGGAATTTGTTCTGACAGAGGAGTTAAGAATTCGCCAGTGCAGATTGCCTCGTAGTGAGGATCATGATAGCCTTGAGGAATTTGAGATCTCAAATTTCCAACCGTAGTTGTGCTACGTGCCAGCTGTCCAAAATATCCTACCCACCTGATGATCATATCATTAAAGGGCATTTATGACTTATCATGTCGGGCTGCTCTCTAGGCTATAAATAGCCGCCCCCTCAACCACTAGCTGGTTGGCTGCTCGGCAAGAAACTGATACTTTTTATTGAGAGCATCCCATCCTCTAAGGACTTTGAGCGAAAATCATCATGTGAGGAAAAACCCAAAACCCAAACACCTACAACCAAAAGTAATTGATCATCACTGAAGAGATTGTTCCTGTGAGGAACTGATGCTTGTTACCTTTGAGGATTGTGCATCCTCGAGGCGGTTAGGTGTCATGGTATAGAGCGTCCAAGAGGAGTTGTGGATCGCCAAGTGACCAAGTCTGTGAAGGTTTGGAAGTCACCTGAAGACTTACCACGAGTGACTGGGCGAGGTCTCTGTGACATTAGCTCAAGGAGAATAAGGTGAGGACTGTGTGTCCTCGGGTTTAAATACCTAGCCACTCCAACCAGACGTACAACTATCATAGCAGTTGGAACTAGTCTACCAAATCATCGCCTTCACCGAGCTACTGGTTCTATTTCCTCAACCCTTTCATTTGTTCATTCATATGTTGATGAACCTGATCGTTACTGTCTGAAGACTTTGACTGAAGACTTTCTCAATTTCCTCAATCCTATTTCTTCAGTCACATTGTCTTCAGCCTGCTTATCCTATTTTCATGCTTTCTGTTCTCTGTGTATGTTTCATTTCATCATGATGAGTATGCTATTGCTCTGTTATGCTTGTACCTGAGTACTTATTCCGCTGCTAGTATTTCGTTGCTTAGGAAGTTCCTCACTTAGAATTTCCTCAGTGAAAAATTTGTAAAAATTGCCTACAACCCCCTCTAGTCGATATAACGCACTTTCAACATCAAGGTCGTGATTTTTAGTATCATGCATGAATGAGTTCCAAAGAGTGAATTTTATTGCTTTTTCTGGTCGATTTTACTTGACCATGAAAAATCAATAAAGCAGAAGGAAATTAGCAAGGTAGTGGATGAAGGTGCTCCTTCCAAATGGAGGGCCTCTACACATTCTACTCTACCACACCCCCAACAAGATTTTGAAGACAACACATGCATAGAAACTCAACATAGCTATGTTGATGATGAGCACATCCCCCCTTGTCCACCATCACAGGTGCTCCCCCTAACATGGCACTGTTATATGTGGTTGCATGTTATGTATGATGTCTAGCTTGTATTTCTTCTAATTTTGTTGAATTCCATTTGCTTACTTTACACATTATACTTGTGAATAAGACATGTGTTCCTATTTGAAGAACATACAATATCTGTCTATCACACCATGTTCTTACATCAAAGTACTATTGTTGTGTAACCTGCAAAAATCACTTTTCACAAGACACGTTTAACTTAGAGAGTCTGATATAGTTTACATCTCGCATTATTTTCTAGCTTGTACTACAAATTTGTTGAAATGACACTAATGATGAGATAGTTTTAACTTGGTTGAGTGATATTCGTTGCGTCTTACATATGGTGTCTATCTTTCATTGCTTTTAAGTTGTTGAAATTCCTTCTACTTAGTTTACACATCATAAGCTGTGAACATGCAATGGCACTAATGAGGAGAGACCTTTAACTTGGTAGTGTGATGTTGTTTGCATCTTGCGTATGATTTATTTCTTGTACTGCTTCACATTTGTTTAAATGCTAGTTATGAGGATACATTGTTAACTTGGCAGAGCGATATTTGTAGCATCTTTCATATGGTGTCTACCTTCCATTGCATTGCTTTTAGTTTATTGAAATGCCTTCTGCTTTGTTTACACATCATAGTTCTGATTTTCTCATGCGGTTCTGTTTTTCGTACATATTACATCCTCCTATCATGCGGTTGTCTAACATCAAAGTTCAGTTCATCTGTATCATGCATCAATTTGTTCTGAAGAACTAAAATTTTATTCCTTTTTCTTGTCGGCCTAACTTGACATGGCACAGAGAAATAGGAAGGAACACATAATGGCAGGGGATGGAGTTTGTACGCAGGACACACGGAAACGGAAGCGGAAAAATTATGAAGATTCTGCCGGTACTGATGGTGCAATAGAAGGTTAAATTCCACCGGAAAATTGTACAAACGCGGTATCCCGTGTTACACGAGCTGCAAAACAATCCAAATAGAAACTAATAGCTGCCACAAACAATCAGCAATAGCCCTAGTTTTTGCAACACCTTCCATAGTACCACCAGATGCACGAGTTACTCGTTTGTCAACTCAGCTAGCAACACGTTCGCAAGCTCCCTTGCCACCTGACACTACTTCCGAAGCACTCTTGACACAAGACAAGTTGGCAAGATCAGATGACTCTTGTGAGCTGCAACAGCAAGAAGGTAGTTACTGGAGTTAACTTACAGTTGCATGCTTCTTTATATGTAGTATCACAACTTGATGTACACTAACACTTCCTATGTTCGTTGTTGGACTAGCACCTAGGCGCAAGACTAGACAGACATCAGGGATAATGCTCGATAGGTTCACTAAATCTAGAGGAGGAAGAATGGAGATCCGTTTTGAGGCAGGTTTAAAAAGGTCATGTGATGCTACAGAGTCAGCACAGTTAGTATCATAGGCAGCGGTTGCCGTTAGGTGTCATGCATGTATCCTCCTAACATGGATTCAGTAAAGGAATGACAAAAACGAAACCCAGTTCAACACCTTCCTTGATGTAACACCCCAAAAATTTAACCAGGTTTAGTTATTAATTTTTTTGCCAAGAGTTTAACATTTTGCCTCCAAGAATATTTCTGTTGATTTCAGAACTTTTCTTTTGATATTAAGGAGTTTTATTTTTCCCAAGTGGAGCTTTCCAAAAATATATTGGACTTCTATGCTCTCTCATTTTTCTTAATCAATGGATTTATTTATTAAATTATTTCACCCTGAGCTTTATTCATTAAAATGACTTTCTTTAAGTTTTGGAGCTCTTTTTGAACTACAACCAGTTGTTAAATTTATCTAAAAATCCAACCAAAATTTGGATATGTCATGTGATGTCTCTAAATCACTTTTATGCAATAATATTTTTATTTCATTGCATATTATGAGTTTTGCACCTGTTTTTCAAATCTGGTCCAGTGGACATTTTGCACTATAGCCTATTTATATATTCCTCTAGAGCCTCCACCAAAATTATGGGATGTCAAGGGTAGCATGCCATCCAACTTTATGCAAAAACATAGTGTTGTTCTTTGGAAAAATTAAGTGCACCAACCTCTTTTTCATTCTGGACCAGACTTGTGTTTTCTACTGCAACCCCATTCATTCTTGCTCAAGTGACCTTGTGCTTTATCATGCTTATAGTCAACCCTGCAAAACCCCTAAGTCCAGGAGCATGCACTCTTTGGGACACTTTTGGTCCTTGTAATGATGCCATTTTCTCCCTGTCCAGAATTGTAGTTTTGCAAAACTTGCAGTAGCAAGTTTCTCCTTTTGGCAAACTAACTTCACCACCCTCTCATACATCCATAGAGACCCCACTCTGGGAGATTTGGCCACTCCAAGAACTGCCTAGGTGCCTTTGGCATTTTGTCAAACACCCTGAGTGCATAGCCAGTTTTGGCATGAGTTCAAGTTTACATTGTGAACTTGAGCCCCTGACCTATCCAGCATGTCTCATGGATTTTCCCTAGCCTATAACCCCACTCTGCTAACTCTCTTGTGGTTTGGAACCCCCCAGCATGCCATGGCATTTCATCGAGCACGTCCCGGGCATGCTATGGGCGCGCCCAGAGCGTGTGTTTGGCACGCACGTGCGCCCGAGCCGCCGCGTCCCACCCCGCACTCACTCCAGTCCGTGACAGACCGCAGCCAGCACGCCGTGTCCCCTGCTGCACCCCACGAGCCCCGCAACTCTCGCCACGTCTCCGGCAGGCCAGCAGCTAGCCGCCACTGCCGCCTGACAGCTCCTGCGCTCGCCAGCGCCGCCCAAGCCACCTCCGCTCGCCAGCTCGCCCTTGGAGCAGTCCCCGCTCGTCCGCTAGCTCTTGCCGCCATCCCCAGCCTCGCCACGATGCCCTGCAGCTACAGAAGACGGTCGCTGGCGCCCTTATCCACGGCCACCGCCGAACCGCCTCGACTCACCTATTTAAGGAAGCCCCGAGCCCGTTCCCGCACATAGGCAACCTCAGGCCACCCCTATGGTGCTCCCCTAGCTCGCAGTCGACCTGGGAAGGTTCTCTTCCCCGTCTCCGGCAACTCCTGCCGCCGCCACCGCCCCGGCCATTCCAGCACTACTAAGACCTCCCCCTCTCCACTCTCTCCACCAGGAGCCTTCTCTTCCTCCCGTGAACCTTTTCCCCTACTCGATTTTGATCGGGAACCACCGCAGCCCCAAAAGCACTTTGCTCCCGAGGCCTCCTCCGCTGCGAAGTTCACCGTCGGCCACTCCCTCCACCGCCGCCGACCCAACAACCACCGAGAGGACCGCCCCAGTCTTGCGGATCCATCTTGGCTCTCTGAAGCCCGCGGGGAGCAGCCATTCGCCGGTGTTGATCGCCGCCGCCGCGCCTCCGTTCGGGTGAAGGAAGAAGAGGAGGGATGGACTGGTCAAACCTGACCAGTGGCCCCCCTGGACCCACTGTCAGTGACCCCGCCCTAGTCCATGTGGGTTAAGTGGAAGCATATTTCCGAAATATGCCTTCGACGTGTACGTGCTTATTCGAAACGTTTTCTTTTCTTTTTTTATTTAAATAACAGATTTTTGACCAAAGTTTGACCAGCTGTATCTTATTAAATACCACTCCAAATAAATTAATTCTTTTTCCTACCTCTCTCAAATATTGTCTAGTTTATTTTAAGATTTATTTGAAAATTATTCAAAACAACTTCTTGTACTATTTTTATTTTGTGTGTTAATTTATATATATTCTTTTAAATAGGATCTTTGCAGATTTCAAGATGTTTTGGAATGCACCCTGCTTTCCCATGACCTAAAGGCAAGCATTTTGAACCCTGGTGTAATTTTTATGTGTGTTGTTTGACTCGGTGACAACACCACCCCGAAACGAGCATACGTTATTTTATATGAGGAGGTGATCCTACTCATGAGTGCATAATAATGATTTTTATGCTGATGGAGTTGATATGGTTATGATGGAAATCACTGTCATATGCCTTTCATGCATACCAGAAGGGAAGCCGGGAAGGCCTCTGTCTTGGGTAGACACGCTCTTGTCCCTAGTCCTCCGTCGAGACAGTCGTGTTCGGTATGGCATGAGGGGGTATGTCGCGTGATGTTTCTATCTGTTGGTTGAAGTATATGTATTGTTATGCTAATCTTGCAGGAATAATTTGAACCTCCTGAGTCGACCGTAGATCGAGTCTTGTACCGGTAACCCCCCCATACTTGCTTCGTACCACCACTCGTCTCTACAACAAGTATGGTACGGTTCAGTAAGTTGTCAACCCCTTTCCTAGCACACACCGTACAGAGAGCCCATGGTGGAAGATACTGGAGGCATCCGGTAGTCATGCCACCGGGTCCGGGAGCATGGGTGTTTCGGTTGTAGCCGAAGGGGGTAGCTCCGCAGTTTGTGCGCGGTATAAATTTTGTGATCCCATGTTACGTCGAGGTTGTAGCCTCCCCACTTAGAGTTTTGCTAGACAGGTGTCGTGGGTGATTCCAGACACATGTGAGTTAAGCTGGTGTGTGCAAGTTAGGTGTGTTTCCAACTAAAAGGTCGTGGACGGAATAGTCCCGATGGACTAAAGGAATCCGTCACTTGTGGGTAAAGAGTACACCCTCTGCAGAGATTAAACCTATTCGAATAGCCGTGTCCATGGTTAAGGACTACAGTCTGGGATGGGTCAAGTGTCGGTCTTAGAGTCGGTCTTCGGAGCTGAAACTGTTAAACCAGAACTGGAAACACAACTTGTGACTCGTGATATTTATGATTATTATTTTGTTGTGGACTAACCCGTGATATTATTGGTATTATCGAATATCCCTGGGATGGTTCTACCTCCTGCATATTCACAATGTTTTCTTTTAAAGCCCTTTTATGTGGTGTCGCTAAGACGCCCTACTGTGGCATTTCTTTTAAAGCCCTTTATGTGGTGTCGCTAAGACGCCCGAGTGTGGAATTTCTTTTAAAGCCCTTTATGTGGTGTTGCTAAGACGCCCGACTGTGGCATTTCTTTTAAAGCCCTTTATGTGGTGTCGCTAAGACGCCCAACTGTGGCATTTCTTTTAAAAGCCCTTTATGTGGTGTCGCTAAGACGCCCGACTGTGGCATTTCTTTTAAAGCCCTTTATGTGGTGTCGCTAAGACGCCCGACTATGGCATTTCTTTTAAAGCCCTTTATGTGGTGTCGCTAAGATGCCCGACTGTGGAATTTCTTTTAAAGCCTTTTATGTGGTGTCGCCAAGACGCCCGACTGTGGCATTTCTTTTAAAGCCCCTTTATGTTATTTATTTTCATAATATTAATACTACTATGTTATTGCATATTCATAAATAACATGTCTGCACGCATCAGAGTTTTGTTTATCTTTTGTGACTGACGTCATGAGCATAAAATATTTTCAGCACATCATTGTTATATTTTACCTGTGTTCATGATGTTTGCGAGTACATTCAAAGTACTCACTGGCTTGTCCCTGGCTATTGTCTTGGCCAGATTTTTCTTGCGCGGAGAGGAGCGACCGTGCCGACAGTCCCGGAACCTAAGCAACGGTGATAGCAGCCTCGCGAAGATAGGAGTTAACCTGGTTAGCTGTTCCTGTGGGAATTGGAGTCCCATAGACACTGATGATCCACAAACCCCTTCCGCCATCAACCACTAGAACCATATTGTTGTACTCATAGGCCAGAATGGTCTTGTACTACATATTTTATTTTTTGCTTGGAATTTCTGTAACAAGTTGGTGCCTCATCAGCTAACAGTTATCCTGGGGCTGGTGAGCACAAGGGCCATTTTCTGGAAATTTATACCCGGAGAATCGGTCCCCACAATCTTGGTATCAGAGCTAGGTTGACCATTGGCTAATCCTATCTTAGCTAGGTCGAAAAACTTAGGCAAACCAACCCACCAGATCCTAACCAAAACCCCAGCCAAGCTTCCCGTGCAAGATAGCCACACTGTGATCCCGACACTTTTGGCAGTCGGTGCCCAACCTATCAGCCTAACATGTCGATCACACACCAGTGACCGATGGCAAAAATGTCTCATTTGCAGGCGTGCGAAGGAAGACTCCGTCCCCTTTTCTATAAAAAGGGCACGCTAGCCTCAACCCAGCACATCACAGCCTCTTCCCCAACCTAGCCACAATGCCTGGTCCCATAGTGCACAATGAGACCATAGCAACCAACCTTGGAGGTTTCGCGACCATACTCGCAAACCTCACCCGTCGTGCCTATGCGTTAGAAGAGCCCCCAGAATATGTTGTGTACCAAGGTCCCATAAGCGGTGAGGACCGCCAATTCTGGGCCACTGTGCACATCTACGGTAGGGGTCTGTCGCCAGAACGCCCCTACAGGTTCACCGGAAGAACAACTTCCTTCGAGCCACAAGCCATCCAGCTAGCTGCTCGAGAGGCTATAGTTCAACTCCGGCAGTTGTCGCCCAGAGTTAACTGTCGCTCATTCTACTACTACCCCAGGCGTGAAGGGTATGGTCTACCAACCCAAGTTGCCAACGGAGATCAAGAGACGGATCCCGCATTATTGCACCTAGTGCGCTATGTAAGTGCACTAGAGGCATTGTTCGATCAAATCACTATTGATCTGATCGCAGCTCGAGGAGAGCTGGTTCGCAGAGCCCCGGCAAGCAGGGATGCCGAGTCCGACGCCGACAACCCGGTCGTGCTGTTCGGACAACCGATCGAGACCCTGAGGTCAGCTCCAGCTAGCGGCCAAGATGTCTTGATGACCACAGAAGTGCTTCGTCACCTTTTGGGATCACACTCCAACGGGATTGTGGCCAACAATCCCCGCGATGGTCATCATCGCTACCCCGACCCTGCAGTTCCTCCACCATCTCCGACTAATCCCGACAGTGAGACACGTGGAGAAGCCCCGACATCCACCAGGCACGCCCGTTTAGACATAAAAGAGGTAGACTAAGCCGTACTAGTAGTACCGAGTCTCAGTGTATCCTCGCTTGTAATTGTGCGACCTTGTATATTAACGCAGCCTGTCGTTGTGCCTCTGTTTTAATATTAGCCTTGCGTGTTTTGTCAGCGCATAGTTGCACATTTTCTAGGCACAGCTACCAAAACCAACCCCGACGACACCCACAGTAACACGTCTCTCTATAAGATATGTGTATCTCTGACGCTGACCCCGACCTTTGGAGATGATCTGGCATATTTATTACCTTTCACCACGGTAAATAAACCAGCCCAGATGCTATATAAGAAGGCCACCTTGTGACCTTACCCAGCAACCCTCACCTCGTGCACCACTCTCACAACCATTTCTTGCCATGTCGAGCCCTAGTATTTATCGGAGAACCACAGACGCAACCCCAGGTAGCTTTGTCAAAATATCGTGGGACTTTACCTGCAGTACCATGGGTTCTACCCAGCCACCCCAGTACGAGCTGTTCAAATCGAGAATCACCCCTTCCACCTCGGAATATTGGGCAGCAGTACACATTCCTCCCGTAGACCCCATCCAAGATCCAACGGAGGTTTCCTTCGTGGGGAAATCTATGCCAACCCCACGCCTGGCCATAGAAGCTGCTGCGAACAAAGCGATTGCTCGTCTTCGATCCGCAGTACCCTATGCCCACGAACGAGGATATTATTATTTTCCAAGCCATGCAGCACCCGGAGGAGTGACATCTTTTCCCGGTGGGCGGATTGAGAGAGACCAAGTGCTAGCCAACCTTATCCAATACATCATTGCTCAAGAGCATTTGAACTAGCTAGTGATGGATTATCTCCAGAGTCTCGCTGATTTGAATCCTGAGATTTCCATCGGCAGACCACTGAGGCCCGACTCGGAGAGATACATACATCGACTGATTAATCCACTTCCCCCGATAGAAGAGGAGTGTATTCCGTTGCCAGAGACTTTTCCTCGAGACTCTGTCCAGTTACCTTCCCCATTTTAGATGTCAATGTTGTGTGTGTTATTTCAGCATTTATTATTACGTTGAAACTTATGCATGGTACCTCGAATTTGTGTGGCGAGTCGAATATTTAGTTTCTACTTGTATGAGTGGTTTTCTTCATGAGTAACCTGTGTAACCGTGAAAATCCTGGAATGAGATTTCTTTTCCCTGAGTTGCTGCATCATTTATGTCCTCACTGCATGGATTATTTTTATTCACGCAGCACCACGGCAGCAGACCCATAACCATTCGGACTCTTACACTGCTTGCAAGTACACGCAACCATGTTGCATCTCACCAACCACCCCTCTAAGTACTCCACATGCCTCCAAGGGAGAGATTAGCGGATAATCATCCGGATACTAATCACCTCCGGCACACCGATAACGGTGAATAACCGGAATTACGCCTAATCCCCGTGATCACCGCCACCGCGGAGAGCCAGCACCCGAGCAGCAGCATCACGACGATCATCATAGATCATCGCGCACATGAGCACAGAGAGCCCCAGCACTGCCAGGTGCGAGGAGAAGGAGGAGGAGAAGCGAGGCCAGGTGCGAGGGTGAAGAAGGAGCACCACGGTCGTTTTATAGCTCGAGATCGGTGTACGGTGGGCGAAGTCCACCAGCGCCGCTCGTCGCCCGATCGCCGGTGTTCGGAGGCGAATCCGCGAGCAGTGCCGACAGCACACTGGCCCGCGAGGTGAGTACACGCTGCACCGGCAGCAAGCACGCCGTGCACTACCGCAGTACGGCCTAGATGCCCTACCCGCTAAACATCGCCGGTGGAGAAAGCCGGGAAAGCGCGTGGGAGAGAGGAAGAAGAGAGAGCCAGAGGAAGAAGGAGAGACTGACAGTGGGCCCTGGTCCCACCAATCAGCCAAAGGGAGCACTGTGCTCTCGGGTACGACCAGGGTATTGTAGAATTTAGAATTTATTTTAAATTCACTGCGTCCAGCGTAGAGATTGCTCGTTTTCCTAAACGTGAAACTTCTCCACACAACGCCAGTATTCCACACTGTAGTTACTCACCACTTATTGCCCTCTCACTGTAGCCACTTTTTACCGCTTAGTAAAATGATCTTTTGACCAGGTAAAAGTATTTTGTTTTACAACCCATAGCAAATCTCAAGGACGAGATTTTTCTTAAGGGGGTTAGTAACTGTAACACCCCAAAAATTTAACCATGTTTAGTTATTAAATTTTTTGCCAAGAGTTTAAAATTTTGCCTGCAAGAACTTTTCTCCCTGTAAAATTTTGCCTGCAAGAATTTTGCCTGCAAGGGGGTTAGTAACTGTAACACCTAGCCTCGCTTCTCCTCCTCCTTCTCCTCCTCCTTCTTTTAAAGCCCTTTATGTGGTGTCGCTAAGACGCCTGACTGTGGCATTTCTTTTAAAGCCCTTTATGTGGTGTCGCTAAGACGCCCGACTGTGGCATTTCTTTTAAAAGCCCTTTATGTGGT
>NC_041385.1:303851362-303879583 GCF_002162155.2 Triticum dicoccoides | reverse complement strand
TTATGTGGTGTCGCTAAGACGCCCGACTGTGGCATTTCTTTTAAAGCCCTTTATGTGGTGTCGCTAAGACGCCCGACGGTGGCATTTCTTTTAAAGCCCTTTATGTGGTGTCGCCAAGACGCCCGACTGTGGCATTTCTTTTAAAGCCCCTTTATGTTATTTATTTTCATAATATTAATACTACTATGTTATTGCATATTCATAAATAACATTCCTGCACGCATCAGAGTTTTGTTTATCTTTTGTGACTGACGTCATGAGCATAAAATATTTTCAGCACATCATTGTTATATTATACCTGTGTTCATGATGTTTGCGAGTTCATTCAAAGTACTCACTGGCTTGTCCCTGGCTATTGTCTTGGCCAGAATTTTTCTTGCACGGAGAGGAGCGACCGTGCCGACAGTCCCGGAACCTAAGCAACGGTGATAGCAGCCTCGCAAGGATAGGAGTTAACCTGGTCAGCTGTTCCTGTGGGAATTGGAGTCCCATAGACACTGATGATCCACAAACCGCTTCCACCATCAACCACTAGAACAATATTGTTGTACTCACAGGCCAGAATGGTCTTGTACTACATATTTTGTTTTTTGCTTGGAATTTCTGTAACAAGTTGGTGCCTCATCAGCTAAAAGTTATCCTGGGGCTGGTGAGCACAAGGGCCATTTTCTGGAAATTTATACCCGGAGAATCGGTCCCCACACTTGACCATTTATCTGTAAGTATGGTTATGTAATGAAACTAATAATATCGTCTTTGTCTGCCCCATACTTTCTAGGTTGCTGATAATGAGACTCCCATAATTTTCAATATATGAGGTTCAAGTTGGATAGCCAAGATGATGCAACCAGACAAGCTTGCACCCATGTTTTCAAGTCTACTCTTGACAATATCAGTTACCTTGAGGAAAAATCACTTTGAAGGCAATGCTAACAGTGAACATTCCCAAACATCTCTAGTGAAAAATATATCGGATGAAGACTGGAGAGGCCTCGTTAAACACTAGTCTAATCCAAAGTATCAAGTACATTATATATATGTGATCAGATCACATGTTGAACTCCTATTTATGCATGTGACTCACAAATCTATCTTCATGTAGGTGAACTGTTTAAAGAAAAAAGCCAACAATACGAAAGTGAAATTCCAACAGATGACAGGATCTTGTAGCTATATTGCACACTGTGAGGCTCTAGTAATTACCTATTGTTCCACTCTTTTCTATGTGCCATATTATTAGACCTGTATTGACTTGTTGCAAATGTAGAGGAAAGCCCACAAGGACTAAAAAGTACCTGAACCAAATGTTGTAGAAATCTTCAAGGACTGTCACACAAGCAAGATGAAGGGCATGACTACACCAGTCAAAGCCGTTGTTGTAAGTCATTAATCATCATGCCTTTTAACTACTACTTACTATGACTTGTGCATTGAACTGCATGGTTTGCAGCAAATGTCTATTACACTTTTCAATTTTATACACAATTTTCTTAGCGTACCATTGCACCTTACAATGTTTAGAAGGGAGGAGTGATGTTCCTTTGATCTTGATCTGTAATCTAGTTCCATGCTGGACTTGCCCACACAATGTTACAATTGCCTATTTTTCTGTTCTCAGTTGTTTTGTGATATGAATGATGTCATACTATGCTTATCGTATTATAAACTTTGTCTCTTTATCCTTAGCTGTCAATACCATGTGAAGAAATACACAATATATTAGCCATGGTACATGGTCATATGTTTGGAACCTGGTTTCATTATGTACTTTGCAGTAAAATACAACTAATATTCTACACGGGTTTGCCAGAATAAGTTTTGTATATAGATCAAAGCAATTTTGTTTGGTTTTGCTGCCTCCTTAATATCTTCTGTTTTGGTACTATGTAAAAAATCAACTTTTCAGCAAGCTATGGAACAAATGGTGCAATCGACATCTTCAGAAGGTGAAAAGGCAACTATAACCTCTATGTCACCTCTTGCTATAGACTGTAGTGGGTCAGTACCAGTCCACTACCAGTGCCAAAAGCACATTCCTGCGTAATACTGGGTTGGTTGTTAAGGCAATCTCTTCCAAACTACCTCATGATCAAGATATGGAAGCTCAAGACAATGTTATATCTGTGCTCCATACACAAGTTCATTCCCTAACAGAGGCCCTTTGTGAAACAAGGACAACCATTGTTTGACATCGTCAGGATATGCATGGTTTTGAAACCAGAGTATCAGACATTTGCTATGTTGTTCAGGAGCCTAGGAGAAATGAAGGTGAAAGTTATGGTGCTCCATCAGACAATACAACATGAAAATGTAACAGTCAGGTCAAATAAACTGAGCTTCTGAATTTCTGGTGGTGCATTTATCTGCCCGACTGTTAACATTTATACCAACCTTTCTTTTGTTTTATGGTTATAATTTGTTTTGTTGCGATACAATTTTTTTATTAACGTGCAGCCATGGGCTGAAGAAAACTGCAAGCCATTTTTGTATTGTGTAGGGTGTTCCCTATATTTGCACTGGTGGCGAACTTTGATGCCCAGTGGATGTAATCTGTGGAATCGCCTTAATAGCCTAGCGTTAGTTTCTAGCTTATTTAATTCCTAGTCTTCTTTTTCCTTGGTTTGCTAATGGCCACAACAACCATGAGCCATATACGGACTGTGGTAACCTTGAGCCTGCTAAAGGCTGTAGGATCCATGGTCCTCCTATGGGTCGTCAAATAAATGGGCCTCCAACGGGCCATAGAATCAGTGGGCCTCAGACGGATGGATAAATGGACCCAAATGGGCCGTAAACGGGCGTAATTGGTATCGAGCCAGCACGGTAATGGGCCGTTAACAGGCCAGAAGATAGCAAATGCTTAATTCTATCACATGCATAATTGGTCATTAAAGGGCCAGAATATAGGACGGGCTAGAAACAGCGCAACAGGTTAACAGGCCACAAATGGGACGATTCTAGCCACGGCCCGAATTTGGCCCATTAGGGTAACATGCCAGTAACGGGCCAGAAGTAATCGAGGGCCGGAAAGGAGCCCAATAACGTATGGTCCTTCAGTAGGCCGAAAACTAACACGGCCTGGAAATGGCCCATGTGAATCACGGGTCCTTAATGGGTACAAAGAAATTTACTGTTCACTATGGGCTAGAGACACTATGGGCCACTGAAGGCCCAAAGATGCGAAAGGCCTCATATGGGCTGAAATACGTCGTGGGCCATACATGGGCTGAAAGTGAAATGGGCTAGTGTTATATTCGACGGCCCACATGACACTGTTGGGACGATTTTGGGAAGGCCCTAACGGGCCATGAGTTATGAGGCCGTAAAATGGGCTATATGTGAACAAACCGTTAATAGGCTTTTCATGGGCCGGCCCGCTAGCTTTTGACCAAGTCAAACGGGCCGGCCTTTGTAAGCTAAATGGACCAGTGTTGGGCCGTCGCACATGACGACAAATCATAGGTGCCTATCTGACCCAATGACGAGCTGACACGTGTTTCCTTCGGCCAATGAGAATTTTAATGTGGAAAATCCCCATTGGTTCGGGATGTTAATGAGTTATCGGATCCAAAACTGGACCTGATAGCTTAACGGCGACCCGTTAAGGTGGATGCCATGTGTTGGTTACCGTTGACTAAATCACTTCCATGACGCGTCACTTATCGTCATGGAAATGAAAACGTCCGTGATGATAATTTTGGTATTGTCATGGAACACTTGTACGACAACACAGGTATGACTATCTTGATTCTGTCATAAAATCATCATGGATGTACATACATGATAGAAAATGTGACCTTCTGTGACAAACACGTATCATCACGGAAGTGTACTTTTTCATAGTGTACATACATGGTCATGGAACTTTGGAGACCAAAAGGTCGAACGTGAGTCATATAGTATATATGATCAATATATAGATGTTCACCATTGATGGCTACCCCGTCTCACGTGATGATTGGACATGGGTTAGTTGATTTGGGTCATGTATCACTTAGATAACTTGAGAGATGTTTATTTAAGTTGGATTTCATTAGTAATTTGATTAATTGAACTTAATTTATCATGCATTTAGTCTTATAGTTTTGCATATCTATGTTGTAGATCAATGGCCCGAGCTACTGTTCACCTCAATTTTAATGCGTTCCTAGAGAAAGCTAACTTGAAAGATGATGGTAGCAACTATGTGGACATGGTCTAGAACTTCAGGATTATCCTCATTGCTACAAAGAAGAATTATGTCCTTGATGCACCGCTAGGTGACAGACCTGCTACAGGATCTAGTACAGATGTTATGAATGTTTGGCCGGCTCGATCTGATGATTACTCGATAGTTCAATGTGTCATGCCTTATGACTTATAACCGGGAATTCATAGACATTTTGAACGTCATGGAGGATATGAGATGTTCCAAGAGTTGAAGTTAATATTTCAAGCAAATGCCTGGGTTGAGAGATATGAAGTCTCCAACAAGTTCTATAGCTGCAAGATGTAGGAGAACAGTTCTGTCAGTGAACACATACTCAAAATGTCTGGGTATCATAACCACTTGACTCAGCTGAGAGTTGATCTTCCAGTTGATGGTGTTATTGACAGAGTTCTTCAATCATTACCACCAAGCTACAAAGGCTTCGTGATGAACTATAATATGCAAGGGATGAATAAAACAATTCCTGAGCTCTTCGTAGTGCTTAAGGCCTCGGAGGTAGAAATCAAGAAGGAGCATCATGTGTTGATGGTTAACAAGACAAATAGTTTCGAGAAAAAGGGAAAAGGAAAGAAAGGGAACTTCAAGAAGAATGGCAAGCAAGTTGCCACTCCTAGGAAGAAACCCAAAGCTGGACGCAAGCTCGAATCTGAGTGCTTCTATTGCAGATGGAATGGTCACTGGAAGCGGAACTACCCCAAATACTTGGCGGATAAGAAGGATGGCAAAGTGAACAAAGGTATATTTGATATACATGTTATTGATGAGTACCTTACTAATACACGTAGTAGTGCCTGGGTGTTTGATACTGGTTCGGTTGCTCAAATTTGTAACTCGAAATAGGAGCTGTGGAATAAACAAAGATTGGCTAAGGACGAGGTGACAATGCGCATCGGGAATGGTTCCAAGGTCGATGTGATCGCCGTCGGCACGCTACCTCTACATCTACCTTCAGGATTAGTTATAGATCTCAATAATTGTTATTTGGTGCCAGCGTTGAGCATCAACATTACATTTGGATCTTGTTTATTGGGAGACATTTATTCATTAAGATAGGAGAATAATGGTTGTTCTATTTATATGAGAAATATCTTTTATGGTCCTGCACCCTTGATGAATGGTCTATTCTTGTTGAAGCTCGATCATAGTGATACACATATTCATAATATTGATGCCAAAAGATGCAAAGTTGATAATGATAGTGCAACATACTTGTGGCACTACCGTTTAGGTCATATTGGTGTAAAGAGCATGAAGAAACTCCATCCAGATGGACTTTTGGAGTCACTGATTATGAATCATGTGATACTTGCGAACCATGCCTCATGGGAAAGATGACTAAAACTAAGTTCTCCGGAACAATGGAGCGAGCTAATGACTTATTGGAAATAATACAAACCGATGTATGTTGTCCGATGAGTGTTGAAGCACGCGGTGGGCATCGTTATTTTCTGACCTTCACAGATGATTTGTGTAGGTATGGGTATATCTACTTGATGAAACACAAGTATGAAACATTTGAAAAGTTCAAAGAATTTTAGAATGAGAAGCTTTGAAGTTTATGTTCTTTAAAAAGATAATAGCAATCTTGACTTACATCCGATCAAGATACCCATGAAGGAATGCTAATTGAACATCGAGTGGAGAATCATCGTAAAAAGAAAATAAAGTTTCTACAATCTGATCACGGAGGCGAATATTTGAGTTACGAGTCTGGCCTTCCTTTAAAACAATGTGGAAGTGTTTCACAACGCACGCCACCTGGAACACCACAACGTAATTGTGTGTCTGAATGTCGTAACCGTACTTTCTTAGATATGGTGTGATCTATGATGTGTCTTACCAATTTACCACTACCATTTTGAGTTTATACATTAGAGAAAGCAGCATTCACGTTAAATAGGGCATTATCTAAATCCGTTGAGACGACACCGTATGGACTATGGTTTGGCAATAAACTTAAGCTGTCGTTTCTTAAAGTTTGGGGATGCAACGCTTATATCAAAAGGCTTCAGCTTGATAAGCTCGAACCTAAATCGTAGAAGTGTCTCTTCATAGGATACCCTGAAGAAACTATTGGGTACACCTTCTACCACAGATCTGAAGGCAAGATCTTTATAGCTAAGAATGGATCCTTTCTAGAGAAGGTGTTTCTCCCGAAATAAGTGAGTGTGAGGAAAGTAGAACTTTATGAGGTGATTGTACCATCTCTCGAATTGGAAAGTAGCAGATCAGGGAAATCCATTCCCTTGATGCCTACACCAAATAGAGAGGAAGCTAATGATGGTGATCATGAAACTTCAGATCAAATTACTACTGGACCACGTAGGTTGAACAGAGCATGTTCCTCCCTAGAGTAGTACGGTAATCATGTCCTGGAAGTCATGTTACTAGACCATAGAGAACCTACAAACTATGAAGAAGCTATGATGAGCCTAGATTATGATAACTGACTTTAGGCCATGAAAGCCGAGATAGGATCCACGTATGAGAAAAAAGTATGGCCATTGGTGGATTTTCTCGATGATCGGAAAGCCATCGAGAATAAATGGATCTTGCTTATGGTAATGTTACTATATACAAAGCTCGACTTGTTGCGAATGGTTTTCGAGAAGTTCAAGGGGTTGACTACAATGAGACTTTCTCACTCGCAGTGATGCTTAAGTCAGTCTGTATCATGTTAGCAATTACCGCATTTTGTAATTATGAAATCTGGCAAATGGAAGTCAATACTGCATTCCTTAATGGATTTTTTAAAGAAGAGTTGTATATGATGCAACCAGAAGGTTTTGTCGATGATAAAGGTGCTAACAAAGTGTGCAAACTTCAGCAATCCATCTATGGACTAGCGCAAGCATCTCGGAGTTGGAATATACGCATTGATGAGGTGATCAAAGCATATGGTTTTATACAGACTTATGGTGAAGCCTATATTTACAACAAAGTGAGTGGGAGCTTTGTGGCATTTCTAATATTATATGTGTATGACATATTGTTGATTGGAAATGATATAGAATTTATAGATAGCATAAAAGGATACTTGAATAAGAATTTTTCAGTGAAAGACCTCAGTGAAGCTGCTTATATATTCGGCATCAAGATCTATATAGATATATCGAGACGGTTGATAAGACTTTCACAAAGCACATACCTTGACAAAGTTTTGAAGAAGTTCAAAATGGACCAGTGTCGGTGTACTAGAGTAGGGGTACCCTAGTATCCCGAACTTGTGCACGGGCAGTTGCAGCGCCCCGCGGCAGGGCTTGCCGGGTGACCGCCAAGGTCCTCCGTGGTTCTTTTTGGAGCCATTCAAGAACAAAGTATTTAAGCCAAGAAGACAAGGCCCCGACAAGAGGAGCTTGCCGGGAAGGCCAACCAAGGCATCTCAAGGAACTTGCCGCGACACGCCACGCGTCCCGGCAAGGCCCGGTGAGCGACAAGCTTCCGGGCGCGACAAGACAACGACCGCGACAAGCCACCACTCTGTACCCGCGCTGCAGCACATCCACCAACGTGTCGCCCTGGGGCCTTTCCAGGCACGCGTGGCAAGAGGCTGTGCAGCCAGCGGTGCGCGGTGGCAAGCGACGCTGACAAGATAGCCATCATGGCAAGCGGTGGCGTCCCTGACGGTCCTTTTCTGCACTATTTGGGCGACGCAAACGGGCATTTAATGCCTTTGTACCCTGCCGTTAGGGTTAGGTAGGATACGCTATACAGGTAGCTGTACCAACCGCAATTTCCTTTTCCATTTTTACCCTTGCCTATGTTGCCACCTGTCGGAGACCCCTTGAGCATATAAAAGGAGGCCCATGCGCAACGTAGAGAGGGGGGGGGGAACCAGAAAACACTCACGCTCGGTCTCGTGTGTACTGTAGCACTCAGCGCTCCCGAGCAAGAACACAATACAATCAGACAAGCAGCAGTAGGAGTATTATCTCTTCGGAGAGCTCCGAAGCTGGGTAAACTGCTCGTGTGCTTCGCCTCGATCCGCTCTTCGTGCGATCTCCTCCCCCCACCAAACCGAAAGGGGCCCGGTCCGCCGGCCCCATAGGTGTTCGTGGATCAGCTTCCCCGACATCTTTGAAAGGAGAAGATAATGGTGTGGATCAGGCATCATTCAAGGAAGTTTCGCCTTACCGGAAAGCAAACGGCAGAAAAGCTAAGTTGCCAAAGTTTGAGCAATCAGTTTTAAATTTTTAAGTTATCTTCCTCGAACGACCGTACTTTGTATGGAAAACCTGTGCGCGGAGTAACCAACTCGTAGCTAGTTTGCGCCCTTACTTTGTTTCTAGTCCGCTCAACAACATAAGTGAGCTGCGGCTAGTTGCGACAAGGTTTCTTGTCGGTAGCGGCACCGCCGGCAGGTTGCTGACGTCCCGCACTCAGCGCTCGCGGCTAAGGTGCCTACGCCGACAAGTTCCCTAAAAGCGTAGGGAAAAAACATACAAAGGAAGGAATCAAGTAAAGAAAATAACACAGCAATCTCTACTCAAAATAGAGTTATATTACAAGATAACTTGTCGCAGCTCTAACAGATTGTTCTCATGACATGTCTAGCAGCGACAAGGAAAAAGAGAAAACGGGCGGCCTAGTCTACACGATCGCCCTCAACCCTCTTGATCTCGCTCACCTTGTCCACAATGGGTGCGACAAGGGCCTTGAGTGCTTCCAGATCAGCATCCGGCGGCAGGGACCTGAGGACGTTGGTGAGGTTGAGGCCTGGGTTGCGGAAGGCCACCTTCACCAGCACCTTTTGAGGAACTCCCGTGCAGATCTTGCGTGACTCGTCGGCCAGCTGCTTTGGGATCTTCTCCCGGAGTCGCTGGAGGGCCGTCGCCACACCTTTGAAGAACAAGCTGAGCTTGGCGCTGGGTTGGAGGTGCTCGTCGGAAGAATACCCGAGGTCCTCCATCCCCAGCTGTGCCAGCTCCCCGTCGATGGCTGCGGCAACATTCACGAGACCCTCGGTCCAATGCTCCACAGTCTCCCTAAAAGCATTCTGGGCGGCAGCAGCACTCGCCAGCAGCGCCTCGTCAGCCTTGATCTTCTCCTTCAAGGCCACCTCCTGCTCCCTCGCGCCATCCAGCGCCTCGGTCAAAGTGGCCAGCTTCAACACAAGATCTGTGTTGGATTCCTTGGCGGCGCTAAGCTCTTTGCTCCTCTCGACGAGGAGACCCTGCAGCTCGCCATGAGTGACGGTGTCCTTCTCGCGCTCACGCTTGAGTGCGGAAGCTCCTCGCCGCTCGCCTTTAGATCGGCCTCCAGCTGCGCCACTTTCGTCTCCAGCTCCTTCTTGGCGGCCTCGGCAGCTGCGGCAGCATCCTTCGCTTCCTTGAGAGCCCCGCCAATTGCTTGCTCGCGCACGACAAGCTCCTCCTCGTGGCTGTCAAGGTTGACCTTGCGCTGCGCCAACTCACCTTCCTGCGCAGACAACTTCTCGGCAGCGAGCCGCTGTTGCTCCTCAACTTCAACCTTCGCGAGGAGGAAAGCTTTCCGCTCCTCGGCAACCTGCTCCCGCTCCTCCGCCAAGGATCGAAGAGTTTCTTGCCTGAGACCCCGGAGCTCCTCAGCGCGTTTCTGAATGTCCACCCCCGCCCTCGCGACAAGCGCTTCTCAGGATTCTGGCTTGGCTTGTCGGGCGCGGTAAAGCGACAACAGCTTCCGCAGTAGCCGCTCTTCCTTAGACTCGTCGCTGCTGCTGCTTGGCGCGTCGACCAGCGTCAGCCCAGCGGAGGCGAGCACCTCTCCATCCACGATCTCTCCCACGACGCCGCATTCGACGCGTGCTGCTGGGGGAGGGCGCGGTGGATACGGAGTAAGATACGGCGTAACCCAGGCCGCGTGTGCCCGTGCCCTGTCTTGGGCCTGGCCCAACAGCGCTCGGCACCGTGTGTGGCCCAGGCCTGGGGGCTCCTGTCGGTGTACTAAAGTAGGGGTACCCTAGTATCCCGAACTTGTGCACGGGCAGTTGCAGCGCCCCGCGGCAGGGCTTGCCGGGTGACTGCCAAGGTCCTCCGTGGTTCTTTTTTGAGCCATTCAAGAACAAAGTATTTAAGCCAAGAAGACAAGGCCAACCAAAGCATCTCAAGGAACTTGCCGCGACACGCCACGCGTCCCGGCAAGGCCCGGTGAGCGACAAGCTTCCGGGCGCGACAAGACAACGACCGCGGCAAGGCGCTTGCCGCGGCAAGCCACCACTCTGTACCCGCGCTCCAGCACATCCACCAACGTGTCGCCCTGGGGCCTTTCCAGGCGCGCGTGGCAAGAGGCTGTGCAGCCAGCGGTGCGCGGTGGCAAGCGACGCTGACAAGATAGCCATCATGGCAAGCGGTGGCGTCCCTGACGGTCCTTTTCTGCACTGTTTGGGCAACGCAGACGGGCATTTAATGCCTTTGTCCCCTGCCGTCAGGGTTAGGTAGGATACACTGTACAGGTAGCTGTACCAACCGCAATTTCCTTTTCCATTTTTGCCCTTGCCTATGTTGCCACCTGTCGGAGACCCCTTGAGCATATAAAAGGAGGCCCATGCGCAATGTAGAGGGGGGGGGGGGAAACCAGAAAACACTCACGCTCGGTCTCGTGTGTACTGTAGCACTCAGCGCTCCCGAGCAAGAACACAATACAATCAGACAAGCAGCAGTAGGAGTATTATCTCTCCGGAGAGCTCCAAAGCTGGGTAAACTGCTCGTGTGCTTCGCCTCGATCCGCTCTTCGTGCGATCTCCGCCCCCCGCCGAACCGAAAGGGGCCCGGTTCGCCGGCCCCATAGGTGTTCGTGGATCAGCTTCCCCGACAACCAGTCAAAGAAAGGTTTCTTGCCTATGTTACAATTTGTGAAATTGAGTTAGACTCAAAGCTCGACAACTTCAAAAGATAGAGAGAAAATGAAAGCCATTCCCTATGCCTTAGCCATAGGTTCAATCATGTATGATATGCTGTGTACCAGACCTGATGTGCGCCTTTCCATAAGTTTGGCAGGGAGGTACCAAAGTAATCCAGGAGTGGATCACTAGACAACGGTCAAGAACATCCTAAAGTACCTAAAAAGGACCAAGGATATGTTTCTCGTTTATGGAGGTGACGAAGAGCTCGTCATAAATGGTTACGTTGATGCTAGCATCGACATTGATCTAGATGACTCTAAGTCACAAGCCAGGTACATATTTATATTGAATGGTGGAGCTGTCAGTTGGTGCAGTTCCAAGAAGAGTGTCGTGGCGGGATCTACTTGTGAAGCGGAGTACGTAGCTACTTCAGAAGCAGCGCATGGAGGAGTTTGGATGAAGGAGTTCATACCCAAACTGGGTGTGATACGCAGTGCATCGGGTCCAACGACAATCTTTTATGACAACTATGGAGCAATTGCCTTGGTGAAGGAATCCAGGTTTCACAAGAGAACCAAACTCATCAAGAGATGCTTCAAGTCCATTCGTGAAAAGGTCAAGGATGGATACAAAGAAGTTTGCGAAATACACATGGATCCGAATGTAGCAGACCCTTTGACTAAGCCTCTTCCGCGAGTAAAACATGATCAGCACCAAGACTCAATGGCTGTTAGATTCACTACAATGTAATCTAGATTATTGACTCTAGTTCTAGTGGGAGACAGAAGGAAATTTTCCCTAGAGGTAATAATAAAGTTGTTATTTTATATTTTCATGATAAAGATTAATTATTCATGCTATAATTGTATTGATCGGAAACTTAAATACATGTGTGAATACATAAACAAATACCGTGTCCCTAGTAAGCCTCTACTAGACAAGCTCGTTAATCAAAGATGGTTAAGGTTTCCTAACTATAGACATGTGTTGTCATTTGATAACGGGATCACATCATTAGGAGGAGGATGTGATGGACATCACTCATTCATTAGCTTAGCATTTGATCATTCAGTTTATTGCTATTGTTTTCTTGATTACAAATACATATTCCTTTGACTATGAGATTATGCTACTCTCGGAAACCGGAGGAATACCATGTGTGCTATCAAACGTCACAACGTAACTGGGTGATCATAAAGATTTTCTGCTGGTATCTCAGAAGGTGTTTGTTGAGTTGGCATAGATCGAGATTAGGATTTTCACTCCGAGTATTGTAGACGTATCTCTGGGCACTCTCGGTAATACCCATCATAAGAAGCCTTGCAAGAAAAGTGACTAAGGAGTTAGTTGCAAGATGATGTATTATGGAATGAGTAAAGAGACTTGCCGGTAACGAGATTGAACCAGGTATGAAGATACTGACGATCAAATCTCGGGCAAGTTTCATACCAATGGACAGAGGGAATTACATATGTTGTCATAAGGTTCGGCCGATAAAGATCTTCGTAGAATATGTAGGTGCCAATATGGGCATCTAGGTTCCGCTATTGGTTATTGACCGGGGAGGTGTCTCGGTCATGTGTACATAGTTCTCGAACCCGTAGGGTCCTCGCGCTTAACGTTCATTGACGATATAGTGTTAAATGAGTTATATGATTTTGTGACCGAATGTTGTTCGGAATCCAGGATGAGATCACGCACATGAAGAGGAGCTCCGGAATGGTCCGGAGGTAAATATTGATATATCAGACGATGATATTTGGACATCGGAAGAGTTTCAGGATGTACTGGGTGGAAATCGTGTCACCGGAAGGGTTTCCGGAAAACCGCGGGAGGTTAATGGGCCATATGGGCCAAAGGGGGGAACTATTAGGTCTCTGATCCTAAGTCACACCGATCTATCATGTAACACATCATATCACTTTGCGGCCTCACGCACGGTATCCCCATGGGTGCCACCTTACCTGGCCCGGGACCGTTTGCGCCTTTTATCTCATGTATATGATAGTGTCGCTAGCATCCATATGACAGAGAACCTAGGCCTACATGACTAGTCATAAACCCAAGGTGGCACTAACTTACAGGGACATGCATACATGACCCAGCAATGCACGTGGCGGTCATGAATGTATGAACCCAAGTTGTAGCAAGCTACAAGGACTGAAAGGAACAACGCGTGACATTTCCTCGAAGGGATAGACACATGAGCAAAGAAGGACACATGCCGATCATCCCATGTGTTCTGGAGCAGTAGTAAGCTACCATGGCTCAGTGGAAGCACTAGGAGACATTTCCCCATAAGAGAGGCTACCAAGAATAATCAACTAGATTGTCGGATTCCACACATACTAAGTATTTTGAGCAGAAGTGGTTCTCCCTCACAAGGTAAGGTGTCGCTCGCGCGGGTCCTGGCGTTTGATGAGGCGCAGCAAGACGCCATGCGGGGGATGGACCTCGTGCTGGGGGAGGAAAGCCACCGTGAAGCAACACTATAGGCGGCAAGATACCAGCAGGCGCTGTGGCAGTATCACTATCGCAACATCCGCCCCAGGACGCTCGAGGTGGGTCATCTCGTCCTGAGGCGGGTGCTCTCCAGGGAAGGGCTGCACAAGCTCTCACCCATGTGGGAGGACCCGTTCAAGGTCGTCCACATTTCCAGTCCTGACGCCGCATGCCTGGAGACCCAGGATAGGGTGCCCATCCCGAACGCCTGGAACATCCAGCATCTCCAGAAGTTCTACCCTTGAAGAAAGGCCCGGTGCCTATGAAGAAGGCCTAGTGCCTGTCAAGCTCGCTACCCGTGACACTCTCAGGTAATAATGAGTGGGGTTGTACACGCTCCGGAGTCTCAGGAGTGCAGCCCTTGGGCCTCGGGGGCTCCCTCCCACGCCCAGTGGCAGCACATAGCTCCGCGCTGGTGAGAAGACTTGAAGACCAGACTAGGTGCCAGACGCGGCTTTTCTTTTGCTTTCTGCAGTTGGCTCGCTCTTCCTTGTTTGAACTTTGATTGAATTTGCTTCTGTTGTTCTTTGCCAGCTCTGTTCAATCACTTCCTACCTCTGTTTTCTGTCTTCAGCTCTTTGTCTGACTTGCTCTCTCTCGCAAGCCTCGCGAGGGGCTATACGGGTGCCCTCGTGAGCCTTTTTCCTCTGATTTTCACGAGGCCCTCTCGTTCGTGTTCGCAGCGGAAGCACCCCTTTCAGTACGTGCCCCTCGGGTACCACGACACGAAGCGTCGGGCCACGGCCGGCAGCCCTTGCGACCAGGGTTCAGAAAATTGTAGTCTCTCAACGAGTTTTTTGCAGCTCTTAAGGCGCCCGGCGAGGCCTGAAGCAGGCACCTCGCGAGGCGGAAACTACTCCAAACGTGCCAAGCTAAATTGTTCCTACCGCTGACGTATAACAACGATGCGATGACACATCCCAGGAACAATAAACGCATCATATTAACTAGGAAATAATAGTTTGTTGCACGCCCCCACGGGGCCCCATACTTGTCTCTCTCAATGTAGGATGGAAGGAAAATAAAACAAAAGCAGCACGCGCCTTGCAGCAATTTGCGAGGAGGGATCTACGGCATCCTCCTGAGCCCAGCCAGACCCCACCTTGCGCTTCATCGAAGCACGGCGACGGGACGACCCGCTGCCGCCCTCGAAGCGGGCATGGTGGCGTGGCGGTTGATCGTAGCCGCCGCTGGAGGAGCTGCCACTAGAGGATGACCCGCCGTAGCTTGACGAGCCGCCGTCGCCGCCCGGAGCAAGTTCACCTTCACCCTCATCACGACCGTCGCCAAGACCGAGCAACTCGTCGCCATCGTTGTCTTCAGGGCAACACCCAACGCGGCGGCCATCTTCTCCGAACACCCTCACGTAGAGGGTCGCGTTGTCATCATACTTCAAGTGGAGGGTGCATCGCCTGCCCAGACCGCACGTGGGGGCAAACGTGTGCCAGCCTCGGGCCAGTGCTGCGTTGCCGGCGACGGAGACCTCCATCGCGACCCAGGAGGCCCTCCTGCAGCAGTCGTTCTCCTGCAGCCAGAGCCCGCCTAGGCCAGTTGCCGGTAGCTCGCCGACGAAGGAGCGCGAGAGCTGAAGCCAGTTGTTGGCCGGGTTCTCCGACGACACAACGAATTTCGGCAGCACCTCCGCCGAGTGGAAGCGCGGCCGGGGAGGCCGCGTGGCTACAGCACGCCTTCCTCCACCAACCGGGCTGCCTCGACATGGGCGGCCCCAACCACGTGAAGGGCCCCCGCTGCGGCGGCGGAGAGCCACGGCGGGGGTCGCAGAGTGCTTGCGAGGGCGATCGTGTCCGCGATTGGGCGAAGGAGAGCAGGCCCTTCTCCGTGGCCGAAAGCCTCTTCTCAAGCACCATGGGGGGCGCTACAAGCAACGGAGCGAGGGAGGAGAAGCGAGCGGAATGGGAATAGATGGGTGACGGGGGCTCTCGCCCCTCCTCATTTATAGCCCAAGGGAGTCCAACCGTCGACTTCCACAATCGTAGGTAATGATAACCCTTTTTGCATGCATGACGGGGGCTATCGTCAAGTCGGGCAGTTGTAGAGGCAGCATGGGGAAGCGGAGACGGCCACGTCCAATCAGTCGCCAGACATCAACCAAGGCCGCAGGCTGTTGGGGCCTGCGACGCTCCACACTTGCCCTTTGTCTTCACCGCTAAGCCAAGTCTGAGCGTGGCTTGGGCCCGGGGGTTACTGCCGGCATTCTGGGAACGGGGGTCCCCAGACTTGCCTGCTTGTGGCCCACGACGTGGCTCCACCAGTGGCCTAGCATGGCCCATCTTCATCAACCAACAATCAAGACCCTCGCGAGGGGCCAAGCGTCACGGGGCGGATGACACGAGGCCTCCTCAGGAGCGGTCTCACCAGGCAGGCTCGTGAGGGAGGTGGAGAGATCAAGGCAAGGGGTACCTCGCGAGGTCCCCGTGACGCAAGCCATGACGACCAAGGCTAGGTGGGTGCCAGGCGGGCGCTAGTGCATGCAGTGTCCTTGTTTCCCCTTTGGTGCTAAGGGGGCAAGCGCTGGCGCGGAGTACTGATGCATCAGGCAAAGGTTTCCATATCAGTGCAACAAGACCAAGGCCAGCAGGAAGGCAGGACGGAGGTCATCGTGGAGCCCAAGACAGTGTCACCACTAGCGCATTTGATAGGCGGAGACCACCTTAAGTCAGGATAGCTTGGATTAGTTGTCCCCTTTCGAATTGGCCGTTGTTGGATCCCTTCCCGCTCAATATTTGGGGAGAGGACCAGGGCCTCTATAAATAGGACTAGCCACCACAGTATAAGGGGACGGACCATCCAGACCATCCTCATCCACAAAAGTTCGCCAAGCACAAGAACACCTCTCCTTAGGAGGCTGTTCTTCCCTTGTACTGTTCCTCATCAGCCCAAGAGGCAATCCACCACCACCACATAGGAGTAGGGTATTACACCACAACGGTGGACTGAACCTGTATAAATCTTGTGTCTCTTGTGTTTGAGTTCAGCGAGCTAGCTTAGAGATCGCGGCGAGGCTGAGAGCATGATTAGGTAGGGGGAAATCTTCATGCGCACCCCAGTGTTCGAACCTCAAAGGTTTTGCCAGAACCCGAAATCCGACAGAGTCATACATTGTAAGAATTACAATCATGGGTCACATGACCCAACATAAAGTTACATCAATAGAAGCATAACATGTCTAAGTACAGACAATTACAAATGAAAAAGGCTGAGAAGCCTAACTATCTACAGGACCCACCCAAGGGTACAAGATCATAGCTGAGGTAACAAGCTAATCGTCAAAGTCCACGCAGAACTACTAGTGAGACTGAAGTCTCCTCTGCAAAACATAAATTAATTAAATGTGAGTACAAATGTACCCAACAAGACATACATCAGAACTAGGTACATATGCATCAACATCAACAAAGCGGTGGTGGAGTTTAACTACAGTAAACCAACTTAGACTCAGTGGCTATCCTATACTACGACTGTTGGTAACTCTTTTGAGGTGGCGCCCATGAGTCCACATATTCACCATATCAATACACCACTATGGATCCGCTCCCATCTCCCTACGAAAGGGCCATCCATAGCACTCATGCCTATCTTACGCATTTTAGAGTATCCACTTTCACTTGTCTATGAACAATGTATATATGCGTTCCAAGTAGTCTAGATCCACGGATGCGACTATTCGAATAGATCACATTAACCCTGCAAGGGCGTACTTCTTCACACACGCTCTCGCCACTTACCGCCATGTACACGTCATGCATCTCAGCAACCTTCAAGCGGAAGCCTGGCGAGGGTGTTTGCCACGACCTGACTAGCCACACAAGTATCTAGTCCAAGTTTGTCGCCTATTCGAGTTCCATCTGCAAGGAAGTCCGGCCGGGGTTTCCACTATGTCCCCAAATGATGTGAGCAGGGTTCCCAAGCCCACCATCTGAGTGCCACATGGTACACCTTGCCACTGTGCCTAGTCTGTCCCAAGCCCACCTGCCCGGGTGCCACTTGGTAGACTACTAACACAACTTACAAACACCAGAAACTAGTTGCAACTCCTGGACACACATAGAGGCAGTTAATAAGTCGAGAGGGGCATTTAGGCATTCCAATGTGTGGTAGTAATTGTCTTGGATCACAAACATGGAACCCCGTTCCTGAGGACAGTTTCATTGAGACAGCCCACCAAGTACTCCTACATGGCCTCTCACTGTTACCTTTACCAAATCGTGTTCACACACTTAGCTCTCAACAGTAGGACATGTTCACAACATTCCAATTCATCCTCGATGAATCAGACCTGACACGGATCTAAGCAATATCAGGCATGATAAACAAGCATGAATGAGTAGGCACATCATGGATCAAGCAAATAGTACTCATGCTAGTGGGTTTCAACTATTTACTTAGGTGGCAAAAAGAATTACTTTTCATACATAGATCATTAAAACTCCTCACACCAGACCAAGGCAACTCGCAAATGATCATTTGAAGGACTTGTTGGAAGTGTTTTCTACATCAGCTGGGCTAGTTGTCAACTATCATAAGTCTTCTATGGTGCCCATAAATGTTAATGAGGATATTACCATTTGTTTAGCTGCTTCTTTTGGTTGTCAAGTGGGTAAAATGCCTTTCACTTATCTTGGTCTACCTGTTGGCACTACCAGGCCTAAAATGGTGGATTTTATGCCAGTTGTTAACTGTATGGAGAGAAGGATGACAACTAGTTCTTCTTTCCTTAATGAAGGGGAAAGACTTTAGATCTTGAATTCTGCTCTGTCTTCCATGCCCATCTTTTATGTTGGTAGCTGCTACCTCTTGAGCACTGCGTTGGATTTCCCCGAAGAGGAGAGGATGATGCAGCAAAGTAGCGTAAGTATTTCCCTCAGTTTTTGAGAACCAAGGTATCAATCCAGTAGGAGGCCACACACAAGTCCCTCGTACCTACACAAAATGATAGCTCCTCGCAACCAACGCGATTAGGGGTTGTCAATCCCTTCACGGTCATTTACAATAGTGAGATCTGATAGAGATGATAAATAATATTTTTGGTATTTTTGATTGATAGATGCAAAGTGAAAAGTAAAAGGCAAAGTAAAAACAAGGCAAGTAAATAAAGTGATAGAGATTGATATGATGAGAATAGACCCGGGGGCCATAGGTTTCAATAGTGGCTTCTCTCAAGAGCATAGATTTTCTACGGTGCGTGAACAAATTACTGTTGAGCAATTGGCAGAATTGAGCATAGTTATGAGTATATCTAGGCAATGATCATGTATATAGGCATCACGTCCAAAACAAGTAGATCGAAACGATTCTGCATCTACTAGTATTACTCCACTCATCGACCGCTATCCAGCATGCATCTAGAGTATTAAGTAAAAATAGAGTAACGCCTTAAGCAAGATGAGATGATGTAGAGGGATAAATTCATGCAATATGATAAAAACCCCATCTTGTTATCCTCGATGGCAACAATACAATACGTGCCTTGCAACCCTTTCTGTCACTGGGTAAGGACACCGCAAGATTGAACCCAAAGCTAAGCACTTCTCCCATTGCAAGAACTACCAATCTAGTTGGCCAAACCAAAAAGGATAATTCGAAGAGACTTGCAAAGATAACTCAATCATACATAAAAGAATTCAGAGAAGAATCAAATATTTTCCATAGATAATACTGGATCATAAACCCACAATTCATCGGTCTCAACAAACACACCGCAAAAAGAAGATTACATCGAATAGATCTCCACAAGAGAGGGGGAGAACTTTGTATTGAGATCCAAAAAGAGAGAAGAAGCCATCTAGCTACTAGCTATGGACCCGAAGGTCTGAAGTAAACTACTCACACTTCAGCGGAGGGGCTATGGTGACGATGTGGAAGCCCTCCGTGGTGGATGCCCCCTCCGGTGGAGCTCCGGAACAGGCCCCAAGATGGGATCTCGTGGATACAAAAGGTTGCGGCAGTGGAATTAGGTTTTTGGCTCCGGTTCTGATCATTCGGGGATACGTAGGTATATATATGAGGAAGGAGTACGTCGGTGGAGCATCAGGAGGCCCACGAGGTAGGGGGGCGCGCCCAGAGGGGGGCTCCCTCCACCCTCGTGACCGCCTCTGGCACTGCTTGGAGTAGGGTCCAAATCTCCTGGATCACGTTCGGTTGGAAAATCACGTTCCCGAAGGTTTCATTCCGTTTGGACTCCGTTTGATATTCCGTTTCTTCAAAACACTGAAATAGGCAAAAGACACCAACTCTGTGCTGGGCCTCCGATTAATAGGTTAGTCCCAAAAGTAATATAAAAGTGGAAAATAAAGCCCAATATAGTCCAAAACAGTAGATAAAGTAGCATGGAGCAATCAAAAATTATAGATACGTTGGAGACGTATCAGGCATCCCCAAGCTTAATTCCTGCTCGTCCTCGAGTAGGTAAATGATAAAAAAGAATTTTTGATGCGGACTGATACTTTGGCATAATTTCAATGTAAATCTTCTTAATTGTGATATGAATATTCGGATCCGAAAGATTCAAGACAAAATTTCATATTGACACAAAAATAATAATACTTCAAGCATACTAATCAAAGAAATCATGTCTTCTCAAAATAACATGGCAAAAGAAAGTTCATCCCTACAAAATCATATAGTTAGGGTATGCTTCATTTTCTTCACACAAAGATGTTCCCAACTTCTATACCCCCGATGACAAGCCAAACAATTGTTTCATACTTAAATAATCTCAAACTTTTTCAACCTTCACGCAATACATGAGCGTGAGCCATGGATATAGCACTATGGGTGGAATAGAATATGATGATGGGGATTGTGTGGAGAAGACAAAAAAGGAGAAAGTCTCACATTGACGAGGCTAATCAACGGGCTATGGAGATGACCATCAATTGATGTCAACATGAGGAGTAGGGATTGCCATGCAACGGATGCACTAGAGCTATGAATGCTCAACAAAAGAAAACTAGTGGGTGTGCATCCAACTTGCTTGCTCATGAAAACCTAGGGCATTTGAGGAAGCCCATCGTAGGAATATACAAGCCAAGTTCTATAACGAAAAATTCCCACTAGTATAAAAAGGACTACTTATGAGACTCACTACATGAGGAACATGGTGCTACTTTGAAGCACAATATATGAGACTCACTACATGAAGAACAAGGTGCTACTTTGAATCACAAGTGTGGAAAAAGAGATAGTAGCATTGCCCTTTTTTCTGGCCTTTCCTTTTTTTTGGCATTTCTTTTTTTGGGCAATGCTCTAATAATCATGATCATCACACTTCTATTGATTACAACATAAGGATTACAACTCGAAATTAGAACAAGATATGACTCTATATGAATGCCTCCGGCGGTGTACCGGGATGGTGCAATGAATCAAGAGTGACATGTATGGAAAATAATGCATGGTGGCTTTGCCACAAATACAATGTCAACTACATGATCATGCAATGGCAATATGACAAATGTAATGTATGTCATGATGATGATGATGGTGGAAGTTGCATGGCAATATATCTCGGAATGGCTATGGAATTGCCATGATAGGTAGGTATGGTGGCTTTTTTGAGGAATATATAAGGAGCTTTATGTGTTATAGAGCGAATCGTATCACGGTGTTTTGGATGCACCGGCGAAGTTTGCGCCAACTCTCAAGGTGAGAAAGGGCAATGCACGGTACCGAAGAGGCTAGCAAAGGCGGAAAGGTGAGAGTGCGTATAATCCATGGACTCAACATTAGTCAAAAGAACTCATATACTTATTGCAAAAATTTAGAAGTCATCAAAAATCAAGTACTACGCGCATGCTCCTAAGGGGATAGATTGGTAGCAAAAGACCATCGCTCGTCCCCGACCGCCACTCATAAGGATGCACAAGCCAGGTACACTTCATGTTTCAAATTTGTTACACAACTTTAACCATATGTGCATGCTACAGGACTTGCAAACTTCAACACAAGTATTTCTCAAAATCATAATCACCCAACTAGCACAACTTCGATATTATCACCTCCATATCTCAAAACAATTATCAAGCATCAAACTTATCTTACTATTGAATGCACTCAAAAGAAATGTTCACATATCTTGAACACCAAGTATATTAACATTAAGAAAATTACCATGCTATTAATGACTCTCAAAATAATCTAAGTGAAGCATGAGAGATCAATAGTTTCTTTAAAACAAATCCACCACCATGCTCTAAAAGATATAAGTGAAGCACTAGAGCAAAAATATCAAGCTCGAAAGATATAAGTGAAGCACATAGAGTATTCTAAAAAATTCCAAATCATGTATGGCTCTCTCAAAAGGTGTGTACAACAAGGATGATTGTGGTAGACTAACAAGGAATGACACAAATAATACAAGACGCTCCAAGCAAAACACATATCAGGTGGTGAATAAAAATATAGCTCCAAGTAAATTACCGATGGAAGTGGACGAAAGAGGGGATGCCTTCCGGGGCATCCCCAAGCTTTGACTTTTTGGTGTCCTTGGATTATCTTGGGGGTTCCATGGGCATCCCCAAGCTTAGGCTCTTGCCACTCCTTGTTCGATAATCCATCAAAAGAATTCACCCAAAACATGAAAACTTCACAACACAAAACTCAACAGAAATCTCGTGAGCTCCGTTAGGGAAAGAAAACAAAAGACTACTTCAAGGTACTGTAATGAACTCATTATTTATTTATATTGGTGCTAAACCTACTGTATTACAACTTCTCTATGGTTTCTAAACTATTTTACTAGCCATAGATTCATCAAAATAAGCAAACAACACACGAAAAACAGAATCTGTCAAAAACAGAACAGTCTATAGCAATCTGTAACTAACGCAAACTTCTGGAACTCTAAAAATTCTACAAAAATAGGAAGTCCTGGACAATTTGTTTATTGAACAGAAGCAAAAAAGAATCAACGCAAGATCACGTTCCTGTGACTTATCATAACTAAATGCGTGCCTGCAAAGTTTCTGTTTTTCAGCAGAATCAAATCAACTATCATTTTAGGTTATCCTATAGGTTCTACTTGGCACAAACACTAATTAAAAGATAAAACCACATCTAAACAGAAGGTAGATGGATTATTTATTCCTAAACATAAGCAAAAACAAAAAACACAAAATAAAATTGGGTTGCCTCCCAACAAGCGCTATCGTTTAACGCCCCTAGCTAGGCATAAAAGCAAGGATAGATCTAGGTATTGCCATCTTTGGTAGGCAATCCATAAGTGGCTCTCATGATAGATTCATACGGTAATTTTATTTTCTTTCTAGGGAAGTGTTCCATACTCTTTTTTAAGGGAAATTGGAATCGAATATTCCCTTCCTTCATATCAATAATTGCACCAATCATTCTAAGGAAAGGTATACCGAGAATAATAGGACATGAAGGATTGCAATCTATATCAAGAACGATAAAATCTACGGGCGCATAATTCCTATTTGCAACAATAAGAACATCATTAATTCTTCCCAGAGGTTTTTTAATAGTGGAATCCGCAAGATGCAAGTTTAGAGAGCAATCATCAAAATCACGGAAATCTAGCAAATCACATAAAGTTTTGGGAATAGTAGAGACACTAGCACCCAAATCACAAAAAGCATGAAACTCAAAATCTTTAATTTTTATTTTAATAGTAGGTTCCCACTCATCATAGAGTTTTCTAGGGATAGAAACTTTCAACTCAAGTTTATCTTCATAAGATTGCATCAAAGCATCAACAATGTGTTCGGTAAAGGCCTTATTTTGACTATAAGCATGAGGATAATCTAGCATGGATTGCAACAAGGAAATACAACCAATCAAAGAGCAATTTTCATAATTAAATTCCTTGAGATCCAAAATAGTGGGTTTAGCAACATCACGGTTTTTATTTATTTCAATCCCACTTTCATCAATTTCATCATCAAGATCTAGAAACTCCGAATTCTTAGAACGCCTTCTAGGTAAAGGAAGATCATATTCAGATTCAACAAGATTCATATTGAAAAACAAAGATTCAATGGGGGACACATCAATAACTTTTAGATCTTCATCTTGATTTTCATAGGAATTGGAAGAACACGCTTTAATAAAGGCATCTTCGGAAGCACGCATCCTAGCGGTTCTTTCCTTGCACTCATTAATGGAAATTATCATGGATTTGAGAGACTCATTGATATCATGCTTAGGAGGAATAGATCTAAGCTTTAAAGAATCAATTTCAAGAGAAATTCTATCAACGTTCCTAGCCAAATCATCAACTTTAAGCAATTTCTCTTCAAGCAAAGCATTAAAATTCTTTTGTGAATTCATAAACTCTTTAACACTACTCTCAAATTCAGAGGGCATCTTATTAAAATTTCCATAAGATTTGTTGTAAGAATTTCCATAATTATTAGAAGGATTACTAGGATAAGGCCTAGGATTAAAATTCCCTCTATAAGCGTTGTTTCCAAAACTATTCCTTCCAACAAAATTCACATCCATAGATTCATTATTATTCTCAAGCAAAGTAGAAAAAGGCATATCATAGGGATCAAGAGGAGTATTTTTAGGAGCAAACATCTTCATAAGTTCAACCATCTTTTCACTCAAAATGTTCATTTCTTCTATAGCATGCACTTTTTTACTAGAAGATCTTTCGGTGTGCCATTGAGAATAATTAGCCATAATATTATCAAGCAATTTGGTAGCATCTCCTAACGTGATTTCCATAAAAGTGCCTCCCACGGCCGAATCTAAAAGATTTCTAGAAGCAAAATTCAATCCGGCATAAATTTTTTGTATGATCATCCATAAATTCAAACGATGAGTAAGGCAATTGCGAAGCATCAATTTCATTCTTTCCCAAGATTGGGCAACATGCTCATGATCAAGTTGTTTAAAATTCATGATGTCGTTCCTAAGAGTGATAATCTTAGCAGGAGGAAAATACTTAGATAAAAGCATCTTTGCACTTGTTCCAAGAATCAATACTATTTTTATGCAAAGATGAAAACCAAACTTTAGCACGATCTCTAAGTGAAAACGGAAATAACTTCAATTTGACAATATTGTTATCCGTATCTTTCTCCTTTTGCATATCACACAAATCAACAAAATTGTTTAGATGAGTAGCGGCATCTTCACTAGGAAGGCCGGCGAATTGATCTTTCATAACAAGATTCAACAAAGCGGTATTGATTTTACAAGACTCATCATTATTAAGAGGAGCAATCAGAGTACTAAGGAAATCATTATTATTGGTATTCGAGAAATCACACAATTTGGTATTATCTTGCGCCATGGCAACAAGTAACCCAACACACAAGCGAACAGAAAGGCAACGAGAAAAAGGCAAACGGGAAAGAGAGGAGGAGATTGGGAAAGAGAGGGCAAATAAAACGGCAAGGGTGAAGTGGGGGAGAGAAAACGAGAGGAAAATGGCAAATAATGTAATGCGAGAGATAGGGATTGCGATGGGTACTTGGTATTGTTCACTTGCTTGCGTGAGCCTCCCCGGCAACGGCGCCAGAAATTCTTCTTGCTACCTCTTGAGCACTGCGTTGGATTTCCCCGAAGAGGAGAGGATGATGCAGCAAAGTAGCATAAGTATTTCCCTCAGTTTTTGAGAACCAAGGTATCAATCCAGTAGGAGACCACACACACACTACTAGGGAAAACCCTAGCAGTAGCGCTGGTTTTGTGCTCACTAGTAGTGCGGGTAGGCGTGCTACTAATAAGGCGCTACAGCTATTGCTTAGCAGTAACGCGTGCCGGTGTGCGCTACTGCTAGGACAAATAGCTGTAGCGTTTGTTCATCCCCACGCTACTGCTAATGAAACTAGTGGCAGCGCGTTTTCTGTCCATCGCTACTAGTATTCATTTTTTATTTTTTTATTTTTAGTGTATTTATGCGGTTTTCTCTCCATCGTACAAATATTCGTACAATACCAGTTATGAGGTTTACATCATTATGTCCAGTGTGTCAAATAAAGATGGATTAGGTTCAAGTAGAGGCAATATGTGGTGCATGTCAAAAGTATACAACTAATCCAAACTTGATCTAGTTTGGACTAGTAGTACTTTCGATGTGCACCACATGTTGCCTCCACTTGAATCTAATCCGCCAGCACAAGCTATTTAATCATCATCATAGTAATTACCACCAACATTATTTATTTAATCACCACTAACACTAGCTAATAATATTCATCATAGTCATTACCACCAACAGTAGCTATTTTATCATCATAGTAAATGTGTAGCACATCATCATCCTCAAACTCATTTCTAGCTAGCTAATCACTCATCCTGCTCTCTCTTAGGTAAAATAACATAAAACATGTGTAGCTCTCCTTCTTGATCAAGTTGGAGCATGCAGATGAACCTGTCTCCTCATCGTGGGATGCGCTTCTGTTTGTTGCCCCCTAGTACTTCTCTGCGCTCGCCCATCACATATTTGGTCCAGTCTTGCACTATTAAGCATCCGTCGCTAATCTTGAATTCACTATAGTAATCTGTAGGATATCTTGGCCGTAAGCTAATAATTCTCATGGTACCTTTAGTCTCGATCATATAAGGCACAACATTCATCAGGACTCCCTATTGAAGAACATTGTATGGTAACATACTTAGCAATGAAGTTTAGCTTCAAAAATAATGTATGGAAAAGATGCACTGAGGACAAATATTAAAAATCTTACCATCCTTCCTAAATAGATGTGACCGTAGTTCAGTACGAACACTATTGGTCACACGTTTTCAGTACTAACATTTCTAAATCCAGGAAGAAAATTTGTCTTGACAGCATCAAGATCCGCAAGCCATGAAACATAATGACTGAGCTCCTCGCAGTTGAGTTCAGCCCCGACACAGTATACGGTCCTGTCTACCAAGCACTGGACATGTTTGCTTGCACCAAAATAAGCTATCAATAGAAATTCATTGTCAACTATTTTTGAATAAACAATATCAAAGACATAAATATGGTTGAGAAACTCACATTTTGGTATAACTGGAGGCGTCAGCACATCTACCCAGATGTCGGTATTACCTTCAATATCATCTTCCAGACGAATATCAAAGGTGATAACCATATCAGGCTCAAATGCATAAGTCTTGCATAGTGCTCGCCATGTTTTGCATCCAAAATAGGTGTAGTCGTCTGAATTGTATAATTTTGTGTGGAAAATATAACCATGCTCGGTCTTCAAGTAAAATTTCTTTACCTCCATAGTACGACTGCAATCTATCTTATCCAATACAAAAACTCTTGCATGGTAGGCGATACGCTAGTAGAATAGTAAAAACAAATTATAAGTTGAAGCAAATGAAGCATATTTCATGCTTAATTACGAAAAAAGACTCGTCGTTGTGACTTACTGTATCCACTTCGAAGTTCTCGTCAAGCTTGATACTGAAGCGCCTATCATCATCTAGGAAGATTCTGTCGCACAGGCCGCGCTCGTCTTTGTAGTATTTGCAAATACCGAAATCCTTTTCGTCGTCAGACATTTCCTATGTTCATCGTTAAAACATTAATTGAAAATCGATCGAAGACAAGTACCAGGATACTCAACACACAAATCCGGGCACTCGATATTTCCTACATATTCTGCCACAAGTCATGCCAAAATTCACAGAAAAATCCGGAATGACCTTTGCTAAAATAGGACATATCGAGCGCCTGAAATTTGCCGGAACGGAAATGAATCAACACTCCGGCAAAACATAGGCCACTCGGAGGTGTAACCTGGAAACATGACAGGCCACTTGGGCAAGCACATATCATATTTGAGCAACACAAGATATACATTTCAAAATATCTTATAGGACTCAAATTAGCATGCATTGAATAAGCAAAAGTAAATCATCTCATGCGTGTTCGTACATCATCGAATATTATCACTAATACATCCCGAATAGTGTCATACATATAACATCACTAATACAACTAAAACCCTAGCACACGACGGGTATCGGCGCGGGCAGTGGACACCCACAGAGAAGGAGCCATCACGGGATCATAGCTCCAGTGAGATCCCTGGAGAACCTGCCAGGTATTGGAGAACCTTTGCTCCAATGCAAACAAGTAGCGACGGACGTGCGCGTCCTCTTCACTA
Organism: Triticum dicoccoides; assembly: GCF_002162155.2. Classification (NCBI taxonomy): domain Eukaryota; kingdom Viridiplantae; phylum Streptophyta; class Magnoliopsida; order Poales; family Poaceae; genus Triticum; species Triticum dicoccoides. The sequence continues at coordinate 303,851,952 of NC_041385.1, read as the reverse complement.
ACATGGTGACGCACCACCTCCGCGGGGTCCTCGAGCCTCTGGACCATCACTGGCCCACGCGATCGCTACCAAAGAAGGTTCGGGTCAACGACGGGCTGGCTCCTCACCAACCTGCGCCCCCCAGTAGGTAGCGCCTCCCAGTACCACCCCGGCGGAGCCCAGTCCCCGACATGGCCCATCTGGTCAAGCAGGTGTCGTCCTCCACCGACTCCACGACGAGGATGCGGGATAGGCATCGTCCACGTCGATGTGGGAAAAATTCTTTAACTAAAAAAATAGCAACAAGTTCTTACTAACATGTTCTATTAATTCAATTAGTTCTTACTGAAAATAAACTTACTATAAATAAAAATAAACTAGTACCTAGCTAATTAGTACCTAGTTCTTACTAAATAATTAGTACCTAGGAACTACTGCTAAGGGTTCATACTAACTAACTAACTAACACTAAATTAACTAACTAACACTAAAAATAGCCTAGGGTTCATACTAACTAGCACTAAATAGCTAGGGTTCATACTAAACAAATTAACAAGAGGGATCGGAAGGGGAGAGTGCTTATAGAGGGCGGGGAGAGAGATGGGGTCGGG